>NC_090737.1:128994712-129002212 GCF_036898095.1 Palaemon carinicauda | reverse complement strand
AGATTTTTTCAATAATGGAAAAACACCTAAACTAAATGAAAATTGACAAAGAAATCTTCGAACTCTGTATTATTATAGAATCTGAACTCTCTTGATTTTGATATATGTTATGGTTATAGCTTCAATGTAACCCCCCCCCCCCCTTCGAGCTTAACCTTTTTTTGTTACCATTATTTGTTTATTGCATTTTACGTTAAGAACAAATTGATTGTTATTACGTATTTTACCGTCGAAAAAAATCATCCAAAATGATATAAAAATATAAATCAATTAGAATCCAAGTTGATTTTTATAAATGATTTTAAAATTCACAGGTAGTCTTGTTTTTTACTTCATCTTGTCGACAAGATTTTCTCCAGGTACTGAATATCTCATGGCAATAATGTAAGACGTTGCACCAGTTTGTGGTTTTATAAAATCAAATGAGGGTCGTGGTGGCCGAGGTGGTAACGTCCCTGGCTGGTGAACGCCAGACTGTGGTTCGAGTTCCGCTCAGACTCGATCGTTTCTTTTGTCGCTGCAATCTCACTATCCTTGTTAGGTAGGGATGGGGTGTTTAGAGGAACATATAGGTCTATCTGCTGAGTCATCAGCAGGCATTGCCTGGCCTTCCTTGGTCCTACACTGTTAGAAAAAACCGTAATTTTAATCGGAAATTCTCCGTAAAAATATACTGTTCTCAACCGTATTTCAGTAAAACAAAGGTGACCGTAATTTTACCCTATTTTGTTATTATCTTTTACGGCCTGGTGACCGTAATATCACTCCTTTATGTCAATATATCCGTTGTTATAACGGTAAAAATCCTGGAATAACTGTTGCCAGTCATTTTCCGTTTTTTTTAAGCAAATTTTTAACAGTGTAGCTTGGGTGGAGAGGGGGCTTGGGCGCTGATCATATGTATATATGGTCAGTCTCTATGGCATTGTCCTGCTAGATAGGGCAATTTCACTGTCCCTTGCCTCATGAGCAGCCTTTAAACCTTTAAACAAACATGTGCTATTTTCCTTTTGTGACAACACATTAAAGAAATGCTATGTAACAAAGAGATGAACTGAAAGAGGGGAAATCAAATTAAGAAGAAGGAAGAAGAGTATCAGAAGGAAGATCTTATTAGAAATTAAATGAGATCTCGGTTATGATATCAGAAGGAGAGAGAGAGAGAGAGAGAGAGAGAGAGAGAGAGAGAGAGAGAGAGAGAGAGAGAATGGTGTCTTTATCGCAATCTTGTTCGAAAGATACTGGCCATGGAAACCTTTATAGCTGTGACTCCAAGTAAATACAGATTTATGACCAATTCAAATTTGTTCTCTAAGTTACCACGGAACGACAAATGAAAAAAAAAAAAAATTATCGTGATGTTAAATGATAATTTTTACAAAATTATTATCAATTCTTTTGCCATTTGAGAATAAAACAAAATTCTTTATCATCATGACATTTTATAATTCTGTTCTTTACTGAATTCATATCTTTCCGAAGTAAACTCTTGCATATTTCGTACAGACTTCATCTCCTCTGATATGCATCCTTTGAGAAATGTCCCTAAACAACAATGCACCTTTGATTTTTTTTTTTTTTTTTTTTTTTTTTTTTTTTTTTTTTTTTTTGCAAAACTTGCATTATCTCAAATTTCCTACCAGCTTCGTATCTTTTGAGATATTCTTGTACCTACAGTGTAACTTTAAAAAATGTATCCTGACCTGCATTGTCTTTCGAAATATGATTCTTCTTATCTTTGTCTTTTGGAATTCATTCCATGTCGGGATTGTGTTATTGTTGGTACGTTCTTACAAATTTCATATCTTAACACATTCTTGCAAAACTTTATTTCTCTGAATATATTTTTACACACTTTGTATTTTTCTGAATAGATTCTTTACATGCATTGTAAATTTTGAAACATCATTCTTACGTACATTATATCTTTCTGAATGAATCCTTTGTCTGCATTATATCTGATATCATGTACATAATTCTCTCATGCATTGCAATCCTTGAGATGTATTCCTTAACTGCATTGCAAAATCTTGAGATTTAATCATTACCTGCATTTTATATCTTTATGTATGTTGTAATCCTTACCTGCATTTTTTCTTTTTATATATAATCCTTACCTGTATTTTTTTAGCTTTAGATTTAATTCTTTCCTCCATTTTATAGAGATGTAATCCTAACCTCAATTTTATTTCTTAAAGTATAATACTTCTGCATTGTCTCTCTTGAGATATAATCCTAACCTGTATTTTATCTCTTGAGGTATAATCCTTGTGAGATATTATCCTTGCGTGGATGGTATCTCTTGAAATATAATCCTTAAATGTTTTGTATCTCGAGATATAACCCTTACCTGCATGTTTCTCTCGAGATATAATCCTTGCGTGGATTGTATGTCTTGAGATATAATCCTTACCCTGCATATCTCTTGAGATATAATCCTTACGTGAATTGTATCTCTTGAGATATAATCCTTACCCTGCATATCTCTTGAGATATAATCCTTACGTGAATTGTATCCCTTGAGATATAATCCTTACGTGAATTGTATCTCTTGAGATATAATCCTTACGTGAATTGTATCTCTTGAGATATAATCCTTACGTGAATTGTATCTCGAGATATAATTCTTACCTGCATATATCTCTTGAGATACAATCCTTCCATGCATTCTAAGCCTTCGATATAATCTTCACCTCCACCGTATCTTCTGAATTACATTTCTAGCCGTAATTCATCGTTAGAAACACACTCCTTACTGTCCCACCAGTGAAAGAAACTTGTCGGGATCGATACTCCATTAGAGTGTGTCATTCAGAGCGCTCTGTGTCATTCGGCCTCCTCGATTATTCCGGCTTTATTCATGAAAAAGTCATTTATCATCGTCTAACGGAGTCGTTCCTCCGGTGGAGCTCGAGATATAACTCCAAATTCGAGTGTAATTTCCTCGAGCTATTTCAAGGAGTTTTTTTTTTTTTTTTTTTTTTTTTTTTATCATCATCAAGGTTAATTCATTGTTTAATTCATACATTAATGAGACAAGATAAAATAAGGAAAGTGGAAGAATTGTCTACTGACCCCTGAACGAAGTAACAAATTCTCCTCTGGTCTTCCACTGTCTTTGAGTAGAGTTCTCTTGCTTGAGGGTACACAATTTCAAGGAGTTTTGTCAATGGGAGAAGGTTGGATCAATAGACTTTTTTTTTCTATCATCAAGGTTAATTCATTGTTTAATTCATTAGTAATACAGAGTAAAATAGAAATTGGAAGAATTGTCTATTGACCTCCGAATGAAGTAAATTCTCCTCTGGTCTTCCACTGTCTTTGAGTAGAGTTCTCTTGCTTGAGGGTACACAATTTCAAGGGGTTTTATCACTAGGAAAAGCTTGGATCAATAGACTGTTTTTTATTTTTATCAAGGTTAATTCATATTTTAATTCATACATTGATAATACAGAATAAAATAAGGAAAGTGGAAGAATTGTCTATTGACCCCTGAAGGAAGTAACAAATTCTCCTCTGGTCGTCCACTGTCTCTGAGTAGAGTTTTCTTGCTTGAGGGTACACGCGGGCACACTATTTTTATATTTTTCTACCTCTTGTTATTTTGAATTTCTTATAGTTTATATATGAAAGATTTATTCTAATGTTGTTACTGTTCTTGATATACTTTCTTTTACTATTCAATACATATCTTGTAGCTTATTTATTTCCTTATTTCCTTTCCTCACTGAGCTATTTTCCCTGTTGGAGACCTTGGGCTTATAGCATCTTGCTTTTCCAGCTAGGGCTGTAGCTTAGCAAGCAATTATAATAATAATGATAATAATAATAATAAAAATTTAAGGGAGACTGAAACAGGCAGGGAAAACGGAAGGAAGAATTATTGAATTCCTTACCTACATTATTTGTCTTTTCATAAATAATCCTTCCTTGCATTCTTTTTTTTAATACATAATTCTTACCTCTATTTCTTTTTATCAATTAGTTATAATAATTACCATTATTTTTATCATTTGAGATATAATTTTATACCTTAATTTTATTTGTTCAAGTATAATTCTTGCCTGAATTTTATCTCTTGAGATATAATCCTTACCTGCATGTATCTCTTAAGATATAAGCTGTACCTGCATTATCTCTCTTGAGATATAATCCTTTCGTGAATTGTATCTCTTGAGATATAACCCTTACCTGCATATATCTCTTCAGATACAATCCTTCCATGCATTCTAAGCCTTCGATATAATCTTCACCTCCACTATATCTTCTGAATTACATCTCTAGACGTAATTCATCTTTAGAAACACACTCCTTACTGTCCCACCAGTGAAAGAAACTTGTCAGGATCGATACTCCATTAGTGTGTGTCATTCAGAGCGCTCTGTGTCATTCGGCCTCCTCGATTATTCCGGCTTTATTCATGAAAAAGTCATTTATCATCGTCTAACGGAGTCGTTCCTCCGGTGGAGCTCGAGATATAACTCCAAATTCGAGTGTAATTTCCTCGAGCTATTTCAAGGAGTTTTGTCACAGGGAGAAAGTTGGATCAACAGACCCTTTTTTTTTTTTTTTTTTTTTTTTTTTTTTTTTTTTTTTTTTTTTTTTTTTTTTTTTTTTCTCCAAGGTTAATTCATTGTTTAATTCATGCATTAGTAATACAGAGTAAAATAGAAATTGGAAGAATTGTCTATTGACCTCCGAATGAAGTAAACTCTCCTCTGGTCTTCCACTGTCTTTGAGTAGAGTTCTCTTGCTTGAGGGTACACAATTTCAAGGAGTTTTATCACTAGGAAAAGCTTGGATCAATAGACTGTTTTTTATTTTAACAAGGTTAATTCATTGTTTAATTCATACATTGATAATACAGAATAAAATAAGGAAAGTGGAAGAATTGTCTACTGACCCCTGAACGAAGTAACAAATTCTTCTCTGGTCTACCTCTGTCTTTGAGTAGAGTTCTCTTGCTTGAGGGTACACTCGGGCACACACTTTTTTATATTTTTCTACGTCTTGTTATTTTGAAATTCTTACAGTTTATATATGAAAGATTTATTCTAATGTTGTTACTGTTCTTGATGTATTTTCTTTTAATTGTGCTTGTAGCTAATTTACTTCTCTATTTCCTTTCCTCACTGAGCTACTTTCCCTGCTGGAACCCTTTGGCTTGTAGCATCTTGCTTTTCCAACTAGGGCTGTAGCTTAGCAAGCAGTAATAATAATAATAATAATGATAATAATAATAATAATAATAATAATAATAATAATAATAATAATAATAATAATAATAATAATAATAATAATGATAAAAAATAATAATAATAATAATAATAATAATAATAATAATAATAGATAATGATAGATGATAAATAATAGATAATGACAACTAAAGGGAGACTGAAACAGACAGGGAAAACGTGAGGAAGAATGATTGATTTTCGATTTAGTGTTGATGTTTCTTGATTTACGTCATAAGTCTGGGTCCTATTTGGACGCGTTGCTCCATAACAAATTTTAGAATTTTCAAAGATTTTCATATGAAATTATAATGTGATATATAACTCATAATGATATATTGATTTTGTTAGTTATGAATAAATATCCGATTGTTAAACCGTATTTCGATTTACAAAAGGGTTTGGAATCGAAATATTAGCTACATTGAAATTTTAATCAATACCCCTTCCAATACAGAAACCGATTATCTGCTTAGGACGTGCTTACAGTCAGTCAAGCAGACAGATTTACTGTATCTTGAACAGACAGATAAGCGAACGCTATACCACATAAATGAGTCTAGTACAGAAATAAAAGAAACCAAAATATAATTGCCTTGTTGATTTCATAGTTTCCAGTTTACTTTCAAATGGGCTTATAGACAAAATTGAGTTCTTTAATTTCAGCAAAGAAAACTCTCTCTCTCTCTCTCTCTCTCTCTCTCTCTCTCTCTCTCTCTCTCTCTCTCTCTCTCTCTCTCTGGGTGTTAGTGTAATATTGACATATCTTTCTTTATAGGGTGATAAAAATCTAATTCCCACTGGGTATGTGTAATACTGACATATCTCTTATGGTTTTTTTTTTTTTTTTTTTTTTTTTTTTTTTTTTTTTTTTTTTTTTTTTTTTTTTAAACACCCAGTGTTGTTCCCAGTTCTAACCTTGGGACAGAACGATTGTGATTGTTGTGTAAGGGGGGGGGGGGGTTGGAACACCAGAGCATCCTGCAGTATTTAAAGGAATATTAGTTAGCAAGAGGTTTCTGAAACCATAATATTATATCCTTCAAGTTTTATTGTTTTTAAAATGAAAAACAGTTATTTCTCTTTTTGGACTTATTCAATATAGAGGGTGAATAGTTTTTATAGAGGTTACCGCTATTTCATAAAACCAGTGCTTAGAAATTTCGATACAAGTCAGCAAGTTACAATTATAAATTTTGTGTGTGAATCATATGCCTTTAAAAACTAGGAAGTATTATTATTATTATTATTATTATTATTATTATTATTATTATTATTATTATTATTATTACTTGACAAGCTACAACCCTAGTTGGAAAAGTAGGATACTATAAGCCCAGGGCCCCCAACGTGGAATATAGCCCTGTGAGAAAAGGAAACAAGGAAAAATTAAAATATTTTAAGAACAGTAACAATATTAGAATAATTATTTCTTATGTAAACTATAAAAACTTTGAAATAATTTTTATATTTTTTGAAATTTGATATTGTCTTAATATAATTAATATCGATTAAAATAAGATATTGATAGGTAGACTATTCAAAAGCATAAAGAAAAAAGTTGTATATAACTGTTGAAATATGTGACGAAATATTCATATTTTATTTTAAGAATTTTAGTATTTAATAAGTTATTTTCATGTTCGAAGAAAAAACTTTATCCTTGGAAACAAAAATGAAAAAAATAAATTGATGAATATGTAAGGAAAATTTATTTATTTTGACATGATAATAAAGAAAAATTAATAATGAAAATAAAAAGAAAACACGTTTGTGTATCTATTTTAGCATACTTATGAAACGAATTTTTTAAAATCAAGGTAATTAGAAAATAAACAATTAAAACCACAACCGGATACTTAGTAATTAGGTATGTTTAGCTTATTTATTTTGTCATGATTATAAAAAAAAAAATTATACTGAAGAAAAAAAGAAAAAAAGTTTGTGTATTTATTTTAGGCATACTCATGAAACGAAATTTTTAAAACCAAGATAAATAAAAAATAAACAATTATTAAACCAAACCGGATTCTTTATACTTAGAAATGAGGAAAAAAAAATCTCTTAGTCAGCAAATTTCAACCTTTTACCAGAATGTTTGGGGTCATTTCGCTTGCCTTACTCGCTTGCAACGACTCTGACCGGCCGTGAATAGCTTTTGGCAACGGCGTGAGACTTTGTGCAAACCTCGTTTGCAGGATTCTGAGAGAGAGAGAGAGAGAGAGAGAGAGAGAGAGAGAGGAGAGAGAGAGAGAGAGAGAGAGAG
>NC_090737.1:128992023-128994212 GCF_036898095.1 Palaemon carinicauda | reverse complement strand
ATAATAATAATAATAATAATAATAGTAATATATTTACAAATAAATTAGTATGATAATGCTTATACAAATATATTGCCATGTATATTTGGAAAAAGTAAAACTGCCCCCCCCCCACATAAAAAAGAAAAAGAAAACGAAAAAACCCAAAGAATCCTCTCCATGAAAATTAAAAAGTGTAGAAAACTATAAATTCCAGACAAAAAAAAAAAAAATCGCAGGTGAACAGAGACAAAGTAAATATATCAACGGAGATTTTAGGATTTTAGGTGAGGAGAGGTTGGAGTTACTAAGGGGATTATGAGAGAGAGAGAGAGAGAGAGAGAGAGAGAGAGAGAGAGAGAATCGGTAACCTATTGGAAGATTCTTATTATATGGAATGATCCAATTTATCGTTTTTCAAATTCCTTTTTATTTCCTCTTTTGCGAACATTTTATAGGTGAGAGAGAGAGAGAGAGAGAGAGAGAGAGAGAGAGAGACAGAGAGAGAGAGAGAGAGAGATTCCGTTTGTTCTTGCGTAGAGCCAATTAGTTTAAACGTGTAGAGACTTTTTATGATTTTGTCTACCTTATTCTTGAACTCGTTTACCGTGTTCCTATTCACCACATCTGTTCCATGTATTTGCTATTTTATATGTAAAGAAATTACCATAATGAGTGTTGTAGCTTTTCAATTTAAATTTGTATCCGTTACCTCAGAGAGAGAGAGAGAGAGAGAGAGAGAGAGAGAGAGAGAGAGAGTAAAATGAATGATCTGTCTATAGTCACTTTAAATAAAAGAGGAAGGGTAAATGTGCGGTCCATCTTGATTAGTTCAAGATGGGATGAAATATTTTGGAAACACGTATATTACATAGAATGAACAGATAAGAAATCGATGACGAACGAGGGAATAAGGTCAGGGAGAGCAATAAGTGAGAGAAGGGGAAAGATAACTGATGTGGTTGAAGAAAAATGAGAAATAGCGGAATAAGAATATTTTAGTGGTTGATTATTTATCAAAGCCAGTGAAGAACAGAAATACATTCTAAAGTTTATCCTTTTATAATACCATCATTTTAAATAAAGTTAGAGACAAATATATTATTTACGTTGAAAGTCAATCGAAATAAAATTAAATTATTTTATATCAGGGTACCAGCAACCCGTTGAGATACTACCGCTAGAGAGCTATTGGGTCCTTTGACTGGCCACGTTGTACTACATTGGATCCCTCTCTCAGGTTACGGCTCATTTTACCTTTGCCTACACATACACCGAATAGTCTGAACTATTCTTTCCACATTCTCCTCTGCCCTCATACACCTAACAACACTGAGATTACCAAAACAATTCTTCTTCTTCAAGGGGTTAACTAATACACTTATTGTTCACTGGCTACTTTCCTCTTGGTAAGGGTAGAAGACTCTCTTTAGCTATGGTAAGCAGCTCTTCTAGGAGGAAGACACTCCAAAATCAAACCATTGTTTTCTAGTCTTGGGAAGTGCCATAGTCTCTGTATCCTGGTCTTCTACTGCCTTGGGGTAGAGTTATCTTGCTTGAGGGTACACTCGGGCACACTAAACTATCTTATTTCTCTTCCTTTTGTTTTTTGAAGATTTTATAGTTTATATATGAGAGATCCATTTTAATGTTGTTACTGTTCTTGAAATATTTTACATTACTTGTTCATTACTACTCTTAGTTTAGGTATTTCCTTATTTCCTTTCCTCACAGGGATATTTTTTTCTGATGGAACCCTTGGGCTTATAGCATGCTGCTTTTCCAACTAGGGTTGTAGCTTAGCTAATAATAATAATAATAATAATAATAATAATAATAATAATAATAATAATAATAAATAATAATAATAAATAATATATTTACAAATAAATTAGTATGATAATGCTTATGCAAATATATTGCCATGTTTATTTGGAAAAAGTAAAACTGGCTCCCCCACATAAAAAAAAAAACCCAAAGAATCCTCTCCATGAAAATTAAAAAGTGTAGAAAACTATAAATTCCAGAAAAAAAAAAACCGCAGGTGATCAGACACCAAATATATATATCAACGGAGATTTTAGGATTTTAGGCGGGGAGAGGTTGGAGTTACTAAGGGGATTATGAGAGAGAGAGAGAGAGAGAGAGAGAGAGAGAGAGAGAGAGAGAATCGGTAACCTATTGGAAGATTCTTATTATATGGAATGATC
>NC_090737.1:128972023-128987023 GCF_036898095.1 Palaemon carinicauda | reverse complement strand
CTATTATTTATCATTTATCATTATCTATTATTATTATTATTATTATTATTATTATTATCATTATTACTGCTTGCTAAGCTACAACCCTAGTTGGAAAAGCAAGATGCTATAAGCCAAAGGGTTCCAGCAGGGAAAGTAGCTCAGTGAGGAAAGGAAATAGAGAAGTAAATTAGCTACAAGCACAATTAAAAGAAAATACATCAAGAACAGTAACAACATTAAAACGAATCTTTCATATATAAACTATAAAAAACTTCGAAATAACATGAGGAAGAAAAATATAAAGAATAGTATGCCCGAATGTACCCTCAAGCAAGAGAACTCTACTCAAAGACAGAAGTAGACCAGAGGAGAATTTGTTACTTCGTTCAGGGGTCAGTAGACAATGCTTCCATTTTTCTTATTTTATTCTTTATCATTAATGCATGAATTAAACAATGAATTAACGTTGATAAAAAAAAAGTCTATTGATTCAACCTTCTCCCAGTAACAAAACTCCTTGAAATTGTGTACTCTCGAGCAAGAGAACTCTACTCAGAGACAGTGGACGACCAGAGGAGAATTTGTTACTTCATTTGGGAGTCAATAGACAATTCTTCCACTTTCCTTATTTAATTTTGTCTCATTAATGCATGAATTAAACAATGAATTAACCTTGATGTTAGGAGAAAAAAAAAAAGTTCTATTGATCCACCCTTCTCCCGGTGATAAAACTCCTTGAAATTGTGTACCCTCAAGCAAGAGAACTCTACTCAAAGACAGTGGAAGACCAGAGGAGAATTTGTTACTTCGTTCAGGGGTCAGTAGACAATTCTTCCACTTTTCTTATTCTATTTTGTCTCATTAATGTATGAATTAAACAATGAATTAACCTTGATAAAACAAAAAAAACTGTCTATTGATCCAACCTTCTCCCAGTGATAAAACTCCTTGAAATTGTGTACCCTCAAGCAAGAGAACTCTACTCAAAGACAGTGGAAGACCAGAGGGGAATTTACTTCATTCGGAGGTTAATAGACAATTCTTTCACTTTCTATTTTACTCTGTATTACTAATGCATGAATTAAACAATGAATTAACCTTGATGATAGAGGAGAAAAAAAAAATTCTCCCATTGACAAAACTCCTTGAAATAACCCGAGGAAATTACACTCGAATTTGGAGTTATATCTCGAGCTCCACCGGAGGAACGACTCCGTTGGACGATGATAAATGACTTTTCCATGAATAAAGCCGGAATAATCGAGGAGGCCGAATGACACAGAGCGCTCTGAATGACACACTCTAATGGAGTATCGATCCCGACAAGTTTCTTTCACTGGTGGGACAGTAAGGAGTGTGTTTCTAAAGATGAATTACAGCTGGAAATGTAATTCAGAAGATACAGTGGAGGTGAGGATTGTATCTAAGAGATATATGCAGGTAAGGATCATATCTCAAGAGATACAATTCACGTAATGATTATATCTCAAGAGATATGAAGGGTAAGAATTATATCTCGAGATACAATTCACGTAAGGATTATATCTCAAGAGATACAATTCACGTAAGGATTATATCTCAAGAGATATATGCAGGGTAAGGATTATATCTCAAGAGATACAATCCACACAAGGATTATATCTCAAGATAAACATGCAGGTAAAGGATTATATCTCAAGAGATATATGCAGGTAAGGAATATATCTTATGTGATACATGCAGGTAAGGATTATATCTTAAGACATAGAATCCGCGCAAGGATTATATCTCAAGAGATACATGCAGGTAAGGATTATATTTCCAGACATGTAATCCACGCAAGGATTATATCTCAAGAGATACGTGCAGGTAAGGATTATATTTCAAGACATGTAATCCATGCAAGGATTATATCTCAAGAGATAAAATGTAGTTAAGGATTATATCTCAAGACATACAATCCAAGCAAGGATTATATCCCAAGAGATAAAATTCAGGTTAGGATTATATCTCAAGAGACAAAATTCAGGCATGAATGATACTTAAAGAAATAAAATTAAGGTAAGAATTATATTTCAAAGGATAAAATGACGATAATTATTTTATCTAAAGACAAAAAAATGCAAGTAAGGGTTATATATAACAATAAAAAATGCAGGTAAGGATTATATCTCAAGAAATGTAATGCAGGTAAGGATTATATCTCAATAAATGCAATGCAGGTAAGGATTATATCTTAAGAGATATAATGCATTTAAGGATTATATCTCAAGAGGTACAATCCACGCAAGGATTATATCTCAAGAGAAACATGCAGGTAAGGATTATATCTCGAGATACAATGCAGGTAAGGATTATATCTCATGAGATACTATCCACGCAAGGATTATATCTCACAAGGATTATATCTCAAGAGATACCATCCATGCAAGGATTATAATTCACAAGGATTATATCTCAAGAGATAGAATACAGGTTAGGATTATATCTCAAGAGATACCATCCACGCAAGGATTATATCTCACAAGGATTATATCTCAAGAGATAAAATACAGGTTAGGATTATATCTCAAGAGAGACAATGCAGAAGTATTATACTTTAAGAAATAAAATTAAGGTAAAGATTACATCTCAAGTCATAAAATGAAGGTAAGTATTAAATCTAGATAAAAAATACAGATAAGGATTATATATAAAAAGAAAAAATGCAGGTAAGGATTACAGTATATATAAAGATATAAAATGCAAGTAATGATTATATCTCAAGAGATACAATGCAGGTAAGGATTATATCTAAAGAGACCTAATGCAAGTAAGTATTATATCTCAGGAAATGTAATGCAGGAAAGGACTCTGTCACAAAAGATGAAATGCAGAAAGGGATGAAGTATATCGTATCAGATACAATGAAGATAAAGGATTTATTCGGAGAGATATAATGTACGTAAGAAAGATGTTTCAAAATTTACAATGCACGTAAAGAATGTATTCAGAAAAATACAGAATGTATAAAAATCTATTCAGAGAGATATAAGATTTGCAAGAATGTGTCAAGATATGAATTTTGTAAGAATGTACCAACAATAACACAATACCGACATGGAATGAATTCCAAAAGACAAAGATAAGAAGAAGAATCATATTTCGAAAGACAATGCAGGTCAGGATACATTTTTTAAAGTTACACTGTAGGTACAAGAATATCTCAAAAGATACGAAGCTGGTTGGAAATTTTAGATAATGCAAAAAAAAAAAAAAAAAAAAAAAAAAAAAAAAAAAAAAAAAAATCAAAGGTGCATTGTTGTTAGGGGATATTTCTCAAAGGATGCATATCAGAGAAGTGAAAGTCTGTACGAAATATATCTGTATAAATGAGATTGCAGGTAAGAGTTTACTTCAGAAAAATATGAATTTGGTAAAGAACAGAATTAGAAAATGTCATGATGATAAAGAATTTTGTTTGATTCTCAAATGGCAAAAGAATTGATAACAATTTTGTAAAAAATGATCATTTAACATCACGGTAATTTTTCTTCTTTTGTCGTTCCGTGGTAACTTGGAGAACAAATATGAATTTATGGTAAATCTATATTTACTTGGAGTCACAGCTATAAAGGTTTCCATGGCCAGTATCTTTCGAACGAGATTGCGATAAAGACACCATTCTCTCTCTCTCTCTCTCTCTCTCTCTCTCTCTCTCTCTCTCTCTCTCTCTCTCTCTCTCTCTCCTTCTGATATCATGACCGACACTTTTTAATTCTTAATAAGATCTGCCTTCTTCCTTTCTCTTAATTTGGTTTCCACTCTCTCAATTCATCTCTGTGTTACATAGCATTTCTTTTCTTTGTTGTCACAAAAGGAAAATAGCGCATGTTTGTTTAAAGGTTTAAAGGCTGCTCATGAATGGCAGAGGCAAGGGACAGTGAAATTGCCCTATTGAGCAGAACAATGCCCTAGAGACTGACCATATATACATATGATCAGCGCCCAAGCCCCCTCTCCACCCAAGCTACACTGTTAAAAATTTGTTTTAAAAAAACGGCAAATGTCTGGCAACAGTTATTCCAGGATTTTTACCGTTATAACAACGGATATATTGACATAAAGGAGTGATATTACGGTTACCAAGCCGTGAAAGATAATAACAAAATAAGGTAAAATTACGGTCACCTTTATATTACTGAAATACGGTTGAGAACAGTATATTTCTACGGAGAATTTCCGATTAAAATTACGGTTTTTTCTTACAGTGTAGGACCAAGTAAGGCTAGGCAATGCCTGCTGATGACTCAGCAGATAGACCTATAGGCTCCCCAAACACCCTATCCCTAGCTAACAAGGATAGTGAGGTTGCAGCAACCAAATAAACGAACGAGTCTGAGCGGGACTCGAACCCCAGTCTGGCGTTCACCAGTCAGGGACGTTATCACGTCACCATAACCGTCATTCGGTTTTATAAAAGCACTAACACGAGCAACGTCTTACATTATTTCCGTGAGATATTCAGTACCTGGAGAAAATCTTGTCGACAAGATGAAGTCAAAAAGAAGACTATCTGTGGATTTTAAAATCATTTATATAAAAAGTCAACTTGGATTCTAATGGATTTATATTTTTTATATAATTTTGGATGATTTTTTCGATGGTACAATGCGTAATAACAATCCATTTGTTTTCAACGTAAAATGCAATAAACAAATGATGGTTCTAAAAAAAGAGTAAAGTTAGGGGGGGAGGCGGTGGGGGGGGGGGGGGGGGGGGCAATGAAGCATTAACCATAACCTATATAAAAAATTAAAGAATTAAAGTTCTATTATGATCCAGAGTTCGAAGCTTTCTTTGTCAATTTTAATTTAGTTTGGGTGTTTTTTCGTTATTGAAAATCTTTAGTTTCTAGGTGTTCATTCATAAAAAAAAGAAACATATCTTGGTAACTTTTCTAATATAAAGTTGGTAAGTGGGAAGTTGAATTTCTAACCTATTGAATATCAATGTGGTTTAATATATTCCGAGAGACCTACAAGTTAAACATGACACTCTCCTGTTGGTAAAGTCGTGACAGACACGAAAACCGTCTAGTTAAAATTCAAAGAATACAAAGTTTGTTTTACTGTGAAAATAATTGTTTTTCTGAACAAAAGAGCAAGAAAGAATTATCGTAAGGCGAATATTTTTTCTTATTTTCACTTAGTATTTTACATGAATAAAGCGATGTCAGGCAGGGCAGCCGATCGAGACTACGTTCTACCCCAAAGCCAAAATATAAATCTTTCAAAAAGAAGGTAAATGTGCTTACCCATTACAAATGGAACAAAAAAAACACGTTAATAGAAGAAGAATGTGATTGAAACTTTCATGATTATGTTTAGTATCCTAATTGAGATTTCTTGTCTTTTCTCAAGTACTTATGTATTGGCTACATCCATATCTTTAGAGTATCATTTGTCATCACTTGGTCAACTGAATCCAAATCACTTTTGAAAAGATATACTTTATGTTAATGTTCTGTTTTAAAATACCACGAATCCAGAGATCCTTTGATAGATAGATTAGATTAAAACATGGCATAAATCACTCTACTCTCAACATTGTAAAGACCAATAGATAAATTATTTATAATTGATATGACGTCAGCTCGCTAAAAAATAAGGTTGTGGTGGCCTGTTGGTAACGCCCTCTCCTGGTGATCGCTAGACTGGGGTTCGAGTCCCGCTCAAACTCGTTAGTTCCTTTGGTTGCTGCAACCTCACCATCATTGGGATCTAAGGATGGGGTGTTTAGGGGAGCCTATAGGTCTTTCTACTAAGTCATCAACAGCCATTGCCTGGCCCTCCCTGGTCCTAAAATTGGTGGAGAGGAGGGGGGGGGGGGGTGCTTGGTTTGCAAAACATATGTAATTTACATATGGTCAGTCTCTAGACCATTGTCTTACTTGCTAGGGCAATGTCTGTGTCCCTTGCCTCTGCCATTCATGAACGGCCTTTAAACCTTTAAACATGGAGGAGAACGCAAATAGCTGATCGTATCACCTCGTTGTTCATCAGGACGTCAAATGAAAGACAACATCCTAACATAAAACGCAATTCCACATCAGCTTCAAATGCCGAAATGTCCCAGAGTTGGTGATGTGTCTGCGCGCTTTCCGAATTCTATTTACATTTCAGAGTTGAGCCTCTGACGTATGCGTGAATATGTCATGATCAGTTTCGTTTGTGACGTCTCACTGGGGAGAAAACATAATATGCCTTTTGGAGGATGGTGTGTATATGTCATTTCAGCGATTTCTGATGGAAAGTGTACTGTGTATATGTATACACATATATAGTATATGGATTGATAAACTAGGAAAATTTGCTATAAATTGGTATAGATAGACCAAAAACAGACGAGAGTGGGAGATGTCTGAGGCCTTTATACATGCACTGGACTAATTATGGCTGATGTTGATGATGATGATATAGAGTGTGTGTATATATATACATATATATATATGATACATATATGTATAATATATATATTATATATATATATATATATATTATATTATATATTACATATATATATATATAATATATATATATATATATATATATATATATATATATACTGTAATATATATATATATAATATATATATATATATATATATATATATATATATATATATACTGTAATATATATATAATACATATATCTATATATCATATATATATACATATATATATATATATATATATATATATATATATATATATATATATATATATGAAATAGCAGTGTAGCCTACCACTGAGCCTGGGGTCCACCACCTAATCCTTAGCTCACGAATATGGTAAATCCATGTTTAAAATTAATCTTTTCTTTCAATTTACTTTGTTTCGAATATTTTTCTCCTGTCTGGTCTTCAGCTGCTGACTCTCCTCTTAATTTATTGTACAAAGATTTACTGTCTATTAAATTTCTTATTCCTGATCTGGATATTAATTTCAGGCACTGTCGTTCAGTTAGTTCTTTATGTATTTTGCATAAGAATTTTCATAATTCTGACCATCCATAGCTTTCTGATCTTCTCAAACTGTACATAAGTCTTTTTATAGTTTTCATATGAAATACCTGTCTTAATGTTGTTAATGTTTTTGAAATTTTTCTTTTTAATTGTTCATTACTTCTTATATCGTTTATTCATTTCCTTATTTTCTTTCCTCACTGGGTTATTTTTCCTTGTTGGAGCCCTTGGGCTTATTGCTTTTCCAACTAGAGTTGTAGCTTAGCTAATAATAATAATAATAATAATAATAATAATAATAATAACAATAATAATAATAATCAACCTCAATGTACTGTATATACAATATATATTTGCATATAATTGCATACAATTAATCTAACACAGATGAGTGTGTGTGTATATATATATATATTTAAATATATATATATATATATATATATATATATATATATATATATATATATATATATATATACCACTTCCAGTAATTTGGCAGAGACCTTCTTGTGTCTTAGTCGATATTGAAGAATTTTGCTGTGTTCCAGTAGAAGGTAAACATTAATCTAAGGTCTTTAATCTTTGCCACAGATTTTGTTACGCATTTTAAATGATGTAAACGATTTTTATATGCGTTTTCTTGCGCGTTTAACTCGTCATAGAAGAAATTAGTATCGATTCAGAATATGAAACGGCTTAAAATAGGCGAAATTGAAAAACCAGCAAATTTTGATAGAAAACAACCGTAATGATAAGCTATATATCATATAATAGGAGTTAAACGTTGGCTAGATAAACAAGGTTTTACTAAAGTTCAAAGTATTTAACGTAACGTTAACTATGATGGAAGATTGGGGAGTCTTGATGAAGACGGAAATAATGCTTTGAGAAGAAAAGGAACACTGAATGATGAATACAATTAAGAGAAATTGCGTTATTAATATATTTGAGAAGTAAAAACAAGTTATTTCTAAAGAATAAAAAAAAAATTAATCTCCAATGTTTTGTTTACATACTATTTTGCTATTATTGAACCATATGAAATTATAAACATAATTATTATTCAAACACGTTAGCATTTATTTAGAACAAGACAAAATTTTTGGAATTCACATTGTAATACAAAAATCCACAAAACAATTAAAAGTAAGGAAATAAGTGTAACATAACAAATAAATGAAGGTACAGCAACAAACAATGAATTATGTTAAAAAAAGTATGTACTAAATAATTAGGCAATGGTGCGCTATTCCTTGAAAGTATTATTCGTTGCTTGTCATATAGTTTATATTACTTCCTCACTGGGCTATTTTCCCTGTTGGAGCACTAAGACTTATAGCATCTACCTTTTCCAACTAGGGTTGTAGCTTAGATATTAATAATAATAATAATAATAATAATAATAATAATAATAAAAATAATTATTATTATTATTGTTAATATTATTATTATTATAATAATGAATAATAAAATTTATAATAATATTAATAACAACAATAATAATAAAATAAATAATAATAAATATTAATAACAGGAACAATAATTTATCAATAACAACCACAGTAATAATAATAATAATAATAATAATAATAATAATAATAATAATAATAATAATAAGTAGTCCTCCAGATGATCATAATAAAAGTGTCAAAGTTATAGAGTAGGAATAACTGGGCAATCTGAAAACGTGATACATCAACAGCTTGTTTATGCTGATAATTTTCAATGTGAGTAGCTCGCAGTAACAGTTCTTAGGTGATGGGGTAGTATGCGGTGAAGGTGTGTGTTTGTGAAAAAGAATTTTACATAATTATGAAGTCTCCCACCATCACCAAGCCGCACTGGCCAGAGTGGTGATGAAGTGGCCAAAGCCCAGAATGATTAAGGACATAACTGAGGCCTTTGTCTAGCAGTGGATAGTAACGGATGCATTTGTTGTTGTTGTGTATGTGTATGTGTATATATATACATATATATATACACACATATATATACAGATATATATATATATATATATATATATATATATATATATATATATATATATATATATATATATCACAAATAAGCAAACAAACACACACACACTATGTATATATATATATATATATATATATATATATATATATATATATATATATGTATGTATATATATATATTTACACTTTTGTCGAAAGTACATCAGATAAGTAAGGGTATTTCCAAGAAAAGCAGAAGCGGCCTAAACAAAGACAACAAAAGCAGCAAGAGGCCGCCAAGCGGCTAATGAAAATGGCGGGAAGAAGACCATCGCACAAAGAAAGAGGAACAAAAGAGTCTGGAAGTTTCTTTTCAGAGCCTCTATTATCTCGGCGATTCTTGTGCTCTCTTGCAGTTGGTGTCACACTGCGTCCCTTTCCGTGAGCTGAAGAGCCACTGAGAGTTAAGGCGAGTCATTCGTCTTGAGATGATAGGTAGCTTTCGGGGTGAATTCTTGAGAGCTAGTATTGTTTATGTAGACAGCAGCTCTTTCCAGTCCCTTGTTATTAAAGGTTTTAAAGGCAATTCATGAATGGCAGAGGAGAGAGAGAGAGAGAGAGAGAGAGAGAGAGAGAGAGAGAGAGAGAGAGAGAGAGAGAGAGAGAGAGAGTGATAACGCCCAACTGAGCAATACCATAAAGACTAATTCTCCATCCAAGCTAGGGCCAGGATGAGCCAGGCAATGGTTGTTGGTGACTCCGGAGCTAGACCTATAGGCTGGCCCAAAATCCCCATCCTTAGCTCACAAGGATGGTGAAGTTGCTGACACTACAAGAAACTATTGTACCAACCGTGTTTCACACAATTGTACATAATTCCTTTTGTATATATTATGGTTGTATCTTCGCTCTTCCCTCGCACTAAAACGAACATGAAAATTCAAGTCTGGTTTTTCCTCTGTGATTTTGTCTGTCTTGTGAACTTGTCATGTCCTGTTGCCTTGAGGTTTTGTATATAAGGAGAGTGTTCCACAACAATATAACTCAGTCGTTTCCAATCTGCCTTTGATTTCACAACTCCTCTCTCGGCCCGTCATATTGGTGACCCCGGAGTGACTCAAACACCCAGCCTTCTGATCTGGAGTCACATTGGTGACCCCGGAAGTCGACTCGCTTCCACCGCCTTCCACCCCCACCCCCTCGCCCCTCCATCGTTGGTACTATGACGGACTCTACGGCAGTTGGCGCTACTGCCTCTCCATTCAAACTTTCATCGTTTGCCAGCGGAGAGGCGTTTGCTTGGTTTCAGCGCGCAGAAGTCCAGTTTCGTATCAGGGGCGTGACTCGCTCAACCACCAAAGCGGATTATGTTCTCGCGGCGATACCCGAGGACACCTTCCCAGAAATATCCGACTGGCTTTGTGAACAAGGAGACACCCCAATAGCGTATGACGACCTCAAATCATACCTTCTGCAACAGTACTCGACGTCGCCAGCCGCCCGTATAGCAAAGCTTTTTCAGCTCTCGCAACAACCGTTGGGGGACCAAAGGGCTTCGCTTGCCCTCAGGGAAATGACCAGTATCGCTCGCCTTCATGATCAACTATTATCACCGCTTTCTGCCAGCCATTGCCGCCACTCTTGCTCCCCTCTTCGCCTCCCTCAAGGGCAAGCCAAAGGACTTGAAGTGGGGTCCCCTTCAAGAAGCAGCCTTCTGCAATGCAAAGAAGGCCCTATCAACTGCTGCGGCTCTCACTTTTCCTTTCCCACACGCCCCTCTCCTTCTCTCCACCGATGCCAGCGACGTCGCTATTGGTGCAGTACTCGAGCAGGTGGTCAAAGGCTCGCCCCGCCCATTGGCCTTCTTCAGCAGAAAACTGTCCAAGGCAGAATCGGGTTATTCTACCTTTGATCGAGAATTGCTGGCGGTGCACCTGGCTGTCCGTCACTTTCGCCATTTCTTAGAAGGTACGCCCTTCGTCATTCGCACAGACCACATGCCTCTGGTGCACGCCTTCACTCGACAGTCTGACGCCTGGTCCGCCCGTCAACGCCGACATCTCTCCGCCGTGGCTGAATACAATTGCACCCTCCAATACGTCCCTGGGAAAATGAATCCCGTTGCCGATGCCCTGTCAAGAAACACGTTGGCTGCCGTTCAACTGGGATTGGATTACAACGCCCTGGCTGAAGCCCAACGACAGGATCCAGAGTATCAAGCTTGTAGGACATCCTGCACGTCCCTCCGTTGGGAGGATTTTCCCCTCGAAAACTCCAACACCACCCTCCTCTGTGACGTCAGTACTGGTAGACCGCGACCTTGGATTCCTGCTCCCATGCGCCGACAGGTGTTTGATTTCATCCACGGCCTTTCACATCCCTCGTGCCGTTCTACTGCACAGCTGCTGAAGGCAAAGTTCATTTGGCACGGCATTTCTAAGGATGCTAAGGATTGGGTCCGTGCCTGTACTTCTTGCCAAACTTCCAAAGTACATCGACACACGGATTCAGGAGTGGGCACCTTTCCTCAACCTCAGCGTCGTTTCGCACACATTCACGTCGACGTTGTAGGCCCCCTACCCACATCACAAGGACATCGTTACCTGTTTACCGTCATCGACCGCTCCACTCGTTGGCCTGAAGCCATTCCCATGGAAACTGCAACGTCCGCCTCATGTACATCTGCCTTACTCTCTGGATGGATTTCAAGATTCGGTATCCCTGAGCATATTACTTCTGACAGGGGAACCACTTTCACCTCTCAATTATGGACGTCATTAGCGAATCTCCTGGGCATCACCCTACATCACACAACGGCCTACAACCCCGCTGCCAATGGAATGGTTGAACGTTTTCATCGCACCCTCAAAGCAGCTTTGATGTCCCGCTGCAAGGATTGCAACTGGTTTACTCGGCTTCCCTGGGTCCTCCTAGGACTAAGGACCACTCCTAAAGACGCCCTCGACGTCTCGGCAGCCGAAATGGTGTATGGCGACCCGTTGGTCGTCCCTGCCGAGTTTTTTTCCTTCTACAACCTCCTCCGACGATCTCCAGCGCATACGTCACGTCGTGGGAAAATTTACTCCGTGCCGCCAGACTTACAAGCCCCCAGCGAAGCATCACATACCAACGGACTTGCACTCTGCAACGCACGTCTTCCTGCGCAACGACACCAGCAAGCCACCGTTAACGCCCCCTTACACGGGACCTTACCTTGTGATCCGACGCAGTCCGAAAGCATTCCTCCTAAACATTCGGGGCAAAGAAGACTGGGTCTCCATTGATCGTTTAAAACCTGCTTATCTTCTGCCAGATAACCCGCCTACAGTTCGCCTCTCTAGATCAGGGCGCCCTATTTAACATGTACAGTATGTCATTTTTAGGGGGGGAGCCATGTACCAACCGTGTTTCACACAATTGTACATAATTCCTTTTGTATATATTATGGTTGTATCTTCGCTCTTCCCTCGCACTAAAACGAACATGAAAATTCAAGTCTGGTTTTTCCTCTGTGATTTTGTCTGTCTTGTGAACTTGTCATGTCCTGTTTCCTTGAGGTTTTGTATATAAGGAGAGTGTTCCACAACAATATAACTCAGTCGTTTCCAATCTGCCTTTGATTTCACAACTCCTGTCTCGGCCCGTCACACTAACAAGCTTGAGCAGGTCTCAACCCAAATCTGGCAGAACGTCATTATTCTAAAACATTGTCTTTTTACGTTGGTTAGTGATTTTAAACACAAATAAGTGAATTTTCACACCAGTCAGTCAGATATATATATCAACTCTTGAACTTCTACACCAAGCAGCGAATCTTTGTACTCCAGTCAGCGACTTTATGGAGCAATCAGTCACTTTTCTAGCAGTCACACTTTCTACACCAATCAGAGATATTTTTTTTCTAACCAGTTAGGAATCATTAACATTAGGCAGCAGTCTTCTATAATACTCCAAGACCCTCAATACCAGTCAAAAAAGTTTGACACCAAAATGTGGCTTCCTACAGTAGCCAAAGGATTCCTACGCGAGCCAGTGAATGTTATGCAAAATGCCATTTCTAAGCGAAATAAGACTTTCAACTCTTGACATCAGAAAACAATTCCTCTCTGAAGCTCGTGTAGAGGATGACAGGTACATCCTCACCAAAATTCTTGGAGGAGACGCTTATTATGATGCCAGTGACATTTTTAAGTTCGTATTGGAAGCTGGTCTTCTTACTTGTTTCGAAATGATATACTGAATTCTAAATGTTCCATTTGTAAGTTATTTATTGATTTTTTTTTTCTTATTTTTATCATGAATTATCAATTCGTTGTTTAACATACTCCAATTGGTATCAATGCCCATTGATGTTATGATACCCGATATTTACAAATCATTCATTACTCATCCTCCATCTTTAATCAGCATCATAATTGTTTTATCGTTATTTATTGACCTTTACTTACTTTCATCATAAACCAATTCGTTATTTAGCATACTCCAATTGACATCAATAACCATTGATTTTATGTTGCTAGATAACTACTAACCTTTCATTCACTTATCTTCCATCTTTAATTAGCAACTCTTTACTGAGGACAATGTATATTTTCTATTTATTATTATTATTATTATTATTATTATTATTATTATTATTATTATTATTATTATTATTATTATTATTATTATTATTATTATCAATTGTTAAGCTAAAACCCAAGTTGGAAAAGCAGGATGCTACAAGCCCAGGGGCCCCAAAAAGGAAAATAGCCCGGTGAGGAAAGGAAATAAAGACAAACAAAATATCCTAAGAACAGTAACAGTACGTAAACTATAAAAACTTAACAAAACTAGAGGAAGACAAATGATATAGAATAAGTGTGCCCGAGTGTACCCTCAAGCAAGGGAACTCTAACCCAAGATAGTGGAAGACCTTGGTACAAAGGTCATGGCACTACTTAAGACCATAGAACAATGGTTTGATTTTGGAGTGTCCTAGAAGAGTTGCTTACCATAGCTAATGAGTCTCTTCTACCATTACCAAGAGGAAAGTAGCCACTGAACAATTACAGTGCAGTAGTTAACCCCTTGGGTGAAGAAGAACTGTTTGGTAACCTCCAGTGTTGTTAATCTGTCTCACTTCGCCACGTAATGACTTTCTGTTCCAGACGAGAGGATTTCTATGTCCGGAGATTCTCGCCCGGACAGAGACTGAGTGCGTGGAACAGATTTTGTCATAGGAGACAATTTACCACGTGGATATTGTATGTATGGCTCTTCTTCACATTTGGCGTATCTTTGAAGGTTATAGGAGTATCGGGGAAGTGATAACCTGTATCATTAGAATGCTGTTTGGTAAGTTACTGGTCTTCCTTTTAATAATGATGATGATGATGATGATAATAATAACAACTTTCATTATTAATATCATATAAGTGAAAATATTATAATAATTAGTCTGTTCAATAATAATAATAATAATAATAATAATAATAATAACAATAATAATAATTATAATAATAATAATAATAATAATAATAATAATAATAATAATAATAATAATAATAATAATAACAATAACAATAATAACACTAATAAGTTTTATCATTATTCTTATCATTGTAATCAATGTTATCATAATTCAATCACAAGAATTATAGTAACTAGTATGTTTAGCGTCACTCAAAGCTCCTGTCATTTCGAATAACAAAGTTTTATTCAAGTATTTGCCACTGTAGTTTTAGTTACGAATAATTGTGTATCTACGGCCTATAAATGGGTCTATAGAATCTGAATACAATTTAAAGATTCGTTTGTGGAGATATATTTTTTGTGCAATGAAACAATTTTGAAAGTTTATATATGACATGTCTGTGTTGACGTTGTTACTGTTTTTAGTGATCTATTGTTAATGTGTTCTCATCATTTATTTATTTCCTTATTTCCTTTCCTCACTGGGCTATTTTTCCCCATTGGAGCCCTTGGGCTTGTAGCATCTTGCTTTTCCAGCTAGGGTTGTAGCTTGCCTAGTAATAATAATAATAATAATACCATTGAATTGGATCCAGGAATCCACGTAGTCTTCAAATATGGA
>NC_090737.1:128966242-128969023 GCF_036898095.1 Palaemon carinicauda | reverse complement strand
AATTTCTCCAGACCCAGAACTTTACACATGGGGTGACTTGAAATATTAAACGGAAATTTCTTTTGATTGTGGAATAAAACGTGGATATAGGTTTTGTCTGAAAAAAGAAAAAAAAAGATTTTCCAAAAAACGACTTTTCAAACATTTGTTGATGTGCACGTAGTGTGTCATTATTATTATTATTATTATTATTATTATTATTATTATTATTATTATTATTATTGTTGTTGTTGTTGTTGTTGTTTTTGTTGTTGTTACTTTTAATGAGTTCCAAATAATTCAACAAGCAAAGAAGAAAGATGAATTCGTAGCTTCTATTCTTAATAAAAAAAATCAATCACCTAATTAACAAAGTGATTAATTACAATGCTAGGAAAATCATTAAATAGTTAATGAAATCTAAAAATAATATAATCAAAACGAGAAAAATGTGTTTGGATTGTAAGTAACAGAACCCAGAAATAGGGAAGGATTAAGCACAGTCTATATAAGGCTTCCAATAGAAAGAATCCCTTTGGCAAAATCATATTAAACATGTCATGATAGATAAACCAGCTGCCATAAATATATTTACATAAATGCCGTAGCTTATACAAACCTATTTAGTCAATGGTCTATTGGAAACTTCCCTGCCTGGCGATCGTCGGGCTGGGATTAAAGTCCCGCTCAAACTCGATAGTTTCTTTAGTGTCTGCAACCTCACCATCCTTGTGAGTGAAGGATGGGTGGTTTTGGGGAGCCTATAGGTCTATTTGCTGAGATATCAGCAGCCAATGCCTGGCCTTCCCTAGTCCGATATTGGGTGGAGATGGCCTTGGGCCGCTAATCATACGTATGTATGGTCAGTCTCTAGAGTCTAGACCATTGTCATTGTCCCTTGCCTCTGCCATTCATGAGCGACCTTTAAACTATGTGAAATAACGTTGAAACTTCCAAGACGTTTTTATCGAAAGAGGTAATTTGTCCATAGTCTAAACTACTAGTTAGACTACTAGCATATAAATGACCCCCTTAAACCTCTTCAAGCTAATCTTCTTCCCTGATTGGATAGAGAAAAATAGAACACTATCAACCACATAAAAAATACAAAATCGTTTTTCACTACAAGATGACTCCATCCGAGAGCGCAGCCCGAGAGTGATTTCATCTCCAGACTCGTTAAAGAGAGAAGAAGATGATGCTGAATGGACATTTTTCCAACGGCTGGATTAATTCTTATGCCCCCTTTTTTTTAAGGCCAATCTATTTCCTGAGCGAGTAGTCGGATAAGAGGATTTCCATTGTCTTCCTTGCTTCTCATTTGTTCTATTGTATTTTTTTTTTCCGATGAAACAATATCCAACTGATTTTGCAGATTTGAGAACAAAGCCTTCAGAAGAATATTGGGAGTTAAATGGTAGGGCAGGATTAGAAATGAAACTTTTAAGAGATTTCTGAAAGTTAATTCCATTGTCTGAACCTGATAAAATCATTTGAAAGTTGGCGAGAAACTTATAATTCCTCTGTTGTGTAATATCAAGATTTAAAGTTCTATTTCACTCGCTTTGAAGAAAATTTATGATCTCTCTCTCTCTCTCTCTCTCTCTCTCTCTCTCTCTCTCTCTCTCTCTCTCTCTCTCTCTCTCTTTTTATTTATTTTTTTTTTAAATTAACTTAGACAATAAATACTCTAACGATGTAACAATCGTCTAATTCACTGTCTCCTATCATGTATTAATATGTAATTAACCTTCATTTGTACTTTTGTAATTTTTTTTTTCTTCCAATGAAATAATATCTAGCAGATTTTGTAAATTTGAGAAAAAAGCCTTCAGATGAATATTGGGAGTTAAATGAGAGAACAGAATTAGAAATCAATCTATAAGAGAGATTATTCGAGTGCCATATTGTTCTTTTGTAATTTTTATTTTCAATGAAACAATATCTAGCAGATTTTGTAGATTTGAGAAAAAAGCCTTCAAAAGAATATTGGGAGTTAAATGGCTTGACAGGATTAGAAATGAAACTATAAGAGAGATTACTCGAGTGCCATATGTAGATGAGATCATGGTGAAGGGTAGATGGAGATGGTTTGGGCATGCTTTTCGTACTCGCCAAACTTTCAACTGGGGCTTCACAAGGCACTAGATGAATTGGAAGACCCAGGCCTACATGGCTAAGGACTGTGAAGCGTGAAGATGAGATCATGGTGAAGGGTAGATGGAGATGGTTTGGGCATGCTTTTCGTACTCGCCAAACTTTCTACTGGGGCTCCACAAGGCACTAGATGAATTGGAAGACCCAGGCCTACATGTCTAAGGACTGTGAAGCGTGAAGTATGAGATGATGAATGGAGAAGTATTGATTTAATAGCTCAAGATAGAGACGACTGGCGAAATCTAACCGAAGCCCTTTGCGTCAATAATCGTAGGGAGATGATGAGGATGATGATGATGATGATGATGATGATGATGATAATGAACGACTTCATTATCCCTTTTGATTCCATTAATTTTTTTCTCTTGTTTTTGTTTTTATTTATTTATTCAGTTAATCTTGCTTAATAGTTTTCCCATCATTATTTATTATTTTTTTTTTTCATTTTTTTTTCTCAACTAATGAAATTATCATAATAGTATTGCTCCAACAAGATTTTTGTCTCGTTTCTTCATGTAATTTATCTTACTCATTATTTTGACCCAAATTATACATTACGTTTTTTGTGTTAACTACTGGAATTATTATAATAATACTGTTTGAAATTATTATAATAACACTGAATGAATGAAATTATTATAATCT
>NC_090737.1:128951242-128956242 GCF_036898095.1 Palaemon carinicauda | reverse complement strand
TTTGAAGGTGATATTCAGTTTTGGAACTTTTTTGTTTAATGATAACGGTCGTTGTTAAGTAGGAAAAAGGATTTACCTACTTTGAAATTATTTATACAGAATATCTTTCAAGCAATATAATGCTAGTAGATTAATTTAGTTGAGAGAGATTAATTATTTCATAAGAAAATATCCCAGAAAATACATTTTCTTTTTTCTGATGAAGAGACATTGCTATAACAAGAGTTAGAATGTCTCTCTGATTATAGTTGACTAAATATGTCCCGTAATTTCTTCAGAGATGAGATTAACAAAACTATAAATACACTTTTGAAAATTGGTATTAGAAAAGGGTAGAAGTCTGGCAACATTTATTCCAGGATTTTTACGTTTGAAAACGGTTTTATTGACGTAAAATGGTGATGATATTACGGTCATCAACCCGTAAAAGATAATAACAAAGTAAGGTAAAATTACGGTCGCCTGCATTTTACTGAAATACGATTGAGAACAGTATATTTTTACGGAGAATTTCCGATAAGAAATACGGTTTTTTCTAACAGTGTATTTAAAAGATAAAATTCATCAAAACTCTGCATTTAAGGTCCGTATCTTATACCCGTGCAGATCTATTTATACATTTACACGTTTTATACAAGAAAAGTGGCAAAATAATTTAAAAACTTGAGAAAATAGAAATATTTACCTTTAATGCGAATGAGATAATAGGATGAAAATTCAAAGGTTAAGTTTCGCAGATTTGCAGAAAGGCAAATGATTATGATGCCGAAATATTACCATTAAAATTTACGATATACGAGTGTGTGTGTGTACATATATATATATATATATATATATATATATATATATATATATATATATATATATATATATATATATATATATATATATATATATATATTATATATATATATATATATATTTTTTTTTTTCTCGAAACTCAGAGATTGTCTCCAAGGCGTCTAAATTTTTAAGTCTTGGAGAGTTTTTAGAAGACTTGAAGGATTTATTCATAGAAAAGTTAGCTGATGTCAAAAGAGTTACTAACAAAAGATACAAAGGAGTTGTGAGGGATTTTTATATTACCTGAGAAAAGTAAAGGTTTAACCTAGGATGAAAAATGGTCTATAAAAACTTAGCCATCTCTTGAAAAAAGATCTTGATAACTGACCAAACTAAAAAAAAAATTGTTTTATATCTTGCTTTGGAACTCAAGATTTTTGTTATTAAATATGTAAACTGTCAGTGAGCTTGACAAGAAACTGTAAATTTAATTTAAGTAAATCTATCACCTCTGCCGAAAAATAGTTATGGATTGAAAAATTTACTGATGAATCAAAATTTTCAAAAACTTCATTTAAAAAGAATAAAAAAAGTCTCACAACAGCATATACTAAAAAAATTTATTATTATTATTATTATTATTATTATTATTATTATTATTATTATTATTATTATTATTATTATTACTTGCTAAGCTATAACCCTATCTGGAAAAGCAGGATGCTATAAGTCCAAGGGCTCCAACAGGGAAAATAGCCCAGAGAGGAAAGCAAACGAGGAAAAATAAAATATTTTAAGAACACTAACATTCAAATAAATTCTTCTTCTTCTTCTTCATCATCATCTTCTTCTTCTTCTTCTTCTTCTTCTTCTTCTTCTTCTTCTTCTTCTTCTTCTTCTTCTTCTTCTTTGTCTCCATCTTTTCCCACTTTTATGTGGGGTCGATGTTTCTGGCCAGTGTTCTTCGTCTACCTCTTACATAAACTATTTATTATTGTTATTATTATCATTGCTAGCCAAGCTACAACCTTAGTTGGAAAAGCAAGATGCTATAAGCCCAAGGGCTCCAACAGGGAAAAATAGCCCAGTGAGGAAAGGAAATAAGGAAATAAATAAATGATGAGAAGAAATTACAATATATCATTCTAAAAACTGTAACAGTGTCAAAACAGATATGTCCTATATAAACTATTAACAACGTCAAACGAAACGAAAGCTGGACATTATCTCCCTAAAATTAAATTACTAAACTGTCTAATGATTGCAACTATACCCAATCCACCCACAGTTAAACCTTCGACTGTCGAAATCATGGGTAGCCGTGAGCCAATGACCGCCGACAAGGAACACACGGTCGAGTGTCAGAGCATCGGCGCCAGACCTGCAGCAGACATCACCTGGTGGTTGGATGATGTTGATCTGACGAATCAGTCTGTTACGGTAAGTCACAGTTCTTCGTTACCTTTGTCAACTTCGTTGTAAAGGTTACGGTAAGTCACAGTTCTTCGTTACCTTTGTCAACTTCGTTGTAAAGGTTACGGTAAGTCACAGTTCTTCGTTACCTTTGTCAACTTCGTTGTAAAGGTTACGGTAAGTCACAGTTCTTCGTTACCTTTGTCAACTTCGTTGTAAAGGTTACGGTAAGTCACAGTTCTTCGTTACCTTTGTCAACCTCGTTGTGAAAGTTATGTTTTGATAGGCGTGTATTTATATATATATATATATATATATATATATATATATATATATATATATATATATATATATATATATATATATATATATATATATATATATATATATATATATATGTTTGTTTTTTTTGTTTGTGAACCGCATAACTCAAAAATTATTAGACTGACTGTGGGATTTTGATTCTTTTCAATCATATTTTTCTCTCTAAAATCGAACAATAAACAAGTGAGAGAAATGTACCTAAGTGTGAGTAAGTATGTTTTTGAGTTATGAAATCCCAAAAATTTGCTATAATTTTGCTTTTTTTTCATTAAAAAAACGAAGTTACTCTCATGAAATGTTCGTTTCGTTACCTTTGTCAACCTCGTTGTAAAGGTTATGTTTTGATAGGCGTGTATTTATATATTTATGTTTGTTTGTTTGTTTGTGAACCGCATAACTTAAAAAATATTGGACCGACTGTGGGATTTTTATTCTTTTTTTTAATGATATTTTTCTCTCTAAAATCGAACAATAAATAAGTGAGAGAAATGTACTCAAGTGTGAATAAGTATGTTTTTGAGTTATGAGATCCCAAAAATTTGCTATAATTTTGCCTTTTTTTCATTAAAAAAACCAAGTTACTCTCGTGAAATTTTCGTTTCGTTAACTTCGTCAACATCGTTGGAAAGGTTATGTTTTGATTGGCGTTTATTTATATAGCTACGTTTGTTTGTCTGTTTGTGATTCGCATAACTCAAAAACTATTTGGCAGACTCTCATGAACATACAAACATAAATATACTACAATGGGCTCTCGGTAGAGTGCATACCTTCGCCAACGCCACGTAGCAAGATTAACAATTAATTTTGCCAACGCCACATAGCAAGATTAACAATTAAATTTTGCCCATTTTTGTACTTTTTGTGACCTTGACCTATGACCCCATAACTCCAAAGTTTTAATCATATTGTCCTTGGATCATGGCAAATCACTCCGATTTGCCATGATCCAAGGACAATATGATTAAATCTTTGGTTATTGGGTCAAAGGTCAAGGTCACGAAAAAGTACAAAAACGTCTTTAAGCTATATAGGGGTCAATTTTTATCCAATTTGCATGAAACTAGGGCCAAAATATGCATAATTCAGTTGTCTATCTTGCTAGGGGGTGTTGGCGAAGGTATGCACTCTACCGAGTGCCCATTGTAGTATATTTATGTTTGCATGTTTGTGATTCATAAAACTTAAAAACTATTTGACAGACTCTCACGAAATTTAGTGAGGGTGATTGACCATGATCCTTGGTTAATTTGAGTAAATTTCCTGAGTGATTGGGTTAAAGGTTAAGGTCACAAAAAGGCCAAAAACGTCATTTTGCTATATTGTGGTCAATTTTATATGATTTGCATGAAACTAGTGCCAAAATTTGCATAATTCAATTATCTATCTTACTATGTAGCGATGTCGAAGGTTTGCACTCGTCTGTGATTCGCATAACTCAAAAAACTATTTGACCGACTCTTATAAAATTTGGTGGGGTTATTGGCCATGATCCAAAAACAATTTGTTTAATTTTGGGAGTAATTTGGTTCAAAGTTTAAGGTCACGAAAAATTAAAAAACTTCTTTTTGTTATATTGTGTTCAATATTTATCTGGTTTGCATGAAACTAGTGCCAAATTGTGCTTAAGCCGATTGCCTATGGTGTGTTGTGTCGTTGGCGGAGGTATGCGCTCTACCTAGTCCCCGTTCTCGTTTTGTTATGTAAGGATTCAAAAAACATCTAATAATTTGTCTCCACTTAGTTATTCGATTTCAAGTTTTTCATAAATCCAATTTGCGTATGTTTGTTTTTTTATCAACGTTTTATTGTCCTTGATGAATTATGCTTATTGCCTTGAAGTATTTTAGTTTGATTTTCACAAGTCCTAGATTCACGTCTAAGAAGTCTAGACCCAAAGTTCCCTAAATAACGATGTCTTCAATAAGACTAATTTGCATAGCTTATGAAAACCTGAAAGTTTTTTATAGCACATGTTCAATTATTGCAAGAACAAGTTAAAAATATATAATGTGTAAGAATCAAATATTCTTGATTTTAAAAAATTTTGTAAGATATATTTATAGATATTTTGTCCTTACTGTTGTTCTGTGTAATTTCCAGATAGCTGACTTAGAATTTGTAAGGAATCTCTCTCTCTCTCTCTCTCTCTCTCTCTCTCTCTCTCTCTCTCTCTCTCTCTCTCTCAGAGGCTGCATCTATTTGCGTTCACATTATCCTGATAATGAAGTCCAACCAACAATGGAACTTACCTGGCTCATTATTTCGTCATTATCAACATCTTTTGTTAAATATTATTTCATTCTCATTAACTTCATCGTTATCATAGAGATTATATATTTTCCTTATGCCTAAATACAGTTGTACTTTTTTACTAAGAGTTTCTATCGTAAATCGATCTTAAAGGCATAATAATAATAATAATAATAATAATAATAATAATAATAATAATAATAATAATAATAATAATCTCCCCTATT
>NC_090737.1:128933742-128946242 GCF_036898095.1 Palaemon carinicauda | reverse complement strand
AAATACCATAAGAAAATAAGGAAACACATTCGATATTTCGTGAGAATTTTCCACAAAAATCAAATCTCCTTCCAGATGCTCCAAAGGTCATACTGTCCCTGGACGCTGAGCTGGATCCTAATGACATCAAGGAAGGAGACAACGTGACCTTTATTTGCAACGTGACCGCTAACCCGAGTGTCGACAAGGTCAACTGGTACCACAAGGTCAGTAAAGTCGGGACTTTTTATTCTTTGCACTCGGGCACAGTATTCTATCTAATTTCTCTTCTTCTTGTTTTGTTCAAGTTTTTATAGTTTATATAGGAAATATTTATTTTAACGTTGTTATTATTATTATTATTGTTATTATTATTGTTATTATTATTATTGTTATTATTATTATTATTATTATTATTATTATTATTATTATTATTATTATTATTATTATTATTAATAATAATTGCTAAGTTACAACCCTAGTTGGAAAAGCAGGATGCTATAAGCCCAGGGGCTCCAAAAGTTTATATAAGAAATATTTATTTTAACGTTATTATTATTATTATTATTATTATTATTATTATTATTATTATTATTATTATTATTATTATTATTATTATTATTATTATTACTTGCTAATCTAAAACCCTAGTTGGGAAAGCAGGATGCTCTAAACCCAGTGGCTCCAGCAGGGAAAATAGCTCAGTGAGGAAGGGAAACAAGGAAAAATAAAATAATTTAAGAAGAGCAACAATATTAAAATAAATATTGCTTTATAAACTATAAAAACTTTAACAAAACAAGAAGAAGAAAGATATAGATGAGAACAGTGTGACCGAGTGTACCCTTAAGCAAGAGAACTCTAACCCAAGACAGTGGAAGACCTTGGTACAGAGGGTATGGCACTACCCAAGATTAGAGAACAATGGTTTGATATTTGATTTTGTTCACGTTTTCCTTTCCTCACTGGGCTATTTCACCTGTTGGGGCCCCTAGGATTATAGCATCTTGCTTTTCAACTAGGGTTGTAGCTTAGCAAGTAATAATAATAATAATAATAATAATAATAATAATAATAATAATAATAATAATAATGAGGATATTGATAATAATAATGATGATGGTGGTAATAATAAAAATAATAATAATAATAATAATATTAAAAATAATAATAAAAAAAAATAATAATAATAATAATAATAATAATAATAATAATAATAATAATGATGGTGATGATGACGAAGATGAGGATGGTAGTAATAATAATAATAATAATAATAATAATAATAATAATAATAATAATAATAATAATAATAATAATTCTTTTTTCGTATCTGTTTTGTTTGTTCTGTCCTCTATTTTTATTTCGATTTCAAAATCAGTCAGACCAAAATGTGAACCATTTAATAACAATATATTTCATTGGACGGAAGATAAAAGGTGAATCAACTAATGAATTTTGAAGTTTTGTCATTTGATGTAGTTATGAAATTGATGATTTCCAAACCTGTGATCTTCTCATTTATATAAAGATCAAACTGATGAATATTTATTTTCGAGAATGGAACTGAAGTTAAAATTCAATTATTTAATTTTAATAAAGTTTAAAGAAGGACTGTAAATGATAAAAGATAGGATAATGATAGATTAATAAACTGATATGTGTTAGTAATGTATTAATAACTTTTAAACCTCGAATATTTATTATTTGATATAGATAAGAATGAGTAATATGATATTTTTCAAGAGAGGAATATTCGATAATTTTTAGGAGCTTATTAGATCATAGCTTCGGTTTCTTGATTATTATTATTATTATTATTATTATTATTATTATTATTATTATTGTTATCATTATTATTATTATTATTATTATTATTATTATTATTAACGTGGTTGTTTTGATTTATTTTTTGCTGTTGATGTTTGAAATTGACTAAAAATCCTATAATATATGTATATACCCACACTCATATATATATATATATATATATATATATATATATATATATATATATATATATATATATATATATATATATATATGGCTAGATGGTATATCACTATTGTTTCAGTGTCTCGGACCGGGGTTCGATTCCCCGGCCGACCAGAAGTTGAGTTGATTCCCCCTTGGGTCTCTGATCCCGAGGTATATAGAGAATCCAGACATTAGGAGGAGTATGATATGTAGCTTATTAGTATATATATATTTATATGTATAATAGGTATATATATATATATATATATATATATATATATATATATATATATATATATATATATATATATATATATATATATATATATACATATACATATACATATATATATGTATGTGTGTATACTGTATATATGTATATAGACGTACTGTAAATATATACACGTACCATTTTAACTGAAGCCTTTATTGGACCTCCCTTTTAAAATTCAATATGGCCACGTATTCTTTCAATTTAGATATAATATATTTTTTCCTGAGCTTTTTCCAATGCCTTATTTCGTCCGCTTTCCCCATTTCCCTTTTTATCCAATCCCTCTGCAGGCGACTGTTTCTTTTCCCCTATTCTTTCTAAATACTTCCTCACACCTTCACGCCCTCCGACTCTCATCTTTTCTCTTCTTTTGTTCCCTTCAAAGCAGATTTAATATTTTTTATCAAGCTATTCGTTTATTTTTCCTTCTACATATTTCACTTCGTCTTATTCTTATTCTTCTTCGTTCTATTCTCCCCTTTTTTTTCCCTAACCCAAACTTCACCGTGATTTCTCCCATTTATCTCTCTCTCTCTCTCTCTCTCTCTCTCTCTCTCTCTCTCTCTCTCTCTCTCTCTCTCTCTCTCTCTCTCTATAAGAAGGAATTTAAGAAAGATAAATTAGATCATTCTATTTATTAAGAATCTTCCAATAGGTCACTGATTTCTCTCTCTCTCTCTCTCTCTCTCTCTCTCTCTCTCTCTCTCTCTCTCTCTCTCTCTCTCTCTCTCTCTCTCTCTCTCATCTCCATCTTCATCTTCATTATCTCAGTCACCATTTTCATATTTCTGCAATTCTCTCTCTCTCTCTCTCTCTCTCTCTCTCTCTCTCTCTCTCTCTCTCTCTCTCTCTCTCTTTCCTTTTATTCACCGACCCTTGATTGAAAGGTCGACCGTGTCATTCTCTTCGGCAATGACTTTTCATAAGAAAAACAATGACCAATTTATTTGACCTCGTACATATTGTTCCGATGCCAGTAGCCATAACTGTGTCAGTCTGTATCTGTTACTTGTTATTTTGTATTGTATTCATTAATAGAACGAGTGTTTTCACTTCCTCCGGTTCGATCTCGGGCGTATATCTATATAAAATACAAAAGCATTTCAATGTTCTCACTGCACGCCTGCACAAATACACTCACTTGTACGAGCTTATGTATACACGTGTATATTATATATATATATATATATATATATATATATATATATATATATATATATATATATATATATATATATATATATATATATATATATATATATATAGAGAGAGAGAGAGAGAGAGAGAGAGAGAGAGAGAGAGAGAGAGAGAGAGAGAGAGAGAGAGAGAGATGTATGTGTATATGTGTATATATATATGTATTTATATATATATTATATATATATATATATATATATATATATATATATATATATGTATATATATATATATATGAATTTATATATATATATATATATATATATATAGAGAGAGAGAGAGAGAGAGAGAGAGAGAGAGAGAGAGAGAGAGAGAGAGAGTGAGAGAGAGAGAGAGAGAGAGAGAGAGAGAGAGATGTATGTGTATACGTATATATATGTATATATATATTTATATATATATATATATATATATATATATATATATATATATATATATATATATATATATATATAAATATATATAAAGAGAGAGAGAGAGAGAGAGAGAGAGAGAGAGAGAGAGAGAGAGAGAGAGAGAGAGAGAGAGAGAGAGAGAGAGAGAGAGAGAATCCTGACTAGTTTCGTTTTACTTCTTCAAGAGTCTTATTGAAGAGGTAATTATCCGTGTTTCTTTTTTAATCTCAGTATCCCATTTCTATGTGAGTTTTACGCATATTACTCATTACAAACATGATCCTGTGTATATTTATATGCTTCTGTGTGTGTATTTGCCCTAACGACATAATATGAATTTTCTTTAAGTATTTAAGTCAACAATTATATTGTATTTTTCTTCCGTCCCAATTATTGGGGCTTAATGTACAGATCCCTTCTGCGAAGCAGACTAATCCTTTTGTAAAGGGTTTCAATCCTCTTCTTTTGCTGAGATTATAATCGGAACCTAATTGCGAAAAGAACGATCGTCTTTTCTCTTCCAAATGACGATTTTGAAGACTCCTCGAGAGTTTTTGAATTTGGGAATTTCATTCAAAGGAATTGGTTCTATTATAGCTATTTAAGGTTTTAAGTTTTATAGTTTATGTATCAAATATCTGTTTTAATGTTGTTAATGTTTTTAAAATATTTTCTTTTAATTTTTCATTACTTATGTCGTTTATTTATATCCTAATTTCCTTTCCTCACTGGGCTATTTTTTCCCTGTTGGATCCCTTGATCTTTTATCATCTTGCTTTTCGAACTAGGGTTGTAGCTTAGCTAGTAATAATAATAATAATAATAATAATAATAATAATAATAATAATAATAATAATAATAATAATAATAATAATAATAATAATAATAATAAACACCGTTCATAAATGGAGGGGTAAGGTTCAGTGACATTGCCCTATCGAGTAGGACAATGCCCTAGAGACTGACCATAAAATGATCAGTGCCCAAGTCATTGTTTATGATAGTTTCACTCTTTTATGTTACTCTATAAGAATTTAAATGATTAAGAAATGTATATGAAATTATGTGAACTAGAATAGACACACATACACACACTATATGCATATATATATATATATATATATATATATATATATATATATATATATATATATATATATATAGATATAGATATATATATATATATATATATATATATATATATATATATATATATATATATATGCATATATATATATATATATATATATATATATATATATATATATATATATATATATATATATATATATATATATACACATACATAGATTGACAGATATACATTTACACATATTTCTACACACACTTATATATATATATATATATATATATATATATATATATATATATATATATATATATATATATATATATATATATATATATATATATATATATATATACAGAGAGAGAGATAAAGATATATGAATTTAAATGTATATATATGAACAAAAGTATGAAGGCCAGAAGGAAATGCTATAAAGATTCAAAAATGTTAGAAAAGAAAATTGACAAAATAAATCATGGTTAGAATGTGCAATCTTTGGGGACACCTCCATAAACAGCACTGGTCCATAAGAAGAATGGACGCAGTTGCCAATTCGTGTTTTCTCGTCCGCATTTCCAGCGGATTTCCAATGCTCATATTGACTACATAGAGCATTAGAGGTGGAATGGAATTAAGGCAGAATGGTGCCGAATGCAAATAAATTTTCCAGCAATCCTCAACCCTTCAAAAACAAACCGCTCAGACGTGAATTTACGATCGAAAAATAGTTTTCATATCTGGACGTCTGAACGCCATTGCGTACATGGCCATTCCAATTTGGGTTTACGATGGAATTTGTTTCTTGTATCTAAAATATTTTTGTTAAGATAGGAGCTTCAGCCATATGTTTGCTACGTTAACTATATAGCATAATATGACAAATATCTTTCCATTTTTCTTCATTGTTTTATTATGAAATAGAAGTGAAAATAAAAAATATCGTGACATGTATATATTGTGTTAGAGGTGTAGATTCGTTCATATTTTAGCTATGTTAACTTAATATGACAAATATCTTTTCCTTTTTCTTTATGGTTTTACTATGAAATAGATGTGGAAATCAACAATATTGTGACATGTAAATATTGAGTTATAGGTGTAGACTCATACGAGCGCAGTGGCAAGGTGGGTATTTTTGGAAAAAAAACAAATCCCTCGATAAATGCATTGCAGATTTATTTCAGCTCAACGGAGGAAATCCATTTTGAAAGAAATTTCCTGATGGTGATATATTGGAAGGCTGTCATCGTGTATTAGTATACTGGCTGCTTTCTTTTCATTGGAGGCCTTTGTACACCTCGGCTGCGTTCAACCTGTTTCAGATTTCAGCGGAAAACTTCTCTGAGATTTCATAATTCCAAGGATCTGTTTTAATGTTGTTACTGTTCTTAAAAGGTTTTTTTTTTATATGTTTATTACTTTTAGTATAGTTTTTATTTCCTTATTTCCTTTCCTCACTGGCCTACTTTTCCCTGTTGGGGCCCTTGGGCTTATAGCATCATGCTTTTACCAGCTGCGTTCAACTTGTTTCAGATTTTAGCGGAAAATTTCTCTGAGATTTCATACTTGCGAAGGATCTGTTTTAATGTTGTTACTGTTCATAAAGTATCTTATTCTAATTGTTTATTACTTTTCATATAGTTTATTTATTTACTTGTTTCCTTCCCTCTATGGCCTATTTTTCTCTGTTGGAGCCCTTTAACTAGCATTACCCAAGATCATTCTCTCTCCAGTTCCTCTTATTTTGTATCTCTCCAACCAGGGTGCTTCCATCCACCACAACGCCACGGCAGGTGTCAAGATCAGGAATAACAAACTAATCCTGAAAATGGTCGAGCGAGAACAAGCAGGTGTCTACACGTGTGTGGCAAACAACGGAATTGGGGACGGAATGAGCCAGCCAATCTTCCTTGATATAAAATGTAAATCAGTTAATATTTCTCATTTCTTTCTGTGTATTGTTGCAATGTTTTGCCTATTCTCTTATGTCGCCATCTCTCGGGCCGCATTGTGACCCGCTGCCGTTTGTATCAGACTCCTCCATGCTTATTTATATCAGATTAATGATTCAGTAATATTTTAAATCTTTATTATTCAAACAATTTTACGCTAATTATGCGTGGATGGGTCTGATTTAACTGTTATTGCACTGTGACTAATTCAAATATAGTTATATATAACATATGTTTTGAAATAACCATTTCTTCGTCGTCAATATTTCTTTCTTTTAGTGTGTATTCTTAACATATTTATTACTAATGATATTATTAGTTGCTTTATTTTTTTGTCAATAATGCTCTCTGTTTGCGTCAAACGTCTTGTCCAATGTTTACAATAAAAAACTGGTGAATATATTTTTTATCGCTTTATCTATAAGGCACCGAATTGTCGAATTGGTGGATAATGTCCGGTTGAAGTGCTTTATTAAGTTTCTTTTCTTCTAATAATTACGAAACAGTTTTTCATGCGCCCCTTCTGATTCACTCGTTCTTAAATGCTACCTCTTGTGAGCTCTGTGAAATTTACTTTAAAAAAAAAAAAAAAACTTGACTAACAACAAATGTTTACTGAAATGCAATAGAAAATCAAATTCTTTTATTTATATCGAGGAAGTGGAGACTTAAGAGAAGGCATATCGGTACATATCAGTCGCTATTCTATAATAAGAGCTTCACATATTCGTGTAAAATACTTTATAACATTTTCACTCAGATTTATCACATATCTATTCTATAACTATCTAATTTCGATTTATTGATTCTGTGGCTTTTTAAGCATTTTTTAATCGACTGTAAAGATTCCAAATATATCACTAGGAAAAAGAAAACGGAAACCTAATTTTATATTCAACTCTCTCTATTCCTTACTTCGAATATTAGAAAGAATCATTATATTGACATTGCAAAATACGTAAAAGAAAATTATAAAGATGAAAATTAGGAGAGAGATAATTAGGTTTAACATTTTCATAAATCATGAGAGAGTATCATATGACAAGAAAAAGAAAAAATATATATACGACAAAATAGATTATGAAGCAAAATGGTGTATAAAAAAATATAGAAATGGATGTAAATTTAGCAATAGAAAAACATTAATCGTCGCTAATATATCATGCCTTCGGGGAGAAATTTCAACATCAGTTTTTATCTATTTGCCTCTGCGGATATGGCCTCGCATTCCATGCTCAAATTAGAAGCGATTCCTTTCCTAGCCCCGAAGACAAGATTTTTAAAACACTGTCAATAGACTTCGCATCAGGAGCAGTTTATAAATACCGATCCTGCATTTCCTCATTCCAGACGTCCCCGTTTGCTCAGACGGGAAAGACGTGGTCTTTGGCGCCGCCAAAGGGGACGACGTCCAATTGCAATGCATAGTAGACGCCTCGCCGGGAGAGGTCTCCTTCAAGTGGTACTTCCGGAGCCCGCAGGAACTGATACCCATGGACGAGGAAAAATACTCGGTGCAAGATCGCACATCCAAGCTCACTTACCACGTCCGGACGGAGCACGACTACGGCGAATTCTTATGCTACGCCGAAAACGAACTGGGTGAACAGGCCTTGCCCTGTCAGTTTGAACTGGTGCCCGCTGGGAAACCCGATAGCTTGCTAAACTGCACGCTGGCCAATCAGACCTCTGATACGCTATTCATCGCGTGCCTTCCCGGCTTCAATGGCGGATTGGACCAACATTTCGTCGTCGTCGTTCAAGCTTACGACGATGAGGTCCGAGGGGAGATTTTGAGGAACGCTACGGAGACCGAGCAGCCTGTTTTCGTCATAGAGGGCCTGCAGCCTGGAGCGTCGTACCTCCTGGCTATATACGCTGAAAATGTGAAAGGGAGAAGCGAAGACAGTATCCTTCACGGGTTCACTTTGCCCTTGGCACCAGGCGAACGCATAAGTAAGTTAAATTTGGGTGGAGCTTACCGTAGAGTTTTGAGTTTCAGAGCCAAACCACAAAAATACTGTCATAAAAATTGAAACCTGACTGAATATGATTTTTATGTTTTACAGGGTTTTTAAGAATCATATAACATTTATTAATCTATTTCTTCCAATTTATGCGCGGAAACTACGTCAATAGTTGTATTTTTTCTATATTAAACTAGGTTGAGTGATTTGCAAGTTTTGGTAAATCGATAATCACCGTATAACGAGAAAAATCATACAGCAGGAAGTCGGAAGTCTGTTCAAACATTTTACCGATTATCAGACTTAAAGATATTATTTGATTTTATTAGTTTATATTTTTTACTTTACTCTTTTCATTGGGTTAATGTCATTATATCTAAAAGTATGTTTTTACTTTTGTCGTCTGACGTCTGTGTAGTTTATTTGTGCTGTCTGCTCTTAATATGAGCAGCTAACGAAAAATAAATATGTTTTTGTGTTCTCTTGTCTTTTGTGGATTGGCTATGCAATACTTGTCCCTCCAAAACCAATCGTGAAAGATTGTTTTTATTTTTCTTTGCTAAGTGAATGGCGTAGTTACTTTGTAGTGTTAGTGATGTAATTGTCAAAGGGAAACAGTGATTTATGAGTACTAAACTTACAAATAGTTCTTTGAGGATTAGATAGTTAACTATATAACAACTCATCCTCCTTTCATGTGAACCAAAATCTTAGTAATTTTTGTATTTTGAGTTTTTCTCTTCTTTCATAAGATATTATTAACAGTAAAATAACATACACATAGATTATCCTTAGAGGTACCTCATTCATTCTGTTTTCATATCATAATCATAGTCTAAAGGTATAGCTTACTTACTAAAATTTTTATATAGCTTTTCATAAATCTTTTTCCTGAAGATAGAAGAAATGTTTCTGCCTCTTTAAACATTGTAAAGAAGTCTATATATATAAGTAAGAATATTTCACACTTGCAAGTCAGTCTGAAGAGAACAGTAAGGTTACTTTAGATCCATGAGGATAGGGTTACCAAAATGTACTTGGATTATCCTGCATGCTATGTATGTATATAAGCAAATATGTGCTAAAGAACTAAGCAGAATTATGATATTAATTAGCCTAATTATTAAATCGTACTATTATTTAATCATTATATTTCTTTCAGAATACAAGGATTTTAATAAAATCAAATATTTAAAAAAAAAAAGTTCTAAAAATTCGAAATTATTTTTGTTCGTTTCTGGAATATTTGGACTCAAGTTGGCTAAATATTATATATATATATATATATACATATATATATAAGTATATATATATATATATATATATAATGTATATATATATATATATGTATATATATATACAGTATGTATATATATATATATATACAGTATGTATATATAGATACATATATATATATATATATGTATATATATATATATATATATATAGTATTCTACTTAGCAAGTTGCCCAAATAAATTCGCCACTAATCATTTTGCTGAGACAAGGAATAGCTTTAATTCCGAGTAATCAAACTTTTATCCAATGTTTCCCCATTCAGTCCACATCATAATCTAGTTAATTAAGTAGGGTGGTTTGCGATTAGAGAATGAATTTTTCTTGATATTTAGAAAAATACATTCGCTAGAGGAAATCTGCAATTTAGCACGTCCAATATACATACATACATACGTACGTACGTACATACACACACACACACACACACACACATATATATATATATATATGTGTGTGTGTGTGTGTGTGTGTGTGGGTGGGTGGGTCTGTGTGTGAGTACATATATATATATATATATATAGATAGATAGATAGATAGATAGATAGATAGATAGATAGATAGATAGATAGATATAATGTACACACACATATATATATATATATATACATACATACATACATACGTACATACATACAAGAAATTTAATTTTTTTTTTCCTTAAGAAATTATGAACTTTAAAAGACAACATTTTACGATACGCAAAGGTTAACATTAAAAACAAAATATTTTTCTTTTTCCTAAATCTTGAGTAATTTCATTTTAGCCCTCAATAACCATGCCATATATTAACTATATTTCAATATTTTAACGGTTTTATATTAAGGATCAACTTTACATCACATCTTAGGGCCTTGAAACAACCAAATAAGACGAGTAAACAATGTTTTATAATTAATAATAAACAATTATAGACTAGAATTCTTCCACTGAAAACACACAAAGCTTCAGCTGTTGTACAGCATCAGTCGCTCTACTCACGGCGACCCTGCAATTATTTTCAATTATCGGATGCCAATAACATTTAAATAGCTGATCGAAAATCGATGATTAGCCGTTCAGTATGCAAGACCCAATACCAGTTGCAAAAAAAAAAAAAAAAAATATTGCAGTGATCAGGATGTGTGGTGAATTGTTTACATGAATGTATTTATTGCGTAGAAAACAAAGCAAAATAGTTTTTTTTTTTTTTTTTTTTTTTTTTTTTTTTTTGCCTGCTTGTGGTTTCTTTTTATTGTAGTGTTGTTTTCATATATGGGAATTAACCTTTTAATAAAGCACATTCGCAACCATGCTCAGAAAAAAAGAATAGCATATTGCATTGATCAGGATACGTATTGAATTGTTTACATGAAATGAATTTACTGCGTAAAAAAAAAAAAAAAAGCAAATTAGTGTCTTTTTTTTTTTTTCTTTTTTTTTTTTTTTTTTTTTTTTTTTTTTTTTTAAGTGCTGTTCTCACACGTGGAAATTAACCGCTTAACAAAACCCATGCACTGCAAACATTTTGTTACGTGTATTCATGCGACAATAATTGCATAAAGCTTAGCTTTCAAATATATACATAGAGTACTGTATTTTCGTTATCGTAAATCAAAAACTGATTGGTGCCTTTTATTATTCATGAGTACCTAATACACACATTTTAGGACGGCATGTCAAGTTTAGATTGCTTCTCTTCACGTTATTTATTCACTTTTATTTATATTATTTTGCTTCTCTTATCTCTCATATATTTATTCATTTTGTTACGTGGGAATATATGCTCTATATGAATAATAACAAAGAGAATACACTATTATACTTGAATCGAAGGAATTTCGCATTCTAAGAATAGCATACTTCTGAATGATATTCTTAGACATGGAAGAGTAATCAATAAATCATTGGATGAGCAGAAATAGAAATGGGAGAGGGAAAAGGAGTAAGATAAATTAGAATTGTGCCTACGCATGCAAATGTGTACTAGTGTGTGTGTGTGTTTAATTGTTTTGTTTATGACCTTTGGAAACAACTGTGTATGCTTGTCTTTAAATTTAAGTTTGTGTAGTTGACTAAACTGAAAAACTAGTAGTTGAGTAAACAGATTTCTAAACATATTAGATATTGACACAACTTAGATAAAATCCAAAATAAAAGTGATCCTATTATGCGTACGTATTAAATGAATCTTTTGATTAAATTTTGGGTAATATATGAATATGGAAAATAGCTTAAAAGAGTATAATTTGAGATGTTCAGTCAAAGGTCATTATTTTTATTTTAATATCTTAATGTTATGTATGTCTGCCCAGTTCATTATTTATTATTTTTCTCTTTCATTTGTTCAAGTTCTTTTATTTCCAGCATCTTTAATTACATATTTGTATATATT
>NC_090737.1:128903742-128928742 GCF_036898095.1 Palaemon carinicauda | reverse complement strand
TTCAACTACTCAGAAATTAGCTTTTATTTGATATTGAAACTTTAACTCAGATTATAAAGTTCATTCTGGAATTACCCTGACCTCATGCAACATAAACTTTCAAAGATTATTGTTCTAAAAGTAGTTTCGATCGTAGCCCTTCATTCCCCGTAAAATACCGTAGCTGTAATTCTACCAGTAGCTCCTTATCAGCATCCAAAGGATATGCAAATATAAGCCTTGGGCGGTTGTGCCTGAAAAGTGCTTCTAGGTATAAATGCTAAAATGTGCCATTATCTCTCCTCACTCTTTTGGTCCACCCGAGTCTCATTTTATTGTCACCTCTCAGAATTCTTTTATCATTTCATTCACCGCATTAACCTGCCGAGCGAGCGAAGCTCATGGCAAAACGAACGGAGGAAAGCGACGCGGATTTCGTCTGACTGCTCCGAAGATGAGCTCTTGCGTCTCAAACTATCAGATATTCGAAGAATACCACCGCCGGCAAATTTGACTCTTCCGCCAGGGGGCCGCAAAGGCCATCCCCTCACCTAAATCATAATTAGTTTCATTAGATTCAAATAACCCGGCGGGAGCTTCATTATACACGTTAATGGAGGCAAAGATTTACCCAGGATTTAAAGGTCCTGGTATGCTGGTATATATATAGATTCTTGTCTTCCGTCCCCGGCTTTCGAATGAGGGTCATATTACCGTTATTTCTCCGCTAATGAATTTGCCTCCTTTACAACGAAGCTCATTCGAATGATATTCGAGGATCTACTCTTGCTTCGGTTCCCGTGATTGGTTTATTATCCTACCGCTAAGGATTTGGCTTTGTTTACGGATTAAAAAGGAAATTTTAATATATATATATATATATATATATATATATATATAATATATATATATATATATATATATATATATATATATATATATATATTACCCTTAAAACATATGGGCCAATATGAATCCACTGGTGAATAATCTTTAGCATCGTACAGATAGTACCTCTTGTAATTTCTTAACTCTTGACAATTTTACGTAACTTGCGTCATCAGATTCGATAGGGCTTAATAATCTAGGTCGCTGGACAATTTGTAAATTCATTCGTTTGGGTTCCAATATTAAGATATGCTTGTTACTTACGATTCTCTTTAAAATATTTTGGTTTCCAAGGCAGTGAATTGTAGTGTATGGCAAGATTTGAAAAAAAGGTTAGTAACCCCTATTCTCCGTTCTCTTTAATCATATTCATCTCGGAGATAGAAAACGTGAACGTTTTTAAATAATTTTGGAGGGTGAACTTCGTTAGTCTGTTATTCAAGCTTATTCCTCCTTAAGAAGTAAGTAATAAACCGACTTACTACCTGATACAGATAAGAGCAATTCAAGACGAAAATTCTTTTTCACAACTGGAATCCCAAGTAAATAACTTTGATTGAACAGAAGTAAAGTTATATCAAAATGCAAATTTTTCTTATTAATTATCAAACTATTTCTGTTGCCGTATAATTATCAATATCAGAACTTTTATTATCAGTTAGTTGTATTATCGGCATCTCACTAGATATTCATGAAATTTGACTTAGACATTCCGTTTTCTCAGAATAATTTGACGCAAATGATAACCTGGTTTTATTTTGAAGTCGCAAAATTATTAAAAGGGCATAAAATGGATTGTTAATTCTCAAAATAGTTTGATCAAAAATTTCTCTTGCATATAAAGGCCTATGTAGAGTCATATGATACCCAAAATGGTCATGGAACTTTCTATCAAAACATTACGAATGAGTTTCCTTTTCCGAATAAATTCCAGTCACTCATCTTTGTAGAAGCTACATTCGAACTATCATGAAGTGTATTTGAATTAAGATGTCCTCCGTTTCTTGTTTTCTAATAATCTCGTCACTTATTTCCCCCATTCCTTTAATGCTGGTTTCTTCTAAATTATTCTGTATGCTCGCATCTTAAGAATATACTTAATTCAGAGTTACATTTGGATTTTAAGAATAAACTTTGTTCAATTACATTTGCATTTTAAAAATAAACTTAATTTAGCTACATTTGCATTTTAAGAATAAACTTAGTTCAGAGTTTAGCTACATTTGCATTTTAAGAATAAACTTAGTTTAGTTACAGTTGCATTTTAAGAATAAACTTAGTCCAGTTACATTTGCATTTTGAGAATATACTTAATTTACAGTTACATTTTTATTTTAAGAATAAACTTAGTTTAGTTAAATTTGCATTTTAAGAATGAACTTACAGTAGTTTACAGTTACATTTGCATTTTAAGAATATACTTAGATCACAGTTACATTAGCATTTTAAGAATAAACTTAGTTCAATTACATTTGCATTTTAAAAATATACTTAGTTTACAGTTACATTTGCATTTTAAGAATATACTTAGTTTATAGTTATATATGCATTTTAAGAATAAACTTAGTTCAGTCTCATTTGCATTTTAAGAATATCCTTAGTTCAGTTACATTTGCATTTCAAGAATAAACTTAGTTCATTTACATTTGCATTTTAAAAATATACTTAGTTTACAGTTACATTTGCATTTTAAGAATATACTTAGTTCAATTACATTTGCATTTTAAGAATATACTCAGTTTACAGTTACATTTGCATTTTAAGAATATACTTAGTTTACAGTTATATTTGCATTTTAAGAATAAACTTAGTTCAGTTTCATTTGCATTTTAAGAATATCCTTAGTTCAGTTACATTTGCATTTTAAGAATGAACTTAGTTTAGAAAAATTTGCACTTTAAGAATAAACTTAGTTCAGTTTCATTTCCATTTTAAGAATATCCTTAGTTCAGTTACATTTGCATTGTAAGAATATACTTAGTTTACAGTTACATTTGCATTTTAAGAATAAACTTAGTTCAGTTTCATTTGCATTTTAAGAATATCCTTAGTTCAGTTACATTTGCATTTTAAGAATAAACTTAGTTTAGTTAAATTTGCACTTAAGAATAAACTTAGTTCAGTTTCATTTCCATTTTAAGAATATCCTTAGTTCAGTTACATTTGCATTGTAAGAATATACTTAGTTTACAGTTAAATTTGCACTTTAAGAATAAACTTAGTTCAGTTTCATTTGCATTTTAAGAATATCCTTAGTTCAGTTTCATTTGCATTTTAAGAATATCCTTAGTTCAGTTACATTTGCATTTTAAGAATAAACTTAGTTCAGTTACATTTACAATTTAGGAAGAAACTTAGAGTTACATTTGCATTTCAAGAATAAACTTAGTTCAGTTATGTTTGCATTTTAGGAATAAACTTAGTTTAGAGTTACATTTGAATTTAAAGAGTATGCTTAGTAATGATATACATTTCCATTTTAAGAATAGACTTAGTTCACTATTACATTTGCAATTTAGGACTATACTTAGTTCAGAGTTACATTTGCATTTTAAGAACATACTTAGTTCAGAGTTACATTTTCATTTTTAAGAATATACTTAGTTCACTATTACATTTGCATTTTAAGGATATACTTAGTTCAGAGTTACATTTACATTTCAAGAATATGCTTAGTTCACAGTTACATATGGTTTTTAAGAATAAACTTAGTTCAGTTACATTTGCAATTAAAAGATATACTTAGTTTAGTTACATTTGCATTAGAAGAATATACCTGGTTCATGGGCTACATTTTCATTATAAAGAAATAGCTTAACTAACCAAAAGACCTCATTATTCATATTGGAGTATGACTTTTAGATTTACTGAAATGCTGTTTATGATATATAATTTTTATACCTAATCATTATATCATGTTCACTGTTTTGCTTATTGAAGAATAATATCTTTCCATTGACAGCCTCTGCTAATTGATATTTGAAGGTAAAGATTATTGAAGTGTTTATAAAACACTTCACTTATTGTTGCATCGTTTATACTTTACGTTTTTTAGATCACTTTTTAAAGTATGATTCGGGTTTCTTGTCTTGTTTTTATTGTATAAAAATACACATCCATTCACATTTTTATCATTGTTCTAACCCATTTTTCCTTCATAACTTGGAGTAGTTAAGATTTATTTAATAATATTCCCTATTTAAAGAGGCTGAAAATAACCTTATATGGGACTGAACGGTGTAGAATTTTTCTGTGTTGTGTACTATTACTTTCATGAGTTTATTTACATGTTCCTCTCTTCTTTTATAAAACTGGGTTGCAGGAGTTAAATGTATATATATATATATATATATATATATATATATATATATATATATATATATATATATATATATATATATATATAAATATAAATATATACATATATATATATATATAAATATAAATATATACATATATATATATAATTATATATAAGTATATGTAACAATATATATATATATGTATATATATATATATATATATATATATATATATATATATATATATATATATATATATATACACACACACACATATATATATATATATATAATATATATATATATATATATGTGTGTGTGTGTATATATATATATATATATATATATATATATATATATATATATAATATGTGTGTGTGTGTATATATATATATATATATATATATATATATATATATATATATATATATGTATATATTTATAAGTATGTATTTGTAACAATATATATATATATATATATATATATATATATATATATATATATATATATATATATATATATATAAATTATATATGTGTATATACATACATACATACATACAAAGTTTTCAAAATACGTTAATTTTCCTACGTTAGTTTCCTATTCATTTTTTAGGGACAAACATTTACATATGTGGCAGCACTTGAGGGTTTGAACCAAAAATACATTTTACAATGAACACGAAGTGAGATTTTTTGCATTTTTATTTCATAATTTCTCAATTGATCTGACTTTTTCTCATTTTTATTTTTATCGAATTGGTATCTTTGTCAATCATCTCAGTACAGTTATCACCTCATTTATTCTCTCTCTCTCTCTCTCTCTCTCTCTCTCTCTCTCTCTCTCTCTCTCTCTCTCTCTCTCTCTCTCTATTATTCCAATCCTCATTTTTGTATTTATAAGTTTATGCCAAGCTCTCTCTCTCTCTCTCTCTCTCTCTCTCTCTCTCTCTCTCTCTCTCTCTCTCTCTCTCTCTCTCTCTCATTTTCATCTTTATCATTTCAGTCACCATTTTCATATTTCTGCAATGCTCTCTCTCTCTCTCTCTCTCTCTCTCTCTCTCTCTCTCTCTCTCTCTCTCTCTCTCTCTCTCTCTCTCTCTCTCTCTCTCTCTCTCATTTTCATCTTCATTATGTCAGTCCTCATTTTCATATTTCTATATTTCTGCCATGCTCTCTCTCTCTCTCTCTCTCTCTCTCTCTCTCTCTCTCTCTCTCTCTCTCTCTCTCTCTCTCTCTCCGTACTCGCATCTCTCGAATTGATCTCTTTCTTATCTTACAGTCTTGTTGTATTTTCGCCTGTTAGCTACTGTCTGCCTGAAATATCCCTGCCTTCTCCCCCAAAAAACATGCATTTTATAATCTAATCCACGTAAGTGCATACTGCTGCTGTAATTTATCATTAGTGGCTAATTCTGTGCATGAATTTTTTTTTATTCAATGAATGCAATTGCCTCTTCTCATTAGTGAATTGTTAAATTTGCTCGTGTATACATATAGAACATTAGATATCTCTTGCTCTTTATAATATGTTCATTTGTAGAAGTATGTTTTGTCATGTGCTTGACTACAGTAGAGTTCTAGTTTTTGTGTATTTTTTTGAGTGACTATTTTTTTTCCTGTGTGCATATGAGGAGATCATACAATAAGCAATCCCTTGGTGTGGGTTTTGTTTACAATTGTTTTTTTTTTTATTATTATTATTATTATTATTCCCTGAAATCAGAAGCTATTTTATATCATCATTGCTGATGTGCTTAAAGCATACCTACTCAAAAAAAAAATCAAGCATTTTAATATTTAGGATTGTCATTATTTTGTGATATATTCATTAGAAATTTATAGATTTATAACACAATATTGTCAAATACTACATATATTTTATTAATTCATGAAAGGTGGTTTATGAAATACACCTTAGTAGGCCATAGAATATTTAAAGACTCGTTCACTGTAGGATCAGTCCAAAAATGGTGTTGGCCTGGGTAATTCAACTGTACTTAGATGGGTATATGGTATCGGCAAAATGTGTCCATGATAGCTTGTGGCTAAATATCTTTTTTTAGTTATTCAATGATGATAATTTGCGCGTGAAAAAGTAAGACACATTTTTTCAGTAAGAGATTAATATCCCTTTTCTAATGAATGGCAGAAAAATTCTTTACAAAATTTTCAAATTCACTGAAGACAAAAAGGACTAGATGGGAAAAGTTTTTATTGCTAAATGTTTGTAAGAGAAAGTTAATATAGCAAATGTCTTGGTGAATACTGTACTACTGACAGTACTGAAGCAGTGACAATATAGCTTAAGGGTTTATACTTGAATTAGATATTATGACTCTGGGTCTTAAATATTAATACGTATATTCAATTAGGTTACATACAGTATTTTATAAGTGAATTTGAGTGTACACATACTTTTTCAACGCTTAATTTTCATTTCAGAATGGTATTTCAATCTATTTCAACTTTGAGGAATACTCTTTTGTGTTTTATGAAGATAGTCAATAGCAGATATTTTATTTATATTTTAAGAAACGAAGAAATTCTAATCCATTTTTTTCTCTCCCTCCAACTCCTTCCCCTCCTCACGGTATCATCACTACCCTCATCATAATCATCATCATCATCATCATCGACGTCCATTCACTCTCGACACCAAAAGGATGACAACGACGACGTCGAATACGCCGAGCTGACCTTCACGAACGGGAAGAACAAGACCAAGAACAAGACAAAGTCTGGCGTGAACGGGACCATCCGTTCCTCCGAAGAGAACACGATCTACGCCTCCATCGACCACACCCGCACGGCACTGCACGGCACGAAGCAGCAATCGAAACAGCAGGATCATAATCAGCAGCTGCTTAAGGGAAAGCAGGGCGTGGACCACTTAGACACAGCTGCTCAGGGGGAGAACGAGCACATCCCTCTTATGGACACGGCGCTTGAGAGCAGTGTTTGAATGTGTATCCTCTCTCTCTCTCTCTCTCTCTCTCTCTCTCTCTCTCTCTCTCTCTCTCTCTCTCTCTCTCTCTCTCTCTCTCTCTCTCTTTCGCTACATCTTGAGTGCCTTGTCTTGAGGACATCTATCACTGGCCACTGCTGTTCTTACACTCGGTTCCACTCTAGTCCAGTGGAGTCGTTCTCCTTCTTGAGCAGCAGCAACAGCTGTGAAGGAAGGGTCAATGAACGGTGTTGATTGAGAGTGCAGGTTCTAAAGTGCTGCTGCCTACGTGTTTGGGCCGAGGTTCGAACTGAAAGGAAAGAGAACCTGAAACTATGGACAAAAATACATCCTGGAATCAAAATAGAGAAATGTGTATGGCAGCCCTTGTTTTAATGTTTTATTGTTTTTCTTTCATAAATCATATAGGCCAGAAAGACATTCTGAAGACACTTCTCGTATTTTCAGAAGCTGTGTAAATACGCTATACGAAATAGATAATGACCCGGTTTTGTTAAACTCCAGGAGAGGTCCAAGCGGAAATATAGCGGGAAAGGTTATGATCAAATATAGATATGGAGGATCAACGCCTCATGCGTTTAAAGAAACGCATTTTGTTCTTAGGAGTAATGAATGAATCTCAGTCAAAGGATTAATGAATAAACATTCACTAGCAATACTCATAAAAATGTACAAAGTGAAATGTAGCTATATTACGGTGCAAGAGGTTTAATAGTTATTCTATCTTTCACTGGTCATATTGATTTAGGCTAATTTTTCATGGCCGGATGCCTTTCCTGCCACCAACCCTCCCCATTTACCCGGGCTTGGGACCGGCATCAAGTTGAGGCCGGCTTGTCCCCCCCCCCCCCCTTCTATCAATATGCAATTTCTCTTATACTTTTTTTATGACGAAGCTTAAAATCTTCATCTGAGGAACTAGAGTCCTTTTTATTTTTGGCCAAATATGGATTGTTAATTACTCATAACTTATAAAAGGTTTAATTCCTCATAAATATGTTTGTGAACGTATATATACACACTAATGTTAGAAGGGGAAGATTACCCAGTACACTTTTATACAATGTATACTTTATAACCTTACAAGAATCTAGGTAAATTAACTATACAATAATATATATATATATATATATATATATATATATATATATATATATATATATATATATATATATATAGATATGTGTGTGTATGTATATGTAAAAATGTGATGTGTATATTAACATACATATATATGTGTGTATGTATCTGGATGTACATATTAACAATTGCATATATATGATACTGGTACTTTACGTATACTATCGTGAAAGTAATAATCACACTTTCATAAGTATTCTCATATATATATTAGCATAAATAAGCAAATTTGTTGTCATTGACAACATCATTACAGCTGCATTTCACTTTCACATGTTTAGATAATAACGTATCAATGATATTGGAGGTGAGACAGAAAGCTCGCCTTTCGTCAGGGACAGGTTTCACTGGTCGCTTTAAAATGTCAGCTAAGTATCGTTGAGGCAGAGCTCGCCTTTCATCAGGAACATGTTTCACTGGTCGCTTTAAAACGTCAGCCAAGTATCGTAAGATAGAGATCTCGCCTTTCATCAGGGACGTGTTTCACTGGTCGCTTTGAAATGTCAGCCAAGTATCGTTGAGACAGAGAGCTTGGCTTTCGTCAGGGACAGGTTTCACTGGTCGCTTTAAAACGTCAGCCAAGTATCGATGAGACAGAGAGCTCGCCTTTTGTCAGGGACATGTTTCACTGGGCGTTTTAAAACGTCAGACAAGTATCGTAAGACAGAGAGCTCGCCTTTCATCAGCCACAAGTTTTACTAGTCGCTTTAAAACGTCAGCCAAGTATCGATGAAACTGAGTGCTCGCTTTTCGTCGGAGACATGTTTCACTGGTTGCTTTAAAATGTCAGCCAAGTATTGTAAGACAGAGATCTCTCCTTTCGTCAGGAACATGTTTCAGTGGTCGCTTTAAAACATCAGCCTAGTATCGTTGAGACAGAGAGCTCGCCTTCCATCAGGGACATGGTTCACTGGTCACTTTAAAATGTCAACCAAGTATCGTAAGACAGACAGCTTGCCCTTTCGTCAGGGACATGTTTCCCTGGTTGTTTCAAAACATCAGCAAGTATCGTAAGACAGAGAGCTCACCTTTCGTGAGGGAAATGTTTCACTGGTCACTTTAAAATGACAACCAAGTATCGTAAGACAGAGAGCTTGCCTTTCATCAGGGACATGTTTCCCTGGTTGCTTCAAAACGTTAGCCAAGTATCGTAAGAAAGAGAGCTCACCTTTCGTGAGGGACATGTTTCACTGGTCGCTTTAAAATGTCAACTAAGTATCGTAAAACAGAGAGCTCGCCTTTCGTAAGGGACATGTTTCCCTGGTTGCTTCAAAACGTCAGCCAAGTATCATAAGACAGAGAGCTCGCCTTTCGTCAGGGACATGTTTCACTGGTCGCTTTAAAACGTCAGCCAAGTATCATAAGACTGAGAGCTCACCTTTCGTCAAGGACAAGTTTCAGTGGTCGGTTTAAAACGTCATCCAAGAACCGAAAGACAAAGAGCTCGCCTTTCGTCAGGGATATGTTTCACTGGTCGCTTTAAAACGTCAGCCAAGTATCATTGAGACAGAGAGCTCGCCTTTCGTAAGGGACATGTTTCACTGATCACTTTAAAACGTCAGCCAAGTATCGTTGAATAGAGAGCTCGCCTTTCGTCAGGGACATGTTTCACTGGTCGCTTTAAAACGTCAGCCAAGTATCGTTGAATAGAGAGCTCGCCTTTCGTCAGGAACATGTTTCACTGGTCGCTTTAAAACGTCAGCCAAGTATCGTTGAATAGAGAGCTCGCCTTTCGTCAGGGACATGTTTCACTGGTCGCTTTAAAACGTCAGCCAAGTATCGTTGAATAGAGAGCTCGCCTTTCGTCAGGGACATGTTTCACTGGTCGCTTTAAGACGTCAGCCAAGTATCGCTTAGTAATTTGTCTTGTTTTTGTTGGTGTGAATGGTCGCTTATTCGCCATCTCCTTTTTGTTGTTTTGAGGAAGCGTTCTATTCGCTGAAAATGAAAACCATATTTCTTTTTGTGCACAAAACTTTATAAAGAAGGTAAGTTTTCTGTATAAGAGTTAGAGGTGTGAGTCGTATGTTGAATAAAAAATAGGGATATAATAGAAATTAATGAAAGATTATGCTTTGAAGGAATTTAACGTACCGTATCGGATGGTATCTCATGACTAATATCACATATGTAAAATTTCATATTTTCTTGATATAATGTTATCTAAGCGAGGCTTTAACCAATTTATTGAAAAAAAATTTAAGCTTTTAATTCTAGAGTATTACATTTCAAATCCCTCTATCATGAGGAGTAGCGTTCAGTACATATTTTCTGCCAGGACTTTTCCAAAAACTTCATGTAAATAGTTTTCCAAGATATCAAGCATATCAAATTTTCGTGTACCTTACGATAATTTCTTTTTTCAAATCATGCTCTTTAGCTTACATTATTTTGAAAGATATATTTGTCTATACATAGATTATCGGAAAGTTGCTTACGTTATAATGGAGGATCATTCTTGATAAAAAAAAAAAATCCTCTTGATATGATTTGATGAAACTGCTTATTTTTTTAGAAAAATACTGGAAACTATTATAAATCCTTAATCATTTATAAAGGAATATGCCTTATATATATATATATATATATATATATATATATATATATATATATATATATATATATATATATATATATGTATATATATATATCTATATATATATATATATATATATATATATATATATATATATATATTGATGTACAGAAGCAAGTAAAACGACATATCTGAGGCCTTTGGTCTTCAGTAGACTAGTAATGGCTTGCATATATATATATATATATATATATATATATATATATATATATATATATATATATATATATATAAATATATATATATATATATATATATATATATATATATATATATATATATATATATATATATATATATATATATATATATATATATATATATATTCTATTGTATAAAACGGAATTCATAAAAGCTTATTCCCTCCAGACAATAATCTGAACTAAAGAAACCTCAATTTGTTTTTTAAACTTTATTCAAGTTTTATTGTGGGTTTCTAAGAATTATTTTCAGGCCGTTGTGCTGAATAAATTATACTGTTAAAAAATTGCATTAAAAAAACGGTAAATATCTGGCAACATTTATTCCAGGATTTTTACCCTTTTAAAAACGGATATATTGACGTAAAGGAGTGATATTACGGTCACCAACCCGTAAAAGAAAATAACAAAGTAGGGTAAAATTACAGTTGCCAGTATTTTACTGAAATACGGATGAGAAAAGTATGTTTTTACGAAGAATTTCCTATTAAAAATACGTCTTTTTTTTAAGTGTACATCACAATCTGTCTTGCTTTTTCTCTTATCTCAGCCGCTGCACAAATTTGCTTGATTTTATGAAATGGTGAAAGGTTCACCTATATGAATGTGAGGATGTGTGTATAATGATTGTGCTGTGTTGGATAATTAATTGTTTTTGATGTTCATTTTAGGTTAAAGGAAGAGATGAAATGTACATTTTTGAGTAAGAATTTTTATACTTGCATGTTTATGTATTATATTTTCTTTATTGGAAGGAAACAATTCATTTAGCTTCAGATGTGGTGCCTTTGAAACAAGCAATGCTTTTAGAGAATTCCAAATGCCTGATGCCAATTTTTCTTTTTTTTTCTCTTTTTTCAGAAATGTATGACGTAACGAAGAAAGCTAAAATGAACCATTGATTTTTTCTCTTTTTTTTTTTTTTTTTTTTTTTTTTTTTTTTTTTTTTTTTTTTTTTTTTTTTTTTTTTTTAGTCATAATCCCTCACCCTAATCTTTTGTTTCTTTGATTGTTAGATTGTTTTACTATACAGATTATTTAATTGTATTTTTAGGAGCTCATTTCAAAATTATCTCTTAGGAAAAATTATCTCAAAGGATCCATTGCGACTAGAATAGTTGGAAATAGAAAAAACATTTCATCTTTTGAGCTTTTTATTTTTTATACATATTTTTTTCCTCGAGTCATTGAACGAGCAATTCCATTTCTAGATTAGTGTTGACGATGTAGCTGTTGTTAGATTAATTCTTATGTATATCAGTGCCTTTCCTTAGAGACTAACATTAAAAAGACATTCGTTGCCTCTCAGTGCCAGAGACACCGGAAGTAGATGAACAGAAATGGAAATGAAATAATGTATATATTTATATAGATTATGAAATATTAGAATTTAATGCATTTGCCATTGAATTCACTTTACCACGTAAGTCATTTTACTTTTTTTTTTTTTTGGTAAGTTAAATTTTTATGCGGTGTATGTTCAGACATTTGATCATTGTGCCTTATATGGAATGCATTTAACTGTAGAAAATAATTAACTTTGCAATTTAATGTAGAATAAGGTAAAGTATTTCTTGTAATAGCCATGATTTTTGGCTGCCAATAAGATCTGTTATAAAAAGACCGAAGGATTTTGTTTTATTTCTGTCCTTTACCTTTTTAATCAGCGTGACGTTTTTGCTTTATTTTCTTTCCTGTTTTTAAAAAGTCCAAATTGACCATAATAGGTTGCCTTAATTGATGATAGCAAGGTGTTATCCTATCTGATTTCAAGGCAGAATGGGATAAAAGTAAAGATTGAGAATTTAGTTATTAATATATGTATGACACAGGTAAAATATGCTTAATTACAATAATAAGAATAAGCTTAGAAGCTTTGCACTTATCCATAAAGTGATAGAGTGGCTGCAAACTTATTTTGCGGAGTGAGCAATTAGTAAACAAAAAACCAAGTACCAGAATGTGTTTATCAATACTATTTTTGTAAATCTGGTTTCATGTCTCAGCTGCTTCCTTGAAAATGTTTTTAGCCTGTAAAAAATTTTACAGTTTTGACTATTGTCATACGAAATACAAATATAAGAGATGAGCATCACTAGAAGATCTTCATCTCTTGCAGCACAAAGGTCAGAAGAATCACATCCTATCTTTGAGGTAATATACAGGATTTAATACTTTATAACATACGCTACACTTATAATCAACGTTGAAACACGCTCTATCAATGCAATACTATGCAACATTACTTTCAATACACGTAGTGCTTTTAATATTACAGTACAAATTACACATAATACATAACAAAAAGTAAATTTAAGCAAGAGACATACCAGCCTTTCTAGCTCTGTCATCTACATTGACTCCCGAAGATACAGAGTCAGATAAGCAATGCTTCTACTCATCTCTCCATTGTCTATGCCAGAAAACTCTCAATCAATCAATCTATGCCTAGGCCTACTGAAATAAAGTCTAGACCATCATCGAAATTAAACTTGCCCTTATTTTTTTTTTTTTTTTTTTTTTTTTTTTGTAAAGCTCTTGCGGAGAGTAGATTGGGGAAATTCTTTCCAATCACTACAAATGGCCTCGGTCCATTCTCGAGAGCCAGCAATCCGAGAGAGTCTTTGGTAAATGTATGCCCGGAAGAGTTTCCACTTAGGCCAAGGAAGATCTGCAAGTGAGAACTTTGTAAAATGAACCAGGGGGAGGACGAGTCATCTACGTAAGTGAGTTTGGATATACTATAAATTTAGATATAAATAAGTGACTGTAGATATAGTATATCCTAAATCCCGCTCATGAATGGCATGAGGCAGTGATATTGCCCTATCGAGCAGGACAAAACCGTAGAGACTGGCCATATTATTATTATTATTATCATTATTATTATTATTATTACTAGCTAAGCTACAACCCGAGTGGGAAAAGAAAGAGTGTATAAGCCCAATGGCTCCAAGTGGGGAAAATAGCCCAGTGATGCAAGAAAATAAATAAACGATATATGAATAAATGAACAATTAACATATAATATTTTAAAAACTAACATTATCATATCATCAGCGTCTAAGCCTCCTCTCCACCGAAGGTAGGACCGAGAAGCGACAGACAATGGCTGCTGATGCCTCAGCATATGGACCTATAAGATCCTTCAAACCTCAACCCCCCCCCCCCACATCCTTAGCTCACAAGAAGGGTGAGGTTGCAGTGAACTAAGGAACTAATGAGTTTGAGCGGGACTCTAACCCCAGTTTGGCGTCCACTAGTCAGGGACGTTACCACATCGGCCACCACAAATCTAACAAATAATTAAGTGACTGTAGATATAGTTAAAAATAAGTGATTATAACTACCGCATAACTACAAATAAGTGACTGTAGCTAAAGTACAGTTACGAATAAGGAAGTAACTATTGGTATAATATAGTTACAAATTAGGATTTTTCTGTATCTGTAGAGCAACTGAAAGAAAGTTTTATATTTCTCCTAATTTAAGTAAGACAACTTTAAGAACTAGATTTAGAAATAATATGCCAGAATCTTCATGTTCTCTAAACCACCAAATGGGAAAATATCATATTTGAATAATTACTAAAAACTTTAATTCTACATTGAATGTATATTCATACACATCATCAAGAGGATTCAATAATCTGTGTTTGTTTCCTGCTTAATTATTCTCTCTCTCTCTCTCTCTCTCTCTCTCTCTCTCTCTCTCTCTCTCTCTCTCTCTCTCTCTCTCTCTCTCTCTCTCTCTCTCTCGGGTTTCCTTACTAGTGGCAAATAGTTGCCTGTTGTTAGTCTCAATTTGTTTACAAATACAGTGATTTTTTTTTTTCTATTGCATCAAGATGCGTTTAGTTAATTGTTCTTTTATAATGAATGCTTGTTAAAATAGTTAAGACATTTTAACCTCTTTTGATTTATTGATTCTTACCGCATTCAGTCATTTGTTATCTTTTATTTTACTTTATTTATTCAGTCTCATCTTTTTATCTTTTAATGACTCAAATTTAGTTAGATTTCTAATGTTTCCTTCTATATTATCTTTATTTTTTTTACTTTTTCAGTTATTACCTCAATTATGTGAAATCTGTTATTCCAAAGTAATAAAAAAAAAAATTGAAAAAACTTATCCTATTCTGGATTATAATTGATTTTTAAACAAAAGTATTCAATAGGCTCAAGGAAAACACGCTTCGTGTTTCGTTGTTGTTTCAAACAAAATATTGAAAGTTCTAAAGAATTCCAATTACATCTCTTCGCGACCCATTAATATCTTTAAGACTATCCAAATTTCCCAAAAGGTCTTCAGTGGCGAAGCTGCTAAGTGGTTAGTGCCCGTCGTTCGTTCAATATTCTACCAAAGCTGGATTTGATAAAGAGTTTGGCGAAACGTGAAATTGTAAACAAGAATTATAAGGTAAGCTAGACCTGTGAAGCTATTGTGAAAGATATCAGTATAGCGGAACATCTAATATTTTTCGTAATCTACTAAACTTTTATGACAGTTTAGCATTGAGGGCTCTTGCTCGTTAGTCTATAGGTTTTCGCAGAAGTGCTGTGCTGAGACTAGTTAGGCTAAGTGTCTCCACTACAGGGCAGGCTAGGCCAAGTGTCTCCACTACAGGGCAGGCTAGGCCAAGTGTCTCCACTACAGGGCAGGCTAGGCCAAGTGTCTCCACTACAGGGCAGGCTAGGCTAAGTGTCTCCACTACAGGGCAGGCTAGGCTAAGTTTCTCCACTACAGGGCAGGCTAGGCTAAGTGTCTCCACTACAGGGCAGGCTGCGCTTCACTTTGAATGTAAAATCTGAATCGTCTAACGTGTTAGGTTATTTTCCTTTTTGCATTTAAGTTGTTTACCTACGTTAGGTAAGGCTATGGTTACCTGCGAATTGTTTGTTTATACATACGTGTGACATGTCTGGTAACAGCCGAAGTAAGTTAGGTTCGGTAATTTTAAAGTAGGTAGGCCTATGTAGTTGATCATTCTTCACGACTAAGTATCAGAATTTATTTATTTCCCAGTGAGATTTAACGTAGTTTAGCTGAAGTTTTCGACATGAAACATTTAGTGGAGGGGGGTGTTCTCTGTAGCTTTCCAGTACCTTATCAGGTACAAAAAATTTTTATAAGTTCAGCTGTAGTAATTCCACAACTGTCTGGAAAAATCGGTTTGCGACAAATATCCCCCTTGAAGAAATTGCCTGAAAAAAAAATGAAAGCCCAAAAACGAAAAACCTCCAGGAAAATGTGTTCTCTATTCAAAAGTCGTTTGTTTTTATCCAGGGGACAAAAGGTTTACATTCATTGTTAAACCGTGAATTTGCAGAATGAAAAACCCCTTTGGCAGTACCCTTGGTCATTTAATAAAATGAAAACTTTATTTTACTATTTGAGAAAGAAGTTAATCCATAATTTTTCTTTGTTGTTTTACAAAATAATTCCCTGAGTTTTGATACCAAGAATATCATTGATATTTCTCATTTATATCAGCTTGATTAAATCATACCTAGAGGAAAACAGTGGCCTAAGTGGTAAAATCCCTGACTGGTGATTGCCAGACTGGGGTTCTTCAAACTCGTTAGTTCCTTTGGTCAGTGCAACCTCACCATCCTTGTAAGCTAAGGATGTGGGGTTTTGGGGAGCCCATGGGTCTATGTGCTGAGTTATTAGCAGCCATTGCCTGACCTTCCTTGATCCTAGTTTGGGTGGAGAGGGGCCTTGATCGCTGATCATATATAATATGGTCAGTCTCTAGGGCACTGGCCTGCTTGTTAGGGCAATGTCACTGTCCCTTGCCTCTGCTATTCATGAGAGGCCTTTAAGCCTTTTAACTTTAATATATGAAAAGCCTATAATCAATAATATTACCTAGAATTACATTTACTCTCTTGCAATGAAAATGTGACCCCAAAACAGGGAAACAAAAGAATACTATCTTGCTATTTTGATAGATGATCAATTTAGAAACCAGCGAAACATAAATTGAAGTAGAATAAAAATTATGAACGAAATTTAATCATTATTATTATCATCATCATTATTATTATTATTATTATTATTATTATTATTATTATTATCTAAGCTACAACTCTAGTTGCAAAATCAGGATGCTATAAGCATAAAGACTCCAACAGGAAAAAATAGCCCCCTGAGGTAAGGAAATAAGGAAATTAGTAAATTAAAAGTAATGAATAATGGTTATAAGATATCTTAAAATCAGTAACAACGTTAAAATAGATCTAAATATATATATATATATATATATATATATATATATATATATATATATATATATATATATATATATATATATATATATATATATATATATATATATATATATATGCAAATTATAAAAAGAGACGTACGTCCGCCTGTTCAACATAAAAACCTTCGTTGCAAGTTTGAACTTCTGAAGTTCCACCGATTCAACTGCCTGCTTAAGAAAATCCTTCCACAATCTAGTCACAACTGGAATAAAAATTCTGGAATGATGTTTACTATTAAGCTTTTTGATGGAGAAGGCATGATAAAACACCCGAGATCATGGAAATGTTTTTTGACAGTTTGTGAATAGAAACACAGAAAACTGAAAAGGAAGACGATATTGGTCATAAGTTTTAAACGTGAAGTAATAGATGACGAGTGGAGAAGTATTGATTGAAAAGCTCAAGATAGAGACGACTGGCGAAAAGTAACCGAGGCCCTTTGCGTCAATAGGCGTAGGAGGAGATGATGATGATCTGTCCTGTTTCGTCAATGTAACCATGTCAGAACGAACGCTTGAATGTTTAAAGGGGGTTAAAGGCCACTCTTAAATGGCAGAGGCAATGGACAGTGACATTTCCCTATCAAGCAGGACAACACCCTAGAGACTGGCCATATATACATATGATCAGTGCCCCAGCCCTCCTCTCCACCCAAGCTAGGACCAAGGAAGGCCAGACAATGGCTACTGATGACTCAGCAGATACACATATAGGCTCCCCTAAACCCCACATCCTTAGCTCACAAGGATGGTGAGATTGTAGTGACCAAAGAAACTAATGAGTTTGGGCAGGACTCGAACCCCAGTCTGACGTTCACCAGGCAGGGACGTTACCGTATCGGCCATCACACGGAGAATTGGATGAAACATGAAAGGTTAAGATAAAGCCATTAGCACTTCCTTTCTTCCATTTTTCTGTCCAACTCCTCTTACCTGAACGACCTCGTCGGCCCCGGCACACGTCCATAACGATACTTACGTTGCAATACCAAAGGTCAGCAACGCTGGAACTGAAAAGTGCCTACGGGAAAGAAATTTAATTCTAGCAATTCAAAAAAACACTATTTTTCTTATTTATAATTTCTTCTTTTAAAGTTAGGGCAATATAGGAAGTTGTAGATAGCAAAAGACAATCTCTCTCTCTCTCTCTCTCTCTCTCTCTCTCTCTCTCTCTCTCTCTCTCTCTCTCTCTCTCTCTCTCTCTCTCTGAAAAAAAAATCCTTATCCCACTCATGGTCGTAGAAGAATTTCTCGCGCTTACAAAAGGAAAATAAAAAAGAATGAAAAAGTTAGAATCAAAGAAAGAATTCTAAATGATTCTTCGACATCCGAGACACGTCTTCCAGCAACTGAAACGAACGTACCCCCCTCCCCCCTCACAAGTCTCCCCCTCTACTCCTCCCTCCTCCTCCTCCTCCTCTTCTTCTCCTTCCTCCTGCACACAAAAACCCAACCCCAACTGCCCCTCTCCCAGCGGCCTGCGAGAAAAGTTTACAGCATGGAGTATTTTTGGAGTCGTATTTTTTTTCCCACAAAGAACGACACTCGAAAAATATCAAGGGAAAAGCTATTCGTCCAGTGTAGGATGTGTCCTTCTCATCCCCAGTCCTCCTCTGCCACCTACTCTGGTGGTTTGAGTTGAAAAGAAAGAGATAATTCAAGCACATATGTTCACATTTGTCCAAAAGACCATCCACGCTTCTTGGTATATATTGTATATCTTTTTTTTTATCTTTCTTTCGATTCCAAGAACCTTTTATTTTTTCTTACTCTGTCTTGTTCCTCGTCCCAGGAGACAAGATGCTAGAATTTTCATAGATTGAAGACGTGTAACATGCGTCCAAGAAAGAATTATGTACCATGTTGGAGGAAACTCCTTTTTTTTTTTTTTTTTTTTTTGTTCTGGCCAAGCCATCCTTTATTTCAATCTTTGCCCATTGTATGAACGTTTTGTGTGTGTGTGTGTATATATATGTATATATATATATATATATATATATATATATATATATGTATAATATGTATATATATACATATATATATATATATATATATATATATATATATATATATATATATATATATATATACAGAGAGAGAGAGAGAGAGAGAGAGAGAGAGAGAGAGAGAGATAGATGGTGTGTCTGTTTGTGTGTATAGATACAAGCTATGCACACATGTATACACGCATATATGCATATATGTAATATATATATATATATATATATATATATATATATATATATATATATATATATATATATATATATAATATCAGAAATATGCATTTGTTTTAAGTTGCTTGTTTCTTTAACCATTCATGTTCATCATCATCATCATCTCCTCTTACGCCTATTGACGCAAAGGGCCTCGGTTAGATTTCGCCAGTCGTCTCTGTCTTAGAGCTTTTAAATCAATACTTCGACATTCATGATCTCCTACTTCACGCTTCATAGTCCTCAGCCATGTAGGCCTGAGTCTTCCAACTCTTCTAGTGCCATGTTGAGCCCAGTTGAAAGTTTAGTGAATAATAAATTCCATAAGTTATCTAAAATTTAAGTATTTTATCCCAATGACAGTAAAGGAACGGTAATTTTTGGCTAGTTCTTTTTCAGATAAAGCAAGAATAGATTCGAGAATACTTCCCATTGTGATAACGACCCTATTTTCATTGACAGGTGAATCTAATGATATAGGAAAGAATAAAGAATACAAAACTTTAGTTTGAAGCTTTCAGACAGTATATGTGAAAATACGAAGCCGAGAAATAGAATATCTATCATAAATTTCGTAGAAATATGATGCAAAGACTACACTAAAAACTATGAAAGCCGTCTGAGAGTGCAGACCCCCGGCACAACAGCTTATTTCTCGAAACCAGCTCTTTACATAACAGTTTAGAATCCCTGCAAGTTTCATTACTTTGCGATTAAAATTGTGGCCGTATGGTTGATGACTGGAATTTGACCTTTTGCTTGATCTTGACCTTGGACTCGAACTTGACCCTAACATGTATTAATTGGCGTGGATCTTCATACACTCAAATATGAACCAAGTTTGAAGTCTCTGTGACAACAATGTCCAAACCTATGGCTGATTATGTCAATTGGACATTTTGCTAAACCGTAACCTTGGCCTTTGACCTTGACCTTCCAAAATATAATCATTTCCAGCTTTTTACATAAAGGTTAATCCCTGTAAGTTTCATTACTCTACGATTAAAATTGTGTTCAGGAAGCTGTTCACGAACAAACACACACCCACAAACACACAAGCCTCCTGGCTAGTACAGTGGTAACGCGTTCGCCTAGCATTCGCATGGCAGCAGATCGATCCCAGCCCGGGACTGTGAGTTTAAGCTGTTTACTGGGGAGGCCACTGCTGTGGTTGGGCAACACAGTAGGGGGTTGGGCTGGCCCGGCTGACGTTCTGGTGAGCATCAATTCTGATGGAACCGGAACTGAAACCAGACAACTTTAACTTCAACTTTAAACAAGGGGTAAAACATAACCTCCTTTCAACTTCGTTGGCGGAGGTAATAAAAAACACTTCTTGTGGAATATAAACTAAAATATTAGGTGTTTCTAGTAAGTTATTTCCAAATTGATATCCGTGAATTGAAATAAAATCAATGTAAAAGTAAAAGGAATTATTAAATGACATAACTGAAAAAGAAATAACCTTTAGATCTGAAAACCAAATACATGCATTTTTCCTAACTTATATTAAGCTATATTAAAACGTTCTTTACCTTTTTCATTTGCAGACAAATTCTTAAAAAAAAAGAAAAAAAAATCCCGATTGCAGTCGGCTCTATTAAGAATTAATTCATATTTCCATCATCGGAACGCCAGTGAAAAAAAAAAAAATTATTTTTTCCCCCAAAAATGTTGGATTTTCGCTTTTCTTTACTTTTTCATGCATATATTGACAAGTTATTTCTCTCGCTAAAAATGGATTTGCCATTTTTTGGCATCAAAGAGGCAGTTGGAAATACACGAAGCCAATTTAGAAAATATATTGTGAAAGATGAAGAAATACCGGAGGGTTCAGAAAAACTGATATTCTTATTATAAAACTGAAATCCAATTAAGGCCTTCGTTTTCACTCGGGAAAGGTCTACTTTGTAGTTCGAAATTTCAATGTTTGTTTATGAATTTACAGCTTATGTTGGTTTATGTATGGATATAAATGTAGGGTTGCCATACCATATTCACCAATTGTATGGGTAGTGATAGAGAGAATGACACCTTATGTTTTTATCTTATTATTGCTCGTGTGCTTTATTCCTGAAAGGATTCGGATTTGAAAAGGAATTGAATGAGGAAATATATACATATATATATGACTAACACTCGTGATTTTAATCAATGTAAATATCAACCACAATGGCCTTTAATACCGAATTTTACCATGGGAATATATATCCACTGGAATTCACTTTGGTATTAGCTTCCGGCTAGGCAGAGATTCGAACTCATGCCACTTAGCCGAGACCATACCTGCGAGGACTCTACCAACTCTACCATCTCCCTTGATAGCTCGGTTGGTAGAGTCCTCGCAGGCATGGTTTCGGCCGAGTGGTACGAGTTCTAATATATATATATATATATATATATATATATATATATATATATATATATATATATATATATATGCGTATATGAGTGTGACTATATATGCATATATATACATACATACACACACACACACACACACATATATATATATATATATATATATATATATATATATATATATATATATATATGCGTATATGAGTGTGACTATATATACATATATATATATATGTGTGTATATATATATATATATATATATATATATATATATATATATATATATATATATATATATATATATATATATATATATATATGTATGTATATATATACATATATACTGTATAATCCCTTTCTGAGTGAGGATACCTTATCGTGGTGAAAGGATTTTCGTATCTCCATGATCAGTGATCAGAAAAGCTGTACTAGTACAGACATCAGACGATAACCTCTTACCATCACCAATCCGCAGTGGCCAGCGTGGTGATGAAAGCTAAACCCCATATATGAATTGACATGTCAGAAGCCTTTGTCCTACACTGGACTAGAAAATACAAGTTATCAAATGATCGTTTTCATAAGACTTACACGGTAAAGTTCTCTTGCTTCAAGCCGATTTAAGATCAATGAAAGCATTCGGTCACTGTCGCCTTGACCTTCACACAAAGAACCTGTTCTGAATCAATGATTGAGAGAGGTCGGGAGAAGTCACATCGACGTCTATCTTTTTTTTTTTTTTTTGTAGGTTATCAGATTCCTCGCTTCCTTCTGTAGAGGTGTTGACGCTTATTTGAATTTGAAGGGCATTTGTTTGTGGATGTCGGCGTAGTTTGTGTAAGGTTTTACCCACACAAATTTGAAAAATTAACTAATGTCACAAAAAAAGAAACGGGTGAAGGAAGAGAGGTTACGCCTTTTCATTATTATTATTATTATTATTATTATTATTATTATTATTATTATTATTATTATTATTATTATTATTATTGAGTATTAAATATGCACATTCATATATAGTTTTTTATTCTAAAAACACAGGGTTTCTCACACTTTTTACAAAGTGCCCCTTTAGTTAAAGAATAGAAAAATTTTACAATGGTTCATAAGTCAAAAGCATGTAATTACAAGATTAAAGTTGCTAAACAACCAAAGTAGTAGTTAAGATTGTAACAAAGGTTACGTTGAGGAATACAGAAGACTTGCTTTATTGGCCCCCCAACACAGTGCTGTAGCTATAGTCATGCTCCAGATCTAGATTACACAGTTGACATCAGTAACACCAAAATCATCTATAAAAACTTGGATATTTGTCGTAAGAAGGTAGTAAAAGGAGCTTTTGTTTATACAATGGACACTTTTGATAATATATTTTTAGTCAGTAAAGCTGCATTAGTAATATGATTTTTAGAAATATTCTTAAAAAGTTTAGAGCTGCTAATACTTCTGCCGATCACTGCTTCTTCATGCAAAATAATCTATAAAAACTTGGATATTGGTCGTATGAGGGTAGTTGAAGGAGCTAAGATTTATGTAATGGATACTTTTGAAATAACATATTTCAAATCAGGAAAAAAAATTGATAATTTGATTTTTAGAAATTTTTAAAACCTTTAGGGCTGCCAATACTTCTGCCGGTTACTGATTCTTCATGCAAGATAATCTATAAAAACTTGGATATTGGTCCTACGAAGGTAGTAGAAGGAGCTTTGAAGGAGCCTAGATTTATACAACGGACACTTCTGATAATGATATATTTCTAATCAGGAAAACGACATGAGAAATATGATTTTTAGAAATGTTTTTTCTTTAAAGCCTTAAAAGCTGTCAATACTTCAGTCAATTACTGCTTCCTCAAGCAAAATAATCTATAAAGACTTGGATATTGTTCGAATGAGGGTAGTTGAAGGAGCCTGAATTTATGCAACGGACACTTCCGATAATGAAATATTTTTAATCAGGAAAACGACACTAGTCATATAATTTTTAGAGATATTTTTAAAATTTGAGAGCTGCTAATACTTCTACCGATCACTGTTTCTTCATACACAAGCTCATGGCATTGTTACAATTAATCATAGCAATGACACTGACAGCAACGCAGAATCACATTTGCAGGACATCATCATTAATCATTTTGAAAATAGATCGTCGCCGAGACGATCGGAAAGAACCCGTAATAGGTTACGCTAACGTCAAGCTACCCTTAGACAAACTACTTGAACATTGAGACCGTTCACTTGGTGGAAAACTGCCTTTTACTTTTCGACTACTTCTTAGGTTTTTTGGTTGCTTGTAACTTTTAGCATGTGTTTTTAGTTTACCTACGAACCATTGCAAAACTTTTTAATTTTTCAGCTGAGGAGGCACTTTGGAATAAATGTGAAAATTCCTGTGTTTTTAGAATATACAATGATATATACTATAACTGTGGATTTTTAATACAAAATTCTTAGACACGTCATAGTGTTTTCTTCAAATTATTTTTATTATTATTATTATTATTATTATTATTATTATCATTGTTGTTGTTGTTGTTGTTGTTGTTGTTATTATTATTATAAATCCCTTTCTAGCAAGAGTCTAAAATGGAAAAGCCATTTTTCACAAATGTATTATGACGTTAAAATTACAAAGCGAGAGTTTCAGAGGCTGTTGGATGCTTGTTTTGTAAATTTATTTATTATTCACTTGTAATACATTCATTTTTTTTCACTGTGAAAATTCAAATCATTTTCATCTACTACTCCTCAGAGTCAAGTTTTAATTTATTTTCTTTATCTGGTTTTTCAGTCAATGTAGTCATCTTATGGAGAAAACCAAAATCTTTTGGAGAAAAGGAAAAATTTGGGATAAATTGATCCCAATGAAACTATGAAAAAGAAATAATACTGACAAATATCACTTTTAATTTTCCACTTTCAGAATTAATAACATAAAAAACCTACAGAATAATGTCAAGTCAGCATTTATGAAAAGAGGACCAAGAAAAGCAGAAAAAAAAAACCAGGAACGAAATTCTCTAAACAAAATAAAAGTCTATTACGAAGCCGTAAAAAACAGATCCCTCGGATTTCCC
>NC_090737.1:128851242-128898742 GCF_036898095.1 Palaemon carinicauda | reverse complement strand
GTAGTAGAATAAATTGTCATAATTGAAAGATATGTAGAAAGAGTTCGAAAGAAGAGAGAGGAGAAGATCACTGGAGCGGTTGTTCTATTATTTCATATCTAGTTAAGCTATAGAAAACGGGATGAAATATATATTAGCAGTGAAAATGTTATTAAAGTCACTCTAGTGTTATAATTGTAAAATTATATTATCATTTGCATTAATTTCATAGAGGTTTAGTGGTTTACTTTTAAAAATTATATTACTGTGCTATCTACTGTATAATTCTATACAGCAATCTCCTCACTATCCTTTCGAAGTCTTTCTATACATCTTTCAATAATACTAATTTATTCTATTACTATCAACCTCAGTACTGCTAGTTCAAGTTCGAATCTATACTAGCAATTCAGTGGAGATTTGAAGGAAATTTGATGGTCATAATGATTGAAAGTGGTGAATAAGTGAGCGAAAAAACTAAATTTGTCTGAAAATTGTTGGAACTTATTTGGGGTTGTAAGCTGTTGCTGAAATTTTGGTGCAGTGATGTCTCTCGTTGCCAAATATGGGGATTTATCCCTAGATTTGGGGATTTTGGGTGTCTGAAGGGGATATTCTGTACAAATTTCTATGAAGAAGAAACAAAGATGAGTAAACCTTTACATTTTTGTAATTAGTTTACTTGCTCTTATATGAATTATAGTGTGTGATTTCTATATTAGCAAAGCCTAAATGATCAGAAGAAAATATATTTGTGGAAATGGAGATTTTTGAGTTGTTTGGATGATTTTTATCATGAGTTTTGGGGTTTTTTAGACTAACCCATCTGGTAACACTGGGACTCCGTTATTTGTTCTTCATCTCTGGCAACAAGGAATGGTGATTTATATACTGAACTGTGCTGTGCTATTATCCCGTTTCTCATTACTGTGAAGGTATGTGTAATAAGTTCATTGATATTTAAATGAGCTTACATTTAATGTGGTCTACTTAATTGTGAAACTAGCCTGAAAAATTTGTATTTTATAGCCTAGGCCTATATTTGTTGAGGTCTAGCAACTTCATGCTAGATTAGGCCTACCCTCAGAGTAGGCTTAGCAGTACAGATTCGTGCATGTATCTTGAAATATTTTAGAATTTAATTAAAAATGACAAAATTTACAAAAAAAAAAAACTCTCCTGTTAATATTGCAGTTACTTAACCTCACTTTACATATTCATATCATACCTATCCTTACCTTACATACTCTTACCTTGTCTACCCATACCTTACCTACCATCACTTTACCTAACCTTGTATTACCTTCTTACCTAATCTCATTTAAGCTATACTTACCTAACCTAACCTCACATTACATACCCTTACCTTACATTACCTATCCTCATAATACTTTACCTAACCTCACTTTACTTGCCCTTACCATACCTACACTTGCCTTACCCCCCCCCCACCCTTTACCTTACCTACACTTGCCTTACCCCCCCCCCCCCACCCTTTACCTTACCATACTTTATCTTAGCTAACCTGCCCATACCTTACCCCAACTAACCTATCCATACCTTATCCCAACCAACCAACCCATACCTTACCCCAACTAACCTACCCTTACCCCAGCTAACCTACCCTTGCCTTACCTAATCTAACCTAACCTACCTTACCTAACCTTACCTTACCTTCCCTACCTTACCCTACCCTACCCTACCCTACCCTACCCTAAAGTTATTTTTTTAGCTTTAACTTTGTACAGTATATATAGAATGAAAGTCAGGGATGCACCATAGCTCCTCTAATTCCTGAAACTATCCAACAAGCTCCTCTAATTTTTACCTGGCTTCGAGTGATCTCTAACCTTAAGCTGGTCTACAGCTTTGGTCAAAGATAATTAAAAGATAAGCCTTAGACTAATTTAAATAGTTAGCTTGATCCTAATTGACAGAGGGCATAAACTGTTCCAACTTACCTGATATATTGCTCAATTCAAATTTGTTAGTAAGGTTTTATATGCAATGTAAGTAAACTATCATTATATAGTTAATATATAGTTAAAGTTAGTAACAAGTTAGTTTAAGACGACTCGACAATCATAATTATGTTGTATTTACAGAAATTCTGTTTAAGGCAAAGAGAGTTTACAAAACGTATTTTTGTATAACTGCTGATTGATGTCTGATACTGTCTTTAGTGGTATTGAGTGAAATTCATAGAAAAAGTGTTGATATTGTCAATTTGAATAGTTTGCTTATATATGTACTGTACAGTATATAGTAAGAAGGATAATGGTATGATACTTTAATATTATGGTAAATAAGAATTTACCATAAGATACGGTTGTTTATAGGGATTTTGGGATTTTACTTTTTTATCAGTCAATAAAGATGTGAACTGCAGTGCCGTTTCCAAAGTTTAATATTGATATTTGGGAAGGTGATGGTGTCTTACTGCTCATCGATATTGGAAATTGCTTGTGGAAGCTTTTTTTATTTTCTCCGACGTAGTCATTACCTAACAGTTAGAACTAATTGAATTAAATCGTAAAACTTTTATGAATAAGTTCCCACATGTTTCCCCATTCCTTATAATCTTGGCTCAAGCTCCACTGTATCTATGCCATGCTAAGACTGTTCCCTATAAGAGTGAAATGTAACAACTGAGTTTTGCAAAAATTTGAGCCGTACAAGTTTCCCCAACGACATGGATTCATCCCTTGAAATGTGATGAAAGTCATGAGAATGTATACTTGTAAAGTTAATCTGTGGACTTGAGCCATACAATGAAGATAACTATTAAAAGAAATGTCATCAAAAGGGGAATATTGTTACTGTTGTGGCCAAGAAAAAGCATTTTATTAACCGGGAGTGGGTAATTCAAAATAGAGCACATAAGTTTGCCAGTGATGAGCATATGCACTTTTGTTAATCACTCGAAACTCTATGTAGATCCTGACAGGCAAGGGGGTTCACAAATAACCGGACTTTCCCCAAGGGAAACAACCATTGACTGAGAAAGAGAGCTAATGATGTATTGGAATAAGGTTCCAATTTGTTATGATCAGATATGGAAATATTTTTTTCTGTTTTGGAGTTAAGATTCTTGTTCGAAGTAATATCCTTTCCATATATGTTCATTCACCAAGTAAACGTATCCTTAACTTAAATTTTTTATACCATTTGTTTCATGTTGGAATGCTATAGTTATACAAATATCTCAATTCAACAGAACAAGAGTCACGAACAGCTTCACAACTTCATGCTGAAAACAGCTACATAATTCCTTCAACTAACAGTAGAAAGTGGACTCCAATCAATAGTCCCCATAGCTACAAAGGGACCTCAGGCTTCGATCCCCTAGACTTAGGTAAGGAACAACTTGAATTTGTTACGTGGGTATATGTTTTAGTTAAAGGTTTGAATTTGAAACAGTTTTGTGATCGGAAGAACTACTCCAGGTAGTTGAAAACCATGGGTAAGTAAAGAGAAAGACTAGGTAATGTGACTGTGGTTATGCTAACGGAAGTCTATGTTTCTTCCCTTTTCTATATTTTCCCTATTCGAGAGACCATGGTTTCCCAGGAAACTTAATTTATGACATGTATTTTCAAATTAGTATTGAGGGAGCATAGTTGTTATAAGCAGATGACTTGGTGATTACCATTGAAAATGAGGAAGATTTACAGAGAAGGGTTGTATAAAGGCAGGAAACTTTAGAGAGGGGTAGCTTAATGGTAAATGTTGGTACAACTGAGGTTATGGTAAGCAGTAATAAAGGTAGGGACAGGATTGCCATATATGAAAGTAGAGGCTCTGTTATAAAATAGGTGGAACAATCTATAACAGGCATGTAGAAGGAACAGAGACTGGGGCAGAGAATTAAATGGCGAGATAAGGTGAAAGATGATATGGAATGAAGAGGTGGAAGAGAATGCCTTTGATGGAAGGTATAACCAGACACATGCCTCAATCACAGACACATGCCTCAATCACAGACATGCCTCAATCACAGACACATGCCTCAATCACAGACACATGCCTCAATCACAGACACATGCCTCAATCACAGACATGCCTCAACCAATGTACACCAACCATAGACGTGCTTCAACCATAGACGTGCCTCAATCATGGATGCACCTCAATCATGGATGTACCTCGACCTCAGACATGCCTCAACCATAGACATGCCCCAACCATAGACATGCCCCAACCATAGACGTGCCCCAACCATAGACGTGCCCCAACCATAGACGTGCCCCAATATCAGATGCACCTCAACATCAGATGCACCTCAACATCAGATGCACCTCAACATCAGATGCACCTCAACCATGCACGTGCCTCAACCATAGATGCAACTCGATCTCAGGCGCACTTCAACCACAGATACGCCTCAATCACAGATGCACCTCAACCACAAACACGCCTTTTCCACAGATGCACCTATTCCATAGATGTGCCTCTTCCGCAGATGCTCCTCTTCCGCAGATGCTCCTCTTCCGTAGATGCTCCTCTTCCGCAGATGCTCCTCTTCCGCAGATGCTCCTCTTCCGCAGATGCACCTCTTCTGCAGATGCACCACTTCTGCAGACACACCTCTACCACAGACAGGCCTTATCCAGATGAGTCTCAATCCAGATGCGCCTCAATCCAAATGCACCTCAATCCAGGTGCGCCTCAATCCAGATGCACCTCAACCCAGACGTGCCTCAACCTAGACACACTTCAACCCAGACAAGCCTCGTCCAGTATCACCTCCTCTGGATGCTCGTCACCCAGACGCACTTCAAACAGACTTACCTCTCTCAGATTTGCAGAAACCAAACAAATTGGAACCTTATTCCAATACATCATTAGCTCTCTTTCTCAGTCGATGGTTGTTTCCCTTGGGGAAAGTCCGGTTATTTGTGAACCCCCTTCCTTCCCGTAAACCAGGCTTAGGTAGTCTTCCCTGGGCTCCTTCTTCATTCCCGTCAGGTCTCCTCCTTAACATCTCCGGATCGTACGTCTAAGCCTCAAAGGTACTTTGACCCAAACTTCACATAGGCAAGTCTGTTCCCTTGGAAGGGAACAATTGGAGCTTATTCCAGTTTTGCCAATCAGAAACAAAGAGATCCAAGATGTATTTGCCTCATTTCTAAGGGATACCTGCCATCAGAGAGAAAGTGGTCTCAATTGCGAACATTTATCAATGTTCCCAATTGACTTTGGGCGCAACAATCCATTTGGGCCACACCTGGATCTTCGTCTTGTCCCAGGGTATCCGTCACAGAGTATTCCTGCTGTAAGATTGGGGGAACACATACGTTCTCTAGAGGTGAATGTTCTTATACACACAACTACCTGTCTGACAAATATGATTGAAGATATGTCTAAATTTTTTGCTTCAGAAGTACTATATTGCGACCGATCGTTGCTTGACAACGATCAACTAGGGTGGTACCATAGTGTTATCTGGTAGAGGTAACTGGTTACCCCCGTATTTACCAGTCCAAATGTGGACATAACTCCAATTCTACCGAAGGCACTTGGAGGACAAGGTTTCATCATCCCTTTACGAAGACAGTTGTTTGTAACTGATCTCATGACTAGGTAGTGGTTGACTTGAAATGTTTACTTGTTAAGCAATCTCGGTGCCCTTGGACACTCGGATGAGATTTGGCCTTTTGCTTGAGTCAAATGATCCTTGTTCCTTTCAATTAAACCATCCAACCCTTTGGATTTTGTCAACAGACATAATCCCTAGATGGTGCTGGCTGCTCTGCTGGGTAGTACTGGGGCGCCTGTCCCAGTTTTCTATGAAATCGGAAGGGAAGACTAGTTCTAACCTGAAAGGGATGCTTGTACAATCTTTCTCTCATTTTCTCAAGTCAAGATACGAGTTGTAGCATACTGGATCACTCTCCAAGGAGTGAAGTAAATGGCACCACCAGTCCTAAGGACAAGTGGATATCGGGATCACTTCTGCCAGAAAGGGTATCCCTTGCAAGCATCTTATCAGGGGAGTAGGCCACAGAAGTAGGGAATAATAAGACGACCCTAGGGTCCTATCTTCAGATGGTCATAATCCTCCGTGCAAGTTGACGCATCTCGCTTCTTTTTTTTTCCTTCCGTTTACTCGACATTTAGTGACTTTGACCACTGGTTATCACTGGAGGTTATCCTCTGTGATGGGCCGAGAGAAGGTTTTGACTCAAAGGCAGGATGAAAGCAACTGAGTAACTATATTACAAAACATAACAGGCAATTTCATGTTCAAACCGACACCGCACCGACTAACAGTTAACGGTGAGAAAAACAAACATGTTATTTCAGGTTCTTATTAGTACGAGGGGAGAGTGAAGATACAAGCATAATATATACACAAAATGAAATGTCGTTACTATATACGATCGTGTGACACATGGCTGGTATATGGCTCCCCCCCTAAAAATGACATACTGTACATGTTAAATAGGGCGCCCTGATCTTGAGTGGTAGTAGCAAAACTGTTGCCAATGAGCGGCAGTGAGTGGCTGTAGAAGTCGTTGGTTGGGGCGCAAGCGAGTGGTGGATGATGGGTGGCTTTGTTGCCGCTCCGGCTCGTCACGGGGTAGGCGTGTGTCTCCTACGGTATTCATAGGCGTGTGTCCTACGGCATTCATAGGCGTGTGTGTCCTATGGCATTCATAGGCGTGTGTCCTACGGCATTCATAGACGTGTGTCCTACGGCATTCTTAGGGGTGTGTGTCCTACGGCATTCACGTCAGCTTCGGTTGAAGTTGAATAGGTGTCCTCTTCGTCAGGAGTGGAGGCGTTGATGGATGTCTTGAAGGTCATGAAGTGGGTGTCCATAAGGGCGTCGGCTTTGGTCATCAAGTCCTTTATGGGTAAACCATCGACATCGAGTATGGAAGCACGTACAGGTTCATATAAACGGCTTACCCAAAGGGCACGAAGTAGGTTCACCTCACGAGGAGAGCCATGTGTGGCAGGTTGCAGGCGAGTGATACTGGTCATTTCCCTGAGGGTGAGTGAAGCCCTCTGGTCCCACAACGGTTGTTGAGAGAGCTGAAAAAGCTTTGCTATTCGGGCGGCTGGCGACGGCGAGTACTGCTGCAGAAGATATGTTTTGAGGGTGTCATAGTTACGGTGAGGGGGAGGGGAGGCGGGAGGAGCGAGTCACTCCAGGGTCACCAATGTGACGGGCCGAGAGAAGGTTGTGACTCAAAGGTAGGATGAAAGCAACTGAGTAACTTTATTACAGAACACTCACTTTTGTATACAAAGACTCCAGGCAAAAAGGGCATACAAAACATAACAGGCAATTTCATATTCAAACCAACACCGCACTGGTTAACAGTTAATGGTGAGAAAAAGAGACATGTCATTTCAGGTTCTTTTTAGTGCGAGGGGAAAGCGAAGATACAAGCATAATGTATACACAAAATGAAATGTCGTTACTATGTACGATCGTGTGACACACGGTTGGTACACCTCCAAGGATAGGCCTAGAATCATCCATTGAGAATTTATTTGCCAGTATGGGGTATGAGGCTCTGGCCTACACTAAACCCTCCAAGTGTTCACGAGTATGTTCACTTTAGTTGCAACCTGAGTCTATGCTAGTGCATCCGCCCTTCTCGTCCCTTAGATAATTGGTTAAATCATAGCAGATTCAGTGGAGATGTTTCTCCTACACTGTCAACGTTTTGGGCTTTACTTCGTTCAGGACAAAACCGTTAAAATTCATCCCAGCAATCTCCATGAGAACTGTCATATTCAGAAAGGCAAATAATCTAAGGAGACAAATTTGCTTTGTCCAATTAGGGATAAAGACTCAGGGACGTGGCTTTACCTTCATCAGGCAAGACTTCTTACGGGCACACCGATGGCTGTGCTTGCCCGGGGCACCTAAATTTCCAAGTTCTTTGGCCCCGGCAAAAGTTTTGAACGAGATGTGAGTCCAGGACGTCTCATGTCCGGAAATTTCTGGCGTTTTGTTAACCAGTTCAGGGTGACCAGGCACCTTTTTTAGAGGCTCTCCGACATCCGTGGCAAACCCATGTGTTCCCCTCCCCTCTTCTGTCTGAAGAGGAGACATTCTTAGAAGGGCATCGACAGATCAGTCGATGACCCTGATAGTTCTGCAGTGGCAACAAGGAGAATAGTACCCAAACCCTTTATTCCTGCTTGCAGTGATATCAAAAGAGCTGTTCTTTCTTTCCTGAGCAGCTCATACAACCTCACCCAGGGACTCAGCACAATTTCGTCCCTGAGAGAAGCATTTCGCAAGCAATAACAGAGTGCTTCAGTTCTTCGGAACTGAGCTTGCTTGAGCTCTTTGAAAATCGTGTCCATGTTCTTCAAGCAGTACAGGACCAGCATATTTCTGTTTCTGTTTAGTAGGTAGTAGGTTGGCCAGGGTACCAGCCACCCGTTGAGATACTACCGCTAGAGAGTTATGGGGTCTTTTGACTGGCCAGACAGTACTACATTGGATCCTCCTCTCTGGTTACGGTTCATTTTTCCTTTGCCTACATACACACTGAATAGTCTAGCATATTCTTTACATATTCTCCTCTATCCTCATACACCTGACAACACAGATTACCAAACAATTCTTCATCACCCAAGGGGTTACTGCACTGTACTTGTTCAGTGCCACTTTCCTCTTGGTAAGGGTAGAAGAGACTCTTTAGCTATGGTAAGCAGCTCTTCTAGGAGAAGGACACTCCAAAATCAAACCACTGTTCTCTAGTCTTGGGTAGTGCCATAGCCTCTGTACCATGGCCTTTCACTGTCTTGGGTTAGAGTTCTCTTGCTTGAGGGTACACTCGAGCACACTCTCCTATCTTATTTCTCTTCCTCTTGTTTTGTTAAAGTTTTTATAGTTTATATAGGAGATATTTATTGTTGTTACTCTTCTTAGAATATTTTATTTTCCTTTTTTCCTTTCCGCACTGAGCTATTTTCCCTGTTGGAGCCCCTGGGCTTATAGCATACTGCTTTTCCAACTAGGGTTGTAGCTTAGTAAGTAATAATAATAATAATAATTATGTGTCAGACTTGCGAAGTCTCAATTGTCCATAGTCATGTGTTCACCTACCAGGTGCGATCACCCTGCGACTCACCTGGTTTAGCTGATAGTATTACCACTTACGATCAGTGTTCCCTATGCCCGCACCCCTTGGCTCAAGCTCAGGCATGAACTTCAGCTTCATTGTACCTTCATAAGGTAGAGTGCACAACCCTGTCTTTCGCTCCTGTAGCACTGGATCTATTGACTCGAGTACCAACATCTTATGAAGTCGGTACTCACGAGCTTAACATACCAGCATTTTCTCATTAAACTCTATTCTTACAGCAGGTTATTAAGGCATTTTTTGCCACCACGCCTGCTTTGCATGCTGGTTTTCCTGAGGTCCTGAATATAAACTCTACTCTTCATTTGGATGAGAACTAAGGTGTTCAAGCACCTCTGCATGCTTGGCTCCTCAAGCGAGATTCCCTTCAGATCCTAGACTGCAGCTTGATAAAGCAAGCGACAATTTTTCTACAGCGTTTCCGACACCAGCACCCAAGCGTGCTCATAATGTGCACATTTCTTGTCTAGAACAGCATCTGGAATCTTAGGCACCCAAGCCCAAAGCATCGAGGGTTAACCTTTTATGGGAGAAGTTAGGTATCGTCCCAATTAAGTGAACCAGAGGAGGCGCAAGCCATGGAAACAACCAATCGCACTGCTGACGGGGAATTCTTAGCATCCCAGATTGTACAGGGGTTCAAGATTTCATACATGGATCATTTTGGGCCAGCTCCCATCGGGCCAGTTGTCACTGCACCTACTAACACTTTCTGTCAATAGCAAGGTCCCGTCGTGCCTGCCATAAAACTTAAGGAAGCAAGTAGTTTTAAAGGAGCTTCTAGCTGGGCGTGAAAACCCAAGGACGCATCTATGATACCAAAAAACTGGGTTCCAGAGGTTTTAGAAGACCCCAGGATTTGGAAGCATGTTCAGTTAGCAGTAGCAGCCAAGGCTGCTAAAGAGGCTGATGAGGGCCCTTCAAGGCCTCATTCCATTGTGCATGACAGTAATGATTATGACAACAACCCACCCTAAGACGGTTCTGGTGCAGCCTTTGATGGGGCTAAAGATGTATCTTCAGATGAATCTGATTCCTGTATTTGGGGCACTTCCCTAACCAGCAGGTCTTAGTGCTCTGGGTACGGAGAAAGAGTCCGATCGACCTTTTTACAGTTTTTCTCCTGCATGAGCTGTATGAGTAAATCATATGGTCTTGGTGAGGCCCCTTCCTCTCTTCCTAAAGCAAGAAACACAGATGAGACAAAAGCAAGTATTATTGCACTCAGGAAGAAATTTTTTCACCATTGCCTCTGGATCCAACAATTTGAAGTGTAGTTGTCCTGCCTGCAGCACTTTTCTTGAATAACAAACTTATTTGCTCTTCTATATTTTGAATCTGAGCCAAACAACCATTCCTTTGAATTAAAGCATTAAGTACATCATCATCATTGTGTACATTGCATATCATTATTTTAAATTTTGATTTTCCAGTTTTCCTCGTTTAGGCGCCAGCAATTATGGTTCTTAATCTCTAATACTATCATCAGCAAATTTTACATCATTTGACCTTGTATTTAGATTTGATATATTCTCAAATGCGTTTAAACCTCATTTATCCTGTCTTTGATTCTAATTGATGCTTGAGTTAATTAAATTACTACTATAGGTTCTTTTACGTAACCTTTTCCAGCGTGTCATTTTCTAATTTTTTTGTGGGAGCCATCAGTGTTTGAAATATCAATTTATTTGGTTCCATATTGTTTACTTGATTATCAACCTTCTCAGTAAGATGATTTGCTTATGGGTCAGTAGTCTGGGTACAATTTACAGAGTCAAAGGCGGATGTCAGAAGATTGTTTTCCAATTCAGCCGTTCTTTTTTCCTGTTCTCCAATTGTGAAGTTTCTCTTCTGTAGTTCTTCCGAATCCATTTCAATTCTAGGTTCATCTACACAATCAGCGAAAGACTCATCATGTTCTCTAAATTTGCATCACTAGTTTTAATGTCTGTATACAATAGACACACTTCGCATTCTATCCAGTCTTTGTCCTTCCCTTGAGCAGATCAACGGAAGGGGCAGTTTTCCTTGTAGTTATATTTTCACTTATGTTCCTTCATAAGAACAAGTACTATTTCAAAGTTTTTATCTGCGAAATTAAACGATAACAACAGAGAGAGAGAGAGAGAGAGAGAGAGAGAGAGAGAGAGAGAGAGAGAGAGAGAGAGACTACCTACACACTAGTACTGATCGATCACCTAATTATGTATTCATTTACATAAATTTAGTTGTGAGATTTCATTCTTATTCACTTCGTAGTACTTTAAATGCAATATTATCAATGAAATGACAATACTGGCAATCTTATCAGGAAAAGTACTTATAAAATCATTGTTTAAAGAAAGGATTGACGAGAAGGAAGCACCAATTTCATATTATGCATGGTTGTTATTGTAGTTTCGGATAGTTATCTAAGCTGAACTTTGGTGTTCTTGCTTTTTCACGAACTCGAGTTATTAGCACTGTTCTTTCTTCAAATGTTTTTGTTATGAACATCACACCATGGTCAAGTTTATAATTCAAAGTGTCTGGTGTACTTATCTCTTAAGATGAAGTTGAATATGCTAGTTATTTTAATGGCTAATCCTAAAATATGACTAAGTATCACATTATTATCAAGAATCAGGCTATGACTTGAAAGTGAAGACCATTTGGAGTAAAGATGTTTTTTCTTCTCTTTCAGATGCTTCTATTTACTTGCTCATATGAAATCTAAAAGCCGAAGCCAGCAAACAAAAACTTAGCAGTGGGCAACAAGGTAACCCTGATACTATGGGAAGATGGAAACTAACAAGATTAAATTATTCATATCTAAATGAAAGCTGATAACAGATATGGAGGCTGTAATATTCAACTGGCATCGGTTTAAAGATAAGTTAAAATTTTCATTATTTAAGCTCATACTTGTTAGGTTATAGAATAGGTAATGAATATCTATGGAAAGTAGGTAATGTACGGTGTACAATATAGTGTCGAGCATATACTCGTACTTGTTTTATGCGGGGGCATAAAACGATTAGAATAGCGCCAACGTTATCCCTGCGTGTCATAAGAGGCGACTAAAAGGGACGGGACGAGGGGGCTGGGAACCCCCTCTCCTGTATAAAAAATCCTGTGAGACAGCAATAAAGAGATGGAGCTGGGGGGAGAGTGACACCTCCCCGCACTCTAGTTTTGGGGTGTTTGAATGTGCGTGGATGTAGTACGATAGAGAGTAAAAGATGTGAGATTGGAAGTATGTTTAGAAGTAGAAGGATGGATGTATTGGCCTTGTGTGAGACAAAGATGAAAGGAAAGGGTGAAGTGATGTTTGGTGAAATGTCTGGTAGAGTGTCTGGGATTGAAAGGGGAAGAGCGAGAGAGGGTGTGGCTTTATTGCTGAGTGAATGGATGATAGGTAAAGTAGTGGAATGGAAGGAGATATCATCTAGGTTAATGTGGGTAAGGGTTAGGTTGGGTAGGGAATGTTGGGCGTTTGTTAGTGCGTATGGGCTAGGTAGTGAGAAAAGTAAAGAAGAGCGGAATGAGTTCTGGAATGAATTAACTAGGTGTGTAGAAGGACCGGGTAGAAGGAATTATGTAATTGTCATGGATGAATTAAATGCTAGAGTGGGTGCTGGAGAGGTAGAAGGTGTCATTGGGAAGTATGGCGTACCAGGTGAAAATGAGAGTGGTGAGAGACTGGTAGATGTGTGTGTTGAACAAGAGATGGTAATAAGTGCTAGCTTTTTTAAAAAGAAAGATAAAAATAAATATACATGGGTAAGAGTGGCAAATGGAAGAGTAGTAGAAAGGGCATTAATGGATTATGTGTTGATAACTAAAAGACTGTTTGGAAGATTGAAAGACGTGCACGTGTTTAGGGGTATGGCTAACGGTATGTCTGATCATTTTTTGGTGGAAGGAAAATTAGTTGTAGCAAAAGAGTGGGGGAATAGAGTAGGTGGATGTAAAAGGGAGCTAGTGAGGGTTGAAGAGCTAATAAAACCGGGGGTAAAAAGTAAATATCAGGAAAGGTTGAAAATGGCATATGACGAGGTGAGAGTAAGAGAAACTGGTAATTTAGAGGAGCAGTGGAAGTTAGCAAAAGAAAATTTTGTTGGGATTGCAAGTGATGTATGTGGCAAGAAGGTTGTTGGAGGCAGCATGAGGAAGGGCAGTGAATGGTGGAATGAGGGATTGAAGGTAATAGTGGAAGAGAAAGAGAGGGCTTTTGAAGAATGGCTGTAGAGTAATATTATAGAGAAGTATGAAAAATATAGAGAGAAAAAGGTGGAAGTAAAGCGCAAGGTACGTGAGGCAAAGAGGGCAGCTGACCTGAGGTGGGGTCAGGGGCTGGGTCAGTCATATGAAGAGAATAAGAAGTAGTTTTGGAAAGAAGTGAAGAGAGTAAGGAAGGCCAGCGCAAGAATTGAAGAGACAGTGAAAGATGGAAATGGAAGGTTGTTAAAAGGAGAGGAGGCAAGGAAAAGGTGGGCGGCATATTTTGAAAGTTTGCTGAATGTTGAGGATAATAGGGAGGCAGATATAATTGCTGTTCCAGGTGTTGAGGTGCCAGTGATGGGAGATGAGAATGAGAGAGAGAGATTACAATAGAGGAAGTTAGGAGAGCACTAGATGAAACGAGAGTAGGAAAAGCATCTGGTATGAATGGTGTGAAAGCTGAGATGTTGAAGGAAGGGGGTGTGACTGTACTTGAATGGTTGGTGAGATTGTTTAATGTGTGTTTTGTGTTGTCAATGGTACCAGTAGATTGGGTCTGTGCATGTATTGTACCACTATATAAGGGTTAGGGATATGTGTATGAGTATTGTAATTCAAGAGGTATTAGTTTGTCGAGTGTAGTTGGAAAAGTGTATAGTAGAGTACTGATTAATAGGATTAAGGATAAAACAGAGAATGCAATCTTGGAAGTACAGTGTGGTTTTAGAAGAGGTAGGGGTTGTATGAATCAGATTTTTACAGTTAGGCAGATATGCGAGAAATATTTAGCAAAAGGTAAGGAGGTGTATGTTGCATTTATGGATCTGGAGAAAGCATATGATAGAGTTGATAGGGAAGCATTGTGGAATGTGATGAGGTTATATGGAGTTGGTGGAAGGTTGTTGCAAGCAGTGAAAAGTTTCTACAAAGGTAGTAAAGCATGTGTTAGAATAGGAAATGAAGTGAGCGATTGGTTTCCGATGAGAGTGGGGCTGAGACAGGGATGTGTGATGTCGCCGTGGTTGTTCAACTTGTATGTTGATGGAGTGGTGAGAGAGGTGAATGCTCGAGTGCTTGGACGAGGATTAAAACTGGTAGACGAGAATGATCATGAATGGGAGGTAAATCAGTTGTTGTTTGCGGATGATACTGTACTGGTAGCAGACACAGAAGAGAAGCTTGACCGACTAGTGACAGAATTTGGAAGGGTGTGTGAGAGAAGGAAGTTGAGAGTTAATGTGGGTAAGAGTAAGGTTATGAGATGTACGAGAAGGGAAGGTGGTGCAAGGTTGAATGTCATGTTGAATGGAGAGTTACTTGAGGAGGTGGATCAGTTTAAGTACTTGGGGTCTGTTGTTGCAGCAAATGGTGGAGTGGAAGCAGATGTACGTCAGAGAGTGAATGAAGGTTGCAAAGTGTTGGGGGCAGTTAAGGGAGTAGTAAAAAATAGAGGGTTGGGCATGAATGTAAAGAGAGTTCTATATGAGAAAGTGATTGTACCAACTGTGATGTATGGATCGGAGTTGTGGGGAATGAAAGTGATGGAGAGACAGAAATTGAATGTGTTTGAGATGAAGTGTCTGAGGAGTATGGCTGGTGTATCTCGAGTAGATAGGGTTAGGAACGAAGTGGTGAGGGTGAGAACGGGTGTAAGAAATGAGTTAGCGGCTAGAGTGGATATGAATGTGTTGAGGTGGTTTGGCCATGTTGAGAGAATGGAAAATGGCTGTCTGCTAAAGAAGGTGATGAATGCAAGAGTTGATGGGAGAAGTACAAGAGGAAGGCCAAGGTTTGGGTGGATGGATGGTGTGAAGAAAGCTCTGGGTGATAGGAGGATAGATGTGAGAGAGGCAAGAGAGCGTGCTAGAAATAGGAATGAATGGCGAGCGATTGTGACGCAGTTCTGGTAGGCCCTGCCGCTTCCTCCGGTGCCTTAGATGACCGCGGAGGTAGCAGCAGTAGGGGACTCAGCAGTATGAAGCTTCATCTGTGGTGGAAATGTGGGAGGTTGGGCTGTGGTACCCTAGCAGTACCAGCTGAACTCGACTGAGTCCCTGGTTAGGCTGGAGGAACGTAGAGAGTAGAGGTCCCCTTTTTCATTTTGTTTCTTGTTGATGTCGGCTACCCCCCAAAATTGGGGGAAGTGCCTATGGTATATGGATGGATCTGAAGGAGAAAAACTTCTCTTGAAAGTAAGATAGTTCTCAAATTATATTTTGGTAAAATGGTCATAGATTTTGTTATTACTATACAATATTAGTTTAATGTCTGTATACTATCATATCATTCTAGATATGCAATTTTTTTTTTTTTTCAAAAGGTAAATTTTTAAAAAAGTCTTATTAGTGAAACAGTAGTTAAAGTAATATTTCTAGATATAAAAACTTTTCTCAAAAAGTCTTGTCAGTGATGTAGTACCTAATGTTACATTAGGTAGTATACCATCATGTTTCATAAATTTTTAAACACTTAGCCTTAGGGCAATAGAATACCATATTTCTTAAACCTGTAGTATGATACTTGTCGGAAAGTTAATAATTGTAATATTGCCTTAAAATTCATAACATTTTAGCAAAACAAGAATGATATTGATTATTTGTAAGTCTGGAATTTCATTTCCCATACACCCAAAAATTATTCATAAATTGATTAGACCTGGAACCCTTAGTATGATGATTGGGGCGATTCCAGCTGCTTGATTACTATAACGGAGATACTTGATTAATATTACAGTTATGCTTCCAGTACCGAGGTATAATTGTTTTTATCAATAGTCTTATATTTCCAGGTTCTTAGAAAAAGGAAATCTTGCAACTGATTGGGAATTGTGAAGTTTCAAAGTTTTTTATTATGTACATAAAGGTTACAAAAAAAAATCAGTTGAATTTTGAAATTCAACATTTTTACAACTCTGATCTTTTTTTAATTGAACACTTTACTAATTCATGTTAGTTAGTTTGACAAAAGGAAAAATAGAGGATATAATAATCAACTAATTGATACTGATACATTATTTACTTCCATATTGAGAAATCTTGAGTTTTCTAATTTTCTGAATGTAACTCCTTCAATTACTTGAAATATTCCTTATAATTTTTAGATAATTTTGTACATAACAATTGATACCCTAATTTCAATTTATTAAAGCTAGTTTCCTTTTAAGAAGACTATTATAAACTTAGTAATTAAATTTGTTTTGTTTACATAAAATCTAAATTATTAATTAACATCACATGTTAAAACATTTTCATAAACTGAATCCATTGAAAGTAAGTGTGGGTGTTTTTTTTAATTGATTTTCGTGAAAGACTAGCTATAAAAGAAAGATAATTTTTTGCTATAATCTCATCCAATGGCAATTTTTATAAATTTGTTTTAGTTCGCCTATTAAAACGTCTTATATTCCCTAAATTTTAAGGGAAGTAGTTCATTGTTTTTGTTTTTTTTTCAGGATACAATTGGTCGTTTGCTTGAGATCAAGAAATGACTGACGGTAGATTGATTAAAATAAAACTTATTTTCTACTGTGCAAGTGGAATTCATGGTCCGGAATGTCAAGAAAAAAATGCATGCCATGGGGGAGAATTAATCATTTTCAAAATTCTTGTGTAGATCTGTTTTCAATGAGGCTCTTAAGTACCTTCATATTGCATAACAAATCTGGTAAAATTAGCTGTAAAATTCAACTCTAAAACAAATATTTTTATATAAATCGTAAAATATGTTGCTGTCTGTGCAATATGGCTTTCATTTTACATTATAATGTCTTAATTATTGTAAACGCTATTGTCAGGTTTTTTATTTGAAAATTTCAACAAAGAGCAAAGCATGAAATTAAGAAATACTTTGTTTACAATATCACTAAATTACCACTTTAACTGTGATTACCATCTCAGTCTTTTGATATCTTGTGTCACTAAATTTACTAGAGCCTCAATATTTAATCCCCCTGTCGCTAATGTATTGACATTAATTGAAAATTTTACTTTTCATATTTATCAGAGGTATAAGAATGTTGGTAATATCTTGTTTTATCGGGATCATAGATATGCTTATATGATTTTCAGTTGTGGGCCATTTAATTCTCAAGTTTTTTGCGAACAAGACTTTATGAAATTTTTTCTTCTTTTTGTGAAAATGACGTTGAAAATATTCAATCCGATATAGTATAATTTGTTTTTAGATCGATATATTTCCACAGATCTAGAGTTTGATCTTAGCTTTACTTAATATATTTTTCTGACCAAGCTTCAACTAATAACCTGTTTCTCAATCAGGTGAGGTTCTACTTGGTGGAGATCTTTTTTATGCAATGATCTCTATTGTTCATTGTATTTCGATGGCACTGTTCTCTAGGTGGCACTTGTGGATATTGGATTAAGGCTGATAGGTTGGAAAGCTATTTCACAATTCTGGGTTATTTACCCTGTGTTTTAGCTCATATTGTAAGGTGTTCTTTCTATCATTAATTTCCAATAGATATTCCTATTCTATAAATATCTTTTGGCCATTAAGCTTTGCTTTTAATGAGAACACATAATATGCATTTCGGTGACTTAAGACCTATGGCAATTGTTATGGTTTTTTGGGAGGTTCTCTGTTTGATGCTGCTTTTCTGTGAATAATCAAGTTTCAGAAGCAGTAATTAAGTTCCACTTTCCCTTCTGTGCTTAATGTTAAGCCTGCTGAAGATGTTGAATAATCTGTAGAATTGCACATGATAAACATTATTTGGTTAGATCATAATTCTTACCTTATGTTAATTGACTTGTTTGTCCGTACGGTGGTAAATTTTGCTAAGCTATCAAGTTTATGTTGTTAGTAGTTGATTATGCATGAAGGTTCTGCCCAGAGAGTTGTTATCTCGGAGAAGCTGTTGTCGGATACTTTAACAAAAGTCTTCGGAAGTCTTTTTTTCATGGATCTTGCTGAAGGCTGATATTTTATCATTGGTTGTTGATGGTTTGAAGAGTTGGAAATGCTAGCGTTTTAAAGCACTTAAGGATCTCTATAAAATTCAAAGGTAATCTAGCTTGAAAATATAATCTTAATCAAGTCCTGAAACATGATCATTTAGATTTAGAATTTCTCTCTTCATGATAGATTTAGTGTGTGTTTTTATATAAAAATATGGATCTCATCCTGAGATGTGATGATGATTTCACAGCTTAGTTTCCTTTAAATCTCAGGTTCTCTGAAGGCTTCATGCTTGTCTCCTTTTAAGGGAATAGTCAAAATCATTTAGCTCCAATAGTTACTGGAGGAAAGTAGGTATTGAAATTAAATTTAAATTTAGAATATTTATACATATCCGGAAATTTAATAGTTTAATAAAATCTATACCAACCAATAACTAGTTCTTAATAATGATGATAATTTCTCATGTTAGTTTCTAGGGATACTCACCATAAGGACACCAGTATATCTCTTCTCTCCTTCTTTAGGACTCTTATTATTAGATGTAAAAAATTTTAGAAAATTGTGTAGATGGTTATGATCTTCCCTCTTTAATTCAAAATATTTCCCTTCATGCTTAGGTTTGCAAACTTTTTACAGGGCTTTTTTAAGTTTCAGTATTATTCATACCTTAAGGAAATTTTTAGGCCAATCTATCTGACAGTTTTGAAAGGGAAAGTTTGCTTTCAAGAATTTTAATTTTTTCCTTGTCTTTTTTGTGAAAGTCTGATATGGCCTGGTTTAAAGTACCTCCGTAGAGTAAATTCTGATATCCTCAATGTCTGTTCTTGGGTTTGTTGGGTTACTTTTGGCATTCCTTGCTCCATAGAGTTGTTTTTAAGGAGTCATTGTTTACATAATTTTTATCAGATAATTGTTTTAAAGTTATATTTTCGGTCACCATTGAGTATAGAGGGTTTTTGATAGTACTTATGCTTGGGGGGGGGTTATTTTCTGTGCAAAAATTGTGCAGAGTTCCCCTTGTTCCATGAGTTTTCCCTGGGTGAGAATTGGCTATTGGGTAATGCCTTGATTTAATAAGCTTTTATGATTATATTCCTTAGTTCCGATTTGCTTATAATATCTTTGTAAGCCCTTGGGCTATGGAGTTACTTGAGGAACTCTTTAGTCATGGATTTTGGGAAAATTCAGGCTCTACACGATTTTTAAGGTTATTTGAGCTACTCAGTCTATGCAGTAATCTTGGAATCCTTTATCTATGGTGTTATTCAAGGACTTTTTTGATCCAGTAAGCTATCTGGACCATTTACTTGATTTTCCAATTTTCAGTATTTCCTCGTTTGCATAATTTCTTATAGCACATACTGGTTTATTCAGGTCACCACTTTGTCTGTGGAGTTATTTGGGCCTTATTCCTTTGTGTATTCAGGTATCCATGGCCCTTCTTGGTCTTAAAGGTTATTCTGGACACAACTCTAGTGTTATTAAGATACTGCTATGGAGTTGACTTGGGCTCTCATTAGATACTAAAGTGATCTAAGTTATTTTGAGCACTATATTGCCTGAGCAGTTATTTAGAGCAATCCTTTGTGTATGGAGTCATCCGCTAAACAATTTGGTCTGGGGAGCTATTTTGTGCACTCATTGAATATTTCATCACTTTATTTTCTTGTTTCTATTTAAGTAATTCCTAGGTTTATTTTATTTCAATCACTCTTGTTTTCAAGAGTTCCAGTTGTTTTATCAATCTATAGGCTCCTCAGTTATATGGCATTGCTTTGTTAATTGAGATCTAATTAACAAAATCTTTTGTAATTGGTGGATTTAAGGTTGTTCATATTTCTAATGTTTGCTTTTAATTTTGTGGAGATATTTAAAAGAGGACTTCTGTATCAATGAAATTCAAGGTATGTTACTCATGTGTAGCTCCTAAAGTTTTTCTTTTTATGCTATTTTCCAAAGTCATGAAACTAACGAGAAATATGCTTCATCCCCTTTTGTTTCTTAAATAAGAAAATATGAAAGAATGTCACGTGAATATTTTTATATTGCTAAGGGAAAAAATGTGAACAATACTTAACAACTTTTGCTTTCTTTTTATTGAAAATAATCTATTTCCCTTTTAAAATTCTGTTTTTAAGGATGAAAACAAAGTAGAATACTTCTTTTGATTTATGTTAACTTTCATGCTAAAGATAGAAAATAGTATGGTATCTTACTCTCCCTTTGACTAATTTTTATTGATTTGCACCTCTCTCTCTCTCTCTCTCTCTCTCTCTCTCTCTCTCTCTCTCTCTCTCTCTCTCTCTCTCTCTCTCTCTCTCTCTCTCTCTCTCTCTCTCTCTCTCTCTCTCTCTCTCGAGATTCCTTTTGCGAGAAATTGAGGGACTTTGAATTAGTGAGATGTAATGGAAAGGCTTACTAATGAAACTTAAGTGACTAAATGGTAAAGAAAATAATGAAAAATAGGTCAATGAACGTCCATTGAGCAAGAAGATTATGAAACATCGTTAGGGGAGACTAAAACTCATAGGATTTAATTCATTGAAAGGTTAGATACGAAATCAAATGTATTTTATCCGTGGGGGCTTAGCGCCATCGGTGTACCTCTTGTGGCCCATTGTAGGCATTGCTTAATGGTCTTTGGAACATTCATTCTGATCCTACCTATACTTGCACATTCATTCTGACACTCCCTGTACTTACTCGTTCCTTCTGACCTTACCTGTACTTGCATGTTCATTCTAACCTTACCTGTACTTGCACATCCATTCTGACCCTATCTGCACTTGCACATTCCTTCTGACCTCACCTGTAATTGCGCGTTCCTTTTGACCTTACCTGTACTTGCACATTCATTCTGACCTTACTTGTACTTATACACTCCCTCTGACCTTACCTGCACTTATACATTCCTTCTGACCTTACCTGTACTTTTACATTTCTTCTGACCTTACCTGTACTTGCACATTCCTTGTAACCTTACCTGTACTTGCACGTTCATTCTGTCCCTATTTGTAATTGCACATTCCCTCTAACCGTGCATGCCCTAGCACGTTTCTTCTGATCTTACCTGCACTTTATTGTTCTTTTTTTACCTTACTTCTACTTGCACGCTCACTCTGACCTTACCTGCCCTTGCACGCTCATTCTGACCTTACCTGCCCTTGCACGCTCACTCTGACCTTGCCTGCACTTGCACGCTCACTCTGACCTTACCCTCACTTGCACGCTCACTCTGACCGTACCTGCACTTGCACTTCCTTCTGACCTTACCTGCATTTACTCATTCCTTTTGACCTTACCTGCACTTATTCGTTCTTTTTTACATTACCTGTACTTGCTTGTTCATTCTAACCTTACCTGCACTTGCACATTCCTTTTGACCCTAGCTGCACTTGCACGTTCCATCTGACCTTACCTGTAATTATTAGTTCCTTTTGATCTTACCTGTACTTTCACATTCCTTCTGACCTTACCTGTACTTGCACATTCCCTCTGACCTTACCTGCACTTGCACATTCCCTCTGACTGTAAATGCCCTTGCACGTTCCTTCTGACCTTACCTGCACTTACTTGTTCCTTTTTACCTTACCCGTACTTACTTGTACCTTTTGACCTTACTTGCACGTTCCTTCTGACCTAACTTGCACTTGCACATTCTTTCTGACCTTACTTGCACTTGTGCATTCTGTTTGACCATACCTACACTTGCGCGTTCCTTCTCACCCTACCTCTACATGCACGCTCCTTCTGACCTTACTTGCACTTGCACATTCTTTTTTACCTTACCTGCACTTGCCCATTCCTTCTGACCCTACCTGCTCTTGGGCGTTCCTTCTGACCTACCTGCACTTGCGCCTTCCTTCTGACCCTACCTGCACTTGTACGTTCCTTCCAACCCTATCTGGACTTGCTTTATATCCTTCTACGTTAACTCTCTTCCCGCATCATTTCTTCATTTTTTTGCAGTCTCTTATCTTTTATCTCTTACTACAGTGTAACTGGAGGGTATCCCCAGCTGCAGTTAAGCCCTGAATGTCCCCACGGGAGTCTTATAGCCAAAATTCCTTAATCTAATCCAATCCTAAATACATTACGAACTAAGAATGACTGACAGCATGAAATAAGGATTGATTAATTGATTGATTTGTTTATTTATTTGAAGTTTTCTGGGATCCTGAGTGAATTAATGATAATGAATGAAAGAATCAGCTACGGTATATCGGTTAATGGAAGTATAAATTATTGATGAGATAAAGTAGAATCTAATTCATTTGATATCTGTAATTTAGAATTTACCCAGAGTAAAGATTAATGATACTAAAGGGTATAGATTGATGTTATGGATTTAACGGAAACAAGTATTTTTAATAAAGTGATCGTAATATTTTGGTAAATAGAAACAAGTTATGTCACGTATTAAAGTAAATTCCTGAAACTTTGATTGTTTATGAATCACTAACTGTAGAGCCATTGCCGGAAATAAAAGAATCTAATTGGTGTGACTGTTGACTGTAAGGATATCTCGTTCATTACTAGTTGTAGAAGGCAACCTCAGATAGCAGGTGATTACTAAAAATAACCTAATGCTGGGAATCGCATAGTTAGATGATAATCTAAATTTCTTGGGTCAATAAAACAATGTAAAGTGCTTCTGTTTAGCTAAAGGGAGGGAAAGGTGTTTGTAATCATACGATTGTGTAGATAAAAGTGAATTTTTTATTATTTATAAAATAGATGGGATAAGAAAACGATTCATTTTATTGGCGACTCCAATCTAAGGATGTTCCTTTAATTTCCACGTACTTTAGGTACTAGTTCTCTCTCTCTCTCTCTCTCTCTCTCTCTCTCTCTCTCTCTCTCTCTCTCTCTCTCTCTCTCTCTCTCTCTCTCTCTCTCTCTCTCTCTCTCTGGTGCTACAGTAATATATCTTGAAGAATAATATGCTAATTGTTCAAAGTAATGAGAGATTTTGTAAGCAATTTCCAATAAGGTTATATTATGAAGTTCTTTTTTTTATTTCAAACTGATGTTCACCTCCAATTTCAGAGCTCCCACTCCCCATTCTTGATCCTTCCTTATCCCAAATTTGGAAATGTTATAAAAAAAAAAAAAAAAAAAAAAAAAAAAAAAAAAAAAAAAAAAAAAAAAAAAAAAAAAAAAAGATACTCGCCTCATATGGCTGATGTGTCTCCCACTGGCCCCCTCCTCTTTGAGCATCAGCATTTGCCTTTCTATTCCTCACCACAAAACGGGCTAAAAAGTTCATGAGGTAGATCCTGATCTAAACTAGAGTAATCACTTGTTCTTTTAGACTGTTATTTTATACCCCATGTGCAAAACTTGTTCATTCTTTTACTGGTGTCTTGAGAGCTGCAGCTCAATGTGTTTGCTTGAATATATTGTATTGTCAAGGGCCAATAGCATGTACTGGTAAATATTTTGGATTTTAATCTGCTTATTAATCCAGCTGTCTTATCAGCTAAAATCATGAAAATTATGGCTGTGCTATACCATTATTAACTTGTTCAAAAGCCTCGAATTCTTTAAGTTTGTAATTCAGATTTACAAATTAGCATAAATAAGATATTTCAGAATGTTTAAGAATCTTGCATTGTAGGAGGTTATATTGTCCAATGTACAGGTTTTGTTATAATCATTTTCATTTTTAGAAGAGTTTTATACACTTGTATCAATGACAAAAACATAAATTTTTTCTTTCATGTACTGTGTAATGTAAGTAGTGTATATATCTAATGTAAAAAGGATTGTAATTCAATGTGCTAGATATGTTTATGCTCTTTTTGAAGTTAATGTGTAACTGATAGTAACTGTTATTTCTATTTTTCATAAGACTTGAAGTTCCAGCATAGTTAAAATGTTAGAATTAATGATAAATATAAAGTAAGTGTATCAAGGAATTTGGTAAGAGGTAAGTGAGTCATTTTGAAGTCTTGCATTTCAGAGCTTTCTGTTATGGCGAGATACCTGGGCTCTGTGAAAAGGTGCACAGCTCGGTTCAGAAATTCCACTTCGTTTCTTGGCTCGTGTCATTTGTGCCCTTGACATAAAGGAGGGATAAATAACGCTTTAATCATTTTACACGAATTGTGTAATAGGTTCTTGAATACTGGGTCGTTGGGGGAAAGTTGTCTAGATTTGTGTGTGTGTGTGTGTGTTTGTACTATTTAAATGGTGGCAAAACTGATTTGGCAAGAATGATAGGGTTATAAATCGTTGACAAAGAATTTCTTGTTTTTAGTGAGAAGTTTCCTGGATTTGTGGCAAAGATTTTTCCATTTACATTGGTCAAGGTATCAAAGTTCTATTTCCATAAAATTGCTTTATCTATATGTTCTCATAACCTCTATTTTAAAGAGATATTGATTTCTGGGTAGGTATTTTGGTTAATGCAATATCGATGTGTGTTAATAGTCCTGCCTTTATACGATATCTTTCCTTGAGGAAAATTCAGAACATTGTAAGAGACGTATTAGGTATTTTACACATGCGCAGTTCACAATCAATGGAATATCGTACTCAAAAGTTTATTAATTACCTAGATATAGATAATTCATAATCCACTTTAGTACTTTTCTTAATCCCGTAAGTATGTTTATGGTTACATAACTTGACAAAGTACAGATATTGTAAGATAAATTATTAGATTATACACTGGGTCGTAAGCAGGTTCATAAATAAAAAATTTTGCCTAGACATTATAGCTTTTGTTCCTTTGTTTGATTAGCTGGCCTCTTGGCCAGTTTTTCTTTTAACTCAATAGATAACTGTTATCAATCTTTCTATTTGAAACTAACGTGAACTTTGATAGGAATTGTAGTGATTAATATTTTTCACATCACACTCCGAATATAGATATTTATCAAAGTAGTAACAAACCTTAGTGAAAGAGGGTGCAATCTAAAATTTTACAGAACAATATTAAAGGATATGACTTTCGATATCTCGTAAAGTTTTAATTTTGCCAGAAACAGAGTACCCATTAATAACCTCGTAAGTAACCACCTCTGTGCCCACACCCATCGAGAATACCATAGATTTAGTTGTTTGCCCTTAAGGGATCATTAGAGCTCACTCGGGTTAGAGTAGTTTGAGTATTAAATTGAAAATTTTAAGATTGGATCAAAATTTATTGATGGAACTACTAAAGTAATGAAAACAAAGAATGGGAAATTGAATATTGCATAACCAAGCTACCTTAGTGTTACTTTTTTCCACGACATAGTAAAATAGAGTATCTCTCTCTCTCTCTCTCTCTCTCTCTCTCTCTCTCTCTCTCTCTCTCTCTCTCTCTCTCTCTCTCTCTCTCTCTCTCTCTCTCCCTAGCATTATAAATTCAATTCAACCTACTTCTTTGAAAATGCCATTCACAGGATTCCCAGTCGTTTATTTTCTTAATTACTTTTTGGTAACGAGATCAATTGTAACGAAGCCACTTTTATTCTCTAGAGGGTTATTCATAGCACATCGGTTTAGCAAATAGATTTGAATCTTGTAAAATTTGATCTTTAATATCAGTGTTTGATTTAATTGTGATGAAAATTTTTAAATATTTAATATTGTAACTTTTTGCTGTGAAAGTGTTATGAATTCCACTGCAAGGAATGACTGATGGTTGTGCTGTATTGAGTGATTGTTGAAAGATTCTGATGGGGAAGTTAGGTCGTTCTTTTACTTATTTTCCTTCAATAGATTATATTCAAAAGTGGACAAGGGAAGTCATTTTTATAGCCAGTTTTCTTAAAAAAGTTAGACTGAAAGGATCTTAGTTACAGCTTCTTTTTTGCAGAATTAGGACTAGGATTTTCGTGTAGAATTAGGGCGAGTTTTGCATTTTAATTTACGTAACGTAGCTTATTAAAATGTTTTATTTAACCCTGTAAAAGTGAAAAATATCCTATCCATTTAGCAATGATAGCACCCAGTCTAATCAGCCCATTGGCAAGCATCAAACTCGAGTTTCTTAAAAGAAAAAAAAAAGTCTCTTCCAAGAGTATAGAATCCTTAGCTTCAGTATGTGGAGAATCTAAAAATATTTGTCATTTTAAGTTTTGAAATAGTCCTTTATAATCTTAATGCATTAGAGTAAGAAAATAACGAAGTTTTAATATATGCTTAAATATTATATTTTTTTCTGAGAAATGTGTATTCAACTTGAAAAGTTTAGTTTTTATTTGAATTTATTTTTAAAAAATCTTTAGAGTAATTTCTTTTCTCAAATTTAGAATTTTGAGGTATTAATTATGTGATTTGCTCAACTACTTAAAGAGTAAATTTGGATCTTCTAAAAGTTATTGAGAAATAAATGATAGAATATTATAATTTGTAATTTTGTTCATAGAAATTTGAGTTTGATGCTTCCCTCTTTATTAATACATATTCTCATAACAATAATTAACTTTCATAGAAGATATGATTATTGGTCCTGTGTTTCTCTATTACGAAAATTATTCTATTTTTTTTATTTTGAATTAAGAAAACGTAATGAATTCCTCATTATTAAATGTCATTATTTAACTGCTGGGCATTATATATAATTCAATATTTAATAATACTAAAGATTTATAGTATTTGCCTTCGTTGGTACTTTTTCGCCTACCTTACATCGAAAGGTACTTGGAAGCTCAAAGACTTTCTTGTTCCAAACAATACTAAAATCATATTTGTTATTGAATATATGTTCATCTTTTCCGGTTATCAGTGGAGAATATCTTGCTCCGCAAACATAATCTCATTCTGATTGTTTCTTGATTTTGAGCTCATTCCGGTAACTTTAAAAAGCGTATTTTAAACTTCATTCAATGTTAAGTTAATCTGAAGTCTGTTGACATAAATCCAGAAAGTATCAAATTATTTCAGTAACTAGAAATAGCTTGATCATAACTTTTTTTTTTTACCGTAACTTGTAGTGATACATTAAGTTACACAGGACCTGCGTAAAATATGTAATAAATGATGAAAAATAATCTTCTTTGATCGGCTAAGGATGCCTTTGTAAAGGAATATATGCTCGTGATAGTATAGTAAGAGATTATAGGATGAGAAGTGTATAATAAACACAGTTATAAAGTATTGATAGTATATTAAGGGCTTATATGCTAAGGATATTGTAGTAAGGGACCATAAACTAAAGATAATATATGATAGGACTATAAGCTGTGGATAGTACTTTATTTAATTCTATAAGACATGCTCCTATTTCTAGGAGTATATCATATTTTTGGGGTAGGCCTATTGATTGTAGGCCCAAGTTTGCCATTAGGAGTTTTATCAGCCTATAACTGTGGGTAAATTATTCATTTAGAATCATGTGTTTCCAAACACTGTCTATCTTCAAGTAAAAAGAAAGCTATTTTAGAAGGTTATTTTTAGATAGTGTTGTTAGCAAAGTGTTATGGGTTAAACATTTTTCCTAGGTTTGAATTTGAGAACTTTATTGCACAGCTAAAGTGATTAGGTGTCCACGAGTCAGATGAATGCGTACTTCGGTCCGATCTGACTGTCTGCTGGGAGAGGCAGCAAGGATGGTCAGGGCAGTAGTCTTGCTCGTGTCTTCTCTTTTACCCGACTCAATCATGTGTATGAAATGGGGCGAGACTGGGAGGCATCTTGGCATTTGTGAATCTTGTCTGCTTTTGACCGAGCTTCAGGTGTCTGTAGTAATGGATCGCTCTGAAATTGCAACAAAGTCTTGAAAATGACACTTTTTACGTCTTTTAGATATTTATCTTTTTTTCAATTCTAGAAATGTTAATTATTTTTTCTTGTCTCGGTGTATGATTTCATGTTTCTATAGATAATTAACGTAACTCGTAGTAATGTAAATAATGACAAAAGTCCTTTACTATTTAACTTCAGGAGAGCTCCAAACTATTCCTGGAGTCTTTAAATTACAATCCCGATATCACTGTTTGTAAAATTATCAATAAAAATAAAAAAAAAAAGAAGGAAAAGGAAAGCATTCAAGGGCCTAGTAACATTGCTTCCTCAAAAAAAAAAATGCTTAAGTTTCCGGTTACTAGGTGGGACAGGGGATGGCCTTGGTGGGCTTTCCTTTTCCTTCTTCTTTTATTAATAATTTTACCTCTCCATTAGAGGAAGCACTACTTGCATTATACGCAATCATGAAGTATGTAATCTCAAATGCTGAACTTCGAACGCACCAACAGAAAACGGAAACTGATCAGGATTCAAGGAAAACGGCACGTTTTGTCATTCCTTGCATTATGTTGGATGAAGGGTGACTCGCCTAAGAGTCTTTCTTGGTCGAACCATGAGCTTAATGCGTGACAAACTTTAAGTTTTCTTTGAATCTAGGGCGTTTAAAGCTTTCAGAAAATGGGGTTTCATAAATTTGATACTTATGTCATTGATTACTAAGTGTTAAATTTCCACTTTATAACTAAACTGATTACAATGAAACCTGTCTGTTTGATATTCAATCTTCTACAATAAAAGATTTTAACGAATTTCTAAGTTTTTCTTCAGCCATATTGTGTTATTCAGAAGCTAAATACACATTTAGGTATACTTTTATACCCAAAAATTTTATTCAATAGCTTCAAGATTAATCAAGATGCTTTTGAGGAATATTAATTAATGGAAATAATAAGGCCATTATCATCATGATTTTAGTCAGTCAGGTTTTCTGACAGACATCAGGATTAATTAGTGGACTTTGGTCCTAAATAATATAAAAGACAGTTCGGCCATCTTGACTTTCAATATATCATAAAACGCTAGTGCTGCTGCTCTTATACCCCAGTGAGGGTGAACGAACTCTTGTATGTGGGGTTTCAATAACAGTCCAAATGGACAAGTGACTAGTTAGGAGAAAGGACTATTTCATGAGCATTTTGGCCCGTTTTTCATGGGGAATAAGGCATTTGCTGGTACTATTAGGGGGAAGGGGGCCGTATAGGGAGAACACTCTGTCATAAGAGGCTTCATGTAGGGAGAATACACGAGGTTGTCGTTACATTTTCTTTTCTTTTTTTTTCTTTTATTTTCTTTCCATTTTCATTCAGTTTTCTATGAATATAACTTAGGAGACTAAATTAAAAAGTGTAATACTTAAAATGCATTTTATTTCGAAATTCTTAAGTTGTTACAATGTTGCAGTATGGTAAGTACATCCTAAATATCTTTACAAGGTAAACTATAAATATATAATAATCACTTAAATTGGAATAGTCCAGAATACATGAAGATAAAAGAGCAATGGTTCTGAACGATAATTCGTGACAAAAAAGTGACATACATATACTGAACAAGTTAAGGTAGACTGCCCAACATTTTGATATCTGTAATATGGGCATTACTGACTAAAGTCAAAATATAGATTCATTATAGTCAAGATAGGTGGAATGGTTTATTCATGAAGTTAAATACAAGATATCTGAATTTCTAATTAGAATAAACTTCTTCACTCAGTAGAAATGAGACTATCCAGCCTGGGGATTAGCAAGGGGAGGTTATTTCTCAATAAGCCGAATAATTAATGGTAAAGGCTGAGTTTTTGATAATTTTCACAGCTGAAATTGAAAAGTATGACCGGTCTTATACGATTGAGCTCGACTCTGGAAAACTACTGCTTAGTAATCTATTTCTAGAAATTCCTCATTTGACCTGTATAGGTAAACAGTGTCTAATGTCAGCCTGAGCAAATCAAATTAAGCTCTTTGAAAGTAGTCTACTGAGCAAAGGTTGTTTTGAGAAAATCTCTCATATATATAAGATTAGTCTTACATTTCTATCTCAGTTTTGAGAAATGAACACACTCATAGGCTTTGACATTTCTTATGGGGGATATTAAGAAATAATGGCCCTCACTAAACCCCAGGAATGCTCAACAAGCAGCATTATTTCCGTTATGGATGAAGAGTCTATTCTAATTACCTATTCGAATAATCTTTTACTTAAAATCGTGAATGAACTCTTTCCAGCAATCTGAGTAAAATGAATCTATAATTTCACTAAAGTAGTTGGCAATGCCAATATTACAGACATCAAAATGTTGAGCCATCGACTTCAACTTATTCAATATATGAATGTCACCTTTTTGCCATAAATTATCATTCAGAACCATTGCTCTCGTATCTTCAAGTATTTTCATCCATACCAATATATCTTACACAATTGACATTGAATAATATCTGAAATAATAATTCTAACTAATGTACAATTATGAGTTATGCAAACATATGAGTTATACAAACAATTAGTTTTATTGACTAGTATTTCCATTTAATAAAATCGTAAATGACAAAATTATTTCATTGTATATACAAATCAACTGGTTTTAAGCATTTTCAATTAACATCCTTTTACTTCGTTTGAGATTTGCAATGCAATTCTACCCATAAAACTACTTTTGATAGGTTTAAAAGATACAATCTACATTTCTATTAAAAGGGAAAATTTCAACAACGTTAGCCTGTGAATCTGTAATATTGTCCTAAAAAAATTATCACAGCCTGATTAAGATTTCCCCCTCCAAAGCAGTTACTCAGGAGCAATTCCTCCCTACTTAAATCTGAGTTTAACCTACCATAGGTGCAATTCCTCCCCAAAAGTCTATGTTAACCTGTCTTTGGGGCAATTCCTCCCTTCCTAAATCTGTTTAGACTATCTTAGGTGTAATTCCTCCCTTCTTAAATCTCTAATTTTAACCTGCCTTAGATGCAATTCCTCCCCATATCTCTATTTTAATCTGCTTTAGGTGTAATTCCCTCCCAAACCTTATTAGTCTGCCTTATGTGCAATTCCTCCCTTCCTAAATATCTCTGTTTAGCCTGCCTTAAGTAGGAATTTCTCCTTAACTAAATCTCTGTTTAGCCTGCCTTTAATTGTAATTCCTCCCTTCCTAAACCTCTGTTTAGCCTGCTTTTAGTTGCAATTCCTCTTTTCCTAAATCTCGCTGTTTATCTGCCTTGGATGCAGTTCCTCCCGTCCTAAATATGCTTATCCTGCCTTACTTGCAGTTCATCCTTCCTAATTCTGTTTATCCTGCCTTAGGTGCAGTTCCTGCCTTCCTAAATCTCCGTGTAGCCTACCTTAGATGCAATTCTTCCCTTTTTTAATCACTAACTTTAGCCAGCCTTATGTACAATTCCTTCCTTCCTAAATCTCAAAGTTTAGCCTACATACCAGGAACAAGTTGTGTGACAGTATTCTCAATACGAAATATTAATCTTAACCCTTTCATTAGGTACAATTACTCATTTAACCCTTTCATTAGGTACAACTACTCCTTTAACCCTTTCATTGGGTACAACTACTCCTTTAACCCTTTCATTGGGTACAACTACTCCTTTAAGCCTTTCATTAGGTACAACTACTCCTTTAAGCCTTTCATTAGGTACTACTCCCTCCTTTAAGCCTTTCATTAGGTATAACTACTCCTTTAAGCCTTTCATTAGGTACAACTACTCCTTTAACCCTTTCATTAGGTACAACTACTCCTTTAAACCTTTCATTAGTTACAACTACTCCTTTAACCCTTTCATTAGGTACAACTACTCCTTTAACCCTTTCATTAGGTACAACTACTCCTTTAACTCTTTCATTGAGTACAACTACTCCTTTAAGCCTTTCAGTGATAATCTTGAAATTTTACATTAAAACTACCTTCATAACATATACTTTAAGCTAGAAATATTTCATGGATATTAATTTAAAACTAATTTACTGATGGTTTCCTTCTCCTAAGACTACCATAACTCATTACTGTTCCTTTCAGAAAACCTTTCAACATAAATTCAATATGTAAAATGTTCAAACTACTATTGTAATTAACTATATAGGCTATATTCTAGACTAGAATACAAGGCAGTTAATTACATCTTTATTTATAAAGAATATGCAAAGCTTAAAACCAGTAGACCAGATATTTCACTTTTCAAAAAAAAAAAAAAAAAAAAAAAAAAAAAAATTCATTCTAATGTTTTGGAACAAATATCCTTTCACTAAATTGAAGAAAAATGAATGGGATATTCTGCTACAAACAAGACTTTGGAATGTTATACGTGACCAGAATAATTAAAATATTGATATTTTGGAAACATTAATTTTATGAAAATTTCTAAAATATTTAATTAGAATTTTAAGATTGAGCTTACAAACACCTTGGGGAGAAAGTTTCAAGACAATCTAAACTTATTTTGAAACCAGTATATTTTTTTGTGAATATAACCAGAGAGAGAGAGAGAGAGAGAGAGAGAGAGAGAGAGAGAGAGAGAGAGAGAGAGAGAGAGAGAGAGAGAGAGAGAGAGAGAGAATCATATTTGCCTCCTAATAATTGGCAATACTGTTTGACCTTAAATATAGTAATTTCCTTTACAAATATTAAGAATGATTCTATCCCTTTCCTTGCTTCGTTACACAAGATAAATGGATTAGTTGCTATCAATATGCAAACCTATTTAATAAACAAGTGAAATTCTTGCAAAACATACTTGGTTCTCCCTTTGTTCAACTGAAATATATGGAAAATAATTCTAGTTAAGCTTAATATTTGTCATTATAGCAAGAGGTAAGGATATGTGATGGTTATTTTGAAACACATAAGCCAAAATCATCAATTAGTATTTTCTTGATTATCTGGTATCTTCATAATACCAGTACTTATACGTATTGATTGCTAGAATAGGCTACACTAACCTTCCCCCCACCCCCTTGGGAAAAAAGGCTAGAATAGGATACGCTACCCGCCCCCCCCTTCGCCCAAAGGAAAAAAAAGTGACTGAATAGTCCTGGCAAGACGTGGCTAATTACATAGCCAGACTTTTTTTGTCAATGCCTACTATCTTAAGCATATCTGCTTATACCTTTGAAGAAAACAGGCCTGCTGTAGATTCAACGTTATGTAGAAGAAAATAGTTGCTATGATTTGGAAGATGCTACAATCAAAGAATTGTATAAGTTATAATGAAAATGTTTCGTTAGATGATTGATATGGACCCGCCCGAGTAGTAGTTCACTCGACTTCAGTGGAGGGTTGGATTTAAACCCAAACCAAGTAAAACAAATAAGTAATTGGATGACAATTTCAAAAGACGAAATGGTATACATAGACATAGATGAAAGTATATTCATAGAGTTGAAATAATTAGTTAGAGGTTATATTCACAAACAACTAATGTACTTTAATCTACAGATTGTAGAATTAATTTATATCGACTGCCAAAAATTTGTTAATATCAATTCACGGCTTCCAAAATTACCCAAACTTTGATAAACTTGAAATAATCTAGCAATATCATTGTTGTAAAACTTTTTATCAATTATTTACTGTAACTTATTTTAATTTTCAGTTTGTGGTTGTTATTGAACATACTGGATATAAATGGAGTGACCATTGGAACACACAACCCCTAAAATCTGTTACTCATGTCAATTGTGCATTTAAAGATATTTGTAATACTGTAATGACATTTCCCATAAGGGTATTTTAGTACTCCAGAAAAGTTTGTTGATACAGTGGTCGCTTCAGTAGAGATGATTCAGGAATTAGAAATTAATAAAATTAACCACTGATTTGTCGTCTTCAGAAAGTTTCTTGAATTTTATCTTGGTAAATTCCAGATTATTCGTTGCTGTTCTTCATCTTGGTGTCATTAGGAACGTCATTAATTTCCTTTTGATGATTCTAGTCTGAAAAATAAATAAAAGATGTTAATTGTACAAATAAATCAAGTCTTATTCACATATTTTACTGAACACTTCAATATCAAGACTATACTATAGTAAAATATTCTACATGCTTAAAAATAAATATAAAATAACCTAATGTAATAAATATAAATTAGTTGAAATAATGACAAACTAGACATGTCCATTACTTTTACAATAGAAAAATATTACACCCGAAAGTAACATTGTCAAGTGGAAAAGTATTACCTCCTAAATACTAACAAAAAATAATTTACTACAATAATCGATTGATTGGCTTCTGGTAATCCACTGACTAACAAGAACTTCCCTAATCATTCAATCTTCTTCAATAGATACTCAAATAAACCAAAATTCCCTGAATAAGTCATTCTACCTTACACCCGAGAGGATACGCGGTCAAACACTCACAATACTCAAAAAAAAATTATAAAAACAGGTCTAAAATCTGAGTAAAAATGTGATTTACTGACTAACAGTTTCGGTAGAATATCATTTGTTATACAAGAATATAGTGCTGTGCAGATGGATAACTATTGTACTGTTTTCACTCTACGAAAATCAGGAAAAACGACCAGCAACTTTCTAAATTTATCAAGCAAATATATCACTCGCATAATTACAGTAACTTACTACACTTTCATTACATATTGTATGGATCCTCCATAAACTAACTCCAGTTATCCTATCATATTAATTACTGTGATTTATAAGTATATTTTTGGTCAACCTCCAATCAAGGAATCTGCTTATTACCCATCTTCGCCATTTTACTTTATCTTGCCTTGAACTATGGAAAAAGTGATCACACATTCTCTGACTCACTAACCTCGTCTTGAGAAGTTCACTGGCGAGCTTCTTCAATGTTATCGTTTTGGACATACTGGGTATACTTCATTCATTAACTAAGCTATTCAACACTATTAAACTGACTTCTTTAACTTTCATAAACACAGAACAACAATATACATCTTATTTGACATATATCAAATTAATTAATGTTTAAACTATTATAGTGTTGACATACCAATCTTTACCAAGAGTAGGCATGACACTCACAATTGCAAGCTCATAGATTCTAGTGCTCCTTTGTATGAATCTAAGCTTCAGGTTATGTACTTATCTATCAATACAATAACAAACAATATTTTAGGTTAAGCCATCTATCCAACAACCTTAAGAGTTAATACAAATATCATCATAGGCTCAAGTGAACTGAAATATATCTCACAATCTTTTATTAATATTAGGAGGATTGTAAAATAAATCGTTTTATATAATAAACCCATCAGTGATATACAACATTTTATGAAGCATTTGATATTGATGGGGTATGTAACTAAACTAAATAAATAATGAATTGTGTACATGAATTCCTCTTTGACTCAGAGATTCAGCAAGAAGGGATCCAGTGCATGAGTACCTAGCACCGCTGTTACTGATACAAAACCGAGACCTAGCAATGGGTGTGAGAACATCTATTTGGGGTACCAGGCACCTCCTATATATGCTTGCTAATGTTTCTTCTCATAAAGATAAATATTGGCACTCACAGGAGGCTGGTACTGCACTCTCTCCCATGAGGAGAAAAACTGTAGTCACACAAACATAACTCCTACCGATCTAACTTCCTGGAACATTTTAACATATTGTTCTGCTCCTGGAAATAGCAGCAAAGGCTCCAGCAAAATAAAGGCTAAGGAGGGAAGAACTTGAATTTAGCCTTCACAGGGTTGCAGAGACTGATGACTCTCGCAGGTTAAGACAGGAACTCTAGTGATACAGCAACCAGGTGTATGTCCTTAACATCTCCCCAGGATCAGGAAGACATTGAAAGAAAGGGGATAGGCAGCACCCTTTCCTATCACACTCGGCAGTGGCTTTTTTCGACGGAGTTTACATCGAAGATTAAGAGTTGACACCTTCCTAAGGAATTGTTATTGTCGTCATCATACAGTTCTACTAGCGAGGGAGACAACAAGCATTAATGCTGTCACACAAGAACATTGAGTCGGAAGGATAGCAAAGCTTTTGTTCCACGGTCACAGATATCATATATAACTGAAAAACCGTTGTCTTCCTGAAAATACCTTGCACACAATCTGTCAAAATCCATATATAGAGAAAAACAAAAAAGGAGATGAAATCCTTTTGCAATGGCAAGAAGGGCATCCTTCTTCATAGGTTGGAGGAATGGCAAGGACGCGTTTCCCCTGCTAAAGGAACTCGGCTCACTAAGCAAGCTCAGGTCATTGAGAGAGCCTAGCCGACTGATTGAAATTAGATAATATGCTCACACAGAGGGGATTGCAAGCCTGGCCAGGACTCTGGAGAGACCCTGCCCGCAACTCCTCTGCCGAGAGAACCCCACGCTCAGATGACTGAGTGCGTTCGGTACACTAGAAGCTAGCTTATCTACCCTGCTCCCTCCTGAAGAAATCGCAGGTCCAACAGGTACTCCGGAGAGAACCTGCCAGCAACTCCACTGATGCCAAGGAGTTGCGTAGAACGCATTAGTGCCTCCAGAGGTTCTGGGAGGGGAAGGCCAAGGCCAACCCTTGCAAAGGCAGGTAAGTGCTTCCGCTGTATCCCACAAATTGGTGATGCCAAGAGCCATTCCTTAGTGGGAAGATCCGAAACCTTCAAGGAAGGCAAGAAAGGCAACGAGTCATGGGCGCCACAGCTCCACTAAGAGAAGTAGCTGGACCCTCCAAAACAGAATTTTATCAAGGGATCAACGATTGATGCTTTTACTCGATCATTCTCTGAAGACAGAATGAGCAGAGGCCGTGGGAGGGGAATAATTTGGAGAAACAAGTCGGGAATTCTCTCCATTAGGGAAAACACTGAGGGAGGCGAATCCCTTTCAGACTTATCTTCCAGTTGCATACCAACCTGCTCATCCGAAAATATGTTAACAGCTAGTTTATTGTTAGCAATGGAGAGAGACGACGCATCCTCCTCGACCGAGCCAAAATCAAAGTGACATGATTCACTCGGTGATTGTAAGAATGTGGTGGCTGATCTACCACCTGCTACCCCAGCTAATTAGCATCTGGTTGTTGTACCTAGCATAAAAGTTTAAAGCTAGTTTCCCAGCAAGTTGGAAAAATTATCCACAGTAAAGAGCAAAAGGGTCTCTATGGCCATTGGAACAGAAATTTAATTCCACAATTTCAAAATATTTTGAATTCCCCCGTGGAAGATATCATCTCCAGTCAGTAGTCATGATGAAACTAAAGCAAATGGGAGAAAAAAATGCCTCTTGTAAATCAATAGTTTGGAGCTTAACTATACAGTAAATATTTAGAAACTCATAATTTGTGTAAAAAGCACACTAGAAATTGAACTGCATATTAATCAACTAAGGTTTCAGAAGTTACTTAACACATTTTTGGAGCCTTTATATGGAAATTATTTTTTTCTTGCCTCAAATTAAAGAAAATATCCCCAGTCAGATATCCGCCACTTCTTGAAAGTAAATTCAGTTTTGACAAGATATCTAATTATACAGTTACCCAGTGTTGTGAATTTTTGTTAGTAGAGCCTTGGCTAAAGTTTTGATGAGCCAAGCTGTGTAAGTCTTTATATTACAAAACTTCACTTTGTACAGTAAATGTTTGATAACCGTTTTAGTTGTTTGAAACAAGAATGTGCCATTTGATAGGTTAAGTTAGGATATACCTCCATCATTTGATTCTATCTACACCGCTAGGTTCCAATAGGTTGGATTGGGGGTGTCTTAGTCTGGCAAGGTAAGGATACAACATCCTAGGTTAGGTTAAGGTTAGTACACATTCCTGTAATCTAGATAATTTTAACGTAGGGAAAGGAATTAAATTTTGTTTAAACATATTTGGTAGCCATGTTTTTGCTTTATATAGCAGGTAGTTTTGTATAATTATGCTTTAAACTGGTTGTTTTAAATTTTACGTCTGGACCACAATTTTAGCTTATGCACATAACATCGTAGGTTAGATTACGGAAGGTCATGTCAGGACACGCCACCTAACTTGATTCAATTTGCCTTTTCTTAGATCTCACTACAGGAAAGAGGAGTTCAGGCTAGCTAATTCAAGACCTGGTGCCGACGCTAACACATCCTTAAAGTTCTCTATAATTTTTTTTTTTCAATAATACATAATGAACGATAAATTTCGATGTAGAGATTATGACAAAATTTAAGGTAAATGTGTAGGAGAGCTCCGCGGAAGATCTTGAAGAATTTAAACACCTACAATTCACTATTATATCATATAGAACGCTTATATAATAGTCAATATATGAGCAGCTTCTATTTAACGAAGATATTCGTGTGTATAGTTATGTTTCACTTGGATTTTTTCTAAGTGTTTGTTTTTGTTTACTGTGTGATGTCTTGGCTAAAATGAGCTGTTTCACCGCCTTACTGCGTATGGCAGACTAGTTCTCAATGCTATTCTAACCAATAACAGGTGTTTTCTTGACGTCACACTCTTTGAAAACCAATCATGGCAGTTTTTACAAATCTAGCCAATGCTGACACTTATTACTTCACTTATCCCTGCTATTTTTTCACCAGTTACCACAGTTTACGCGAAGTTCCGCGGAGGAATATTTTTGCACGTCTCGGATCTCCCTTCAAACTGAAAAGCTCATTTTGCCGTGAAGTATGGAGCAATTAGCAGGACCTTCATCCCGTTCCGACTGTGACAATTGCTTTATTTCTTATGGGGATTTTTGTGTACATTATTCAGGGAAAGTTGATTTGCTAATTGCATTTGCTCAACGTCATGGTTTGATTTTGGCAGAGAAAAAGTGCCCTAATTGTGAAAATGTGTGCCGTATAGATTACAACAAATTAGCATTCCGGTGCGATCGTAGTGTGGTTACTCGTGGGAAAAGGAAGAGGAGGTGCAATCCACCTACACCATAACAGTAAGGTATGTGGTAGTTTGCAGTTTACGTTAACGTTGTGTAACCTCATTAATAGTCGAAATATCGACGATCAAACTCACGCTACTCTTGTCTTCCCTGAATTTTCTAAGTCTGTTGTTATTGTTGACTGTGTCTTATTTTTGCTCAAATGAGCCCTGTAACCACTATAATCCGCAGACAAACTAGTGCACTATGACGCCCCCCCCCCCGGTAGGCCTAGGTAGGGGTACAGGGCCCCATAGGCTAGGTTAGGTGGGTGTCTTAGGTTTGGTGGTGCCCTGAAAATTACTGTGGCCTTAAGGGGGGGTCGCAGGGGGGGCGGAGCCCCCCCCCAGTAGGCCTAGGTAGGGGTACAGGGCCCCATAGGCTAGGTTAGGTGGGTGTCTTAGGTTCGGTGGTGCCCTGAAAATTACTGTGGCCTTAAGGGGGGGTCGCAGGGGGGACGGAGCCCCCCCCCCCCCCCCCGGTAGGCCTAGGTAGAGGTACATGGCCCCCAGGGTAGGGTAGGTAGTTGTATTAGGTTCGGTAGTGCCCCGAAAAATCACTTTTCTCCTCCTCCCCCCACCCAAAAACCTCGCTTCCCACTGGGGTCCCCCATAATTGTAGTAGTAGGTTTATGCTTACATTTTCTGTGTAAGAGTTAGGTGGTTGTAGAAGGATTATCTCACAGTTTCAAGGTAACTGTAGCTCTAATTTACTGTTTTCTTTCGTTTTCTGCTTTTAGAAACTTTTAAATCGAGCGCGGAGGTCTCCTACACAATTACCAAATTTAAGGACATCTCCATTTTGTGATTAGTGCATTACATTCTATATGTCCTCAACCCCACCCTGGAATCCTGACTTCCCAACCGTGACTGCCATATTTTGGGAGTTTAAACGCCACTCATGAATGGCAAAGGTAAGGGACAATGACAATGTCCTGGAGACTAACCCTATATACATATGATCAGCATCCAAGCCTCTCTCCACCCAAGTTAGGACCAGGGAGGCCATGGCTGACAACGTCTCAGTAGGTTGATTTCCAGGCTCACAAGGATGGCGAGGTTGCAGACTATACAAGAAACTATAGACTTTGAGTGAACTCTACCTCCTTTCTAGCAGATTCCCAAACAGGGATGTTTCCAATTGGCCAGACCACATCCATTTCTTCTAGCAAATTTCAGTTTCGCTATAAACTGAAGTATCATATATTAACTAGTCTTTTTCAGCAAATAAGAGGATCCAAATATTGATAAGTTCTCGATGTTTTACAAGAGCCATTTTTTTTCATATATAGATTTTGTTCCACTATAAGTACAGTTGGAAGATGTTTTCCACAGGGGAATACAATCTATTTCGAAATTTAGGGCAATTTCACTTATATTGGTCACTAATTATGCTTAGAATACACACTTCAGTATATTGATATTGGTGCTCATGTTTAAGTAAAAAATATACCAAAATAATGACCCACATCATTGTCAAGCACAGCTCATCCACGCACCACTTGTCAGAACAAAGGAGAAGTAAGGTGATATTTATTTGCAAACTAAGGGAGCCACGGCAGAACATAAGCCCTCCGAGAGATGTGATGTGAATTATAGGTAACTAAAGGGGCACTCAGTAGAGCGCAGACCTCCGCCACAGCAACTTATTCTCAACCTTTTGCTTGACCTTAACATGTATTAACTGGCGTGGATTTTTATACACTCATATGAACCAAGTTTAAAATTTCTGTGACAACAATGTCCAAACTTATGGCTGATTATGTGAACTGGACATTTTCACAATTTAATCCCCGTAATTTTCATTACGATTGAAATTGTGACCAGGATGCTGTTCACACACACAAACAAACAGGAAGTAAAACAACCTCCTCCCACGTGGAGGGCATGTGCAGAACATTCCTGTACCACTTGCCAGAATAGAGGAGCATTGAAGTAATATTATATGCGAGCAAAGCAAGCCACAACAGATGGACATCATAGATAATTATAATACTTAAATTTCCCATTACTTACATGAACCTTATATTTTTCCAACTGGTCATCTTGTGTTTATCATCACTCATTTATGTGGTTTCCCAATCCAAAAAACTCGTTTCCCACTGGGGTCCTTCCTGATTGTTATTATATGGAAGGTAGGAGGTTGTAACTGGTGGTTCCCCCAATACTCACGGTCAGAAATTGATAAAACATAAGAAAATGAATAGGAAAAATATATAGCTCTTTTATTTGGCTAGACAATAAAGTATCATATATTAACCAACAATTTAATTGATCAATTCGAGTTATTGCACCCAACCAGGACCCAGTGGCAATACCCAACAACCAGGACTCATTAGTAAATCTCAAACTGTCGTCCCTGTATTTATTTCTGATTTGGATTACTTCAACTCCGACTATTAATGTAAGTCAGCATAAACTAAGGATACGGATGTCTACGAGTAGGGGGTATAAAGACTGCCAAGTAGGTAGGGATACAGCTTTAAGGTTAGGCGTTAGGTGGGGAAAATTTGGTTAGATGTTAAGTAGGGAATCTGAGGCTAGGTGTTAGATGAGGAAGGTGAGGCTAGGTGTTAGATGAGGAAGGTTAGGTTAGGTGGGGAAGGTTGTGTTAGGTGGGGAAGGTTGTGTTAGGTGGGGAAGGTTAGGTTAGGTGGGGAAGGTTTGGTTAGGTGTTACGTAGATAAGGTTAGATTAGGTGATAGGTGGGGAAGGTTTGGTTAGGTGTTAGGTAGAGAAGGTTAGGTTAGGTGTTAGGTAGAGAAGGTTAGGTTAGGTGTTAGGTAGAGAAGGTTAGGTTAGATGTTAAGTAGAGAAGGTTAGGTTATAAGTAGAGAAGGTTAGGTTAGGTTAGGCGTTAGGTGGGGAAGGTTAAGTTAGGTTAGGTGTTAGGTGGGGAAGGTTTGGTTAGATTAGGTGTTAGGTGAGGAAGGTTAGGTTACCTGGTGCATGTGTTTGTTTCCCTTTTAAAATTGGCCATGTTAAAAATTGAGGAGTTTGTGTGTGGTATGAAACGGAACTCGAGACAATGACGATTGAGAAAATAACGGAAGTTACTCAGTGTGTATTGTTTAACCCTCTCACTATTCCATGAGATTTTTTTCCGTCTGGTTTCTTGATGTTTAGTTGGTTGCTGCAGTTATCTTCCATAATTCCTTAGTTTTTTATCACACCCGAAACCCCGATTCCACAAGGTTTCCCCCAGTACTATTGGGTGGTGGTACAGTAATCGGAAAACGGTACTTTTGGGGAAGGTAATAACATTAAAACACAAAAAACAAGAAAATTAAACGGAAAATGGAGTTTTCGTGCAAACACATGGCTGGGTGGAAGTGTACCAAAATTTTACAAATTACCATTTCACTAAAAATACGTGTATCATATAGTAACCAAAATATATAGAGACAGCCTGTAGATTATCTTCGATATTATGTACTTCACAATTGATTGATATTTAGTTAAAATACTAATGTGTTTTAGCAGTCACAAATTCGTTTTATAATTCGCAATAAAAAAATATTTTCACAGAAAAAGGCAAAAATACATTACTGAAGAATCTTCTAAACAAGAGGCCTTCAAATTGTTTCCGTGGTACATGGGCTTTTGACCTACAAAGGTATGCCATTATTAAAATGCCTTGGCCTATGACTGCTACCTCAAAACGGGGTAGGCCACCAATATTGCAAACTATATATCTATCCATTTTTTTTAATAACTCTAGTATATTTATTACATTCGTATACTTGACCTTATATCTAAATTAATAGTACCAACCTTTGCAAAAATGTGGGATGTTTAACTATAGAAAATGTCGAATTATGATGTATTCCAGAGCAGTCTTCCTCCAACAACCGCAGGTAGTGTAATGACACACCCGAGCGCGGAACAATACATTTGGCAGGAATATCGAAACGATTTTTTTCTTATTAAATCATTATTTAATTGTGTCTTTATTTTAAATACCTTGATATAAAAATAGAATAAAAGATGCTATACTTAATGATTATTTTAACACCGCTGGTTTTACGATAAGAGAGAGGAAATACAATGAACTACTTTTCTGATTTCATTCCAAGACTTTTTCGGATTTCTATGCAAGGATTTTTATGGAGACCCAATAAATAATGTACACATTCACATGCCCTCATACACAAGTAGATCACAGACGCACACACATGAATATATATATATATATATATATATATATATATATATATATATATATATATATATATATATATATATATATATACTTTACCGCTCATTAAAGAAAAAAATACCGCAAGCATCCATCAATATCTATGTGAAAATGCAACAATATCCTTTTCCTATCTCTTCTACAATACACATACTGTATAGGCCTATATAAATATATACATATATAAATATATATATATATATATATATATATATATATATATATATATATATATATATATATATATATATATATATATATGTGTGTGTGTGTGTGTGTGTGTGTGTGTGTGTGTGTGTGTTTGCGCACTCGATAGCCGATATATGATTGAGCTCGTGAGCATTTGGAAAATATATAACCACAGTTTATATACAGAGGTGGAAGCGACTTTCAAAGAGGTTTGGCCAATATTCCTTGGAAAATATAGTTTGGGTTTGGAATTTTAGGTCACAACAGGAAATCAGAGATAAAATGAGTCAGTCTATTTTCATGTGTCTGTTTGGGTGATTGTAGCCATGGGTTCAATGACGTAGATGATACATAAAAGTTATTTCCAATCTTTTGATAGAGGAGTATGGTTGGTTTGACACATACACACACACAAACACTCACACCCATATGTGTTTATACACTCACACCCATATGTGTTTATATATATATATATATATATATATATATATATATATATATATATATATATATATATATATATATATATATATGTATATATATACATATATATATATGTATATATATATATATATATATATATATATATATATATATATATATATATATATATATATATATATATATATATATATATATATATACTACATTGGGGAAAATAAAGGAAAACAATCATTGGATTAGACAAGGACAAGGACACGAGTGTCAACTGACTGATTTTATGTAACAAAAATAAGACGGGCATACAGATAAAAGAGAAAAAAATGATTGAGTCGTAAAGAAACCTATGAATATATTTGAGATCATACATGAATAAGTAATGATGAGAGTATATATAACCTTCATAAGTTATGATAGAAGTGTGTGGTTTGTTTGAGTACAACTGCATAACTTTTTTTTTTTTTTTTTTTTTTTTAACATGAGACAAGGACGTGTTATGTTCCCTTGAATGTTCAGCATCCAAGGAAACAGTTTTGAGAAAATGTGTTGCAAAGCATTGTATGTGATGCTTGATTGAATAAACTCAGTATGTATACATGTGGGCTTTCAGTGGCAATTTACCTCAACACTGGGGATCATAAAGACAAACATCATCTTTCATGGTTACTAGCTATAACCAGTGGTGAGCCCCTTCCCTCAAATCCAAAAGTTAAGTTCCACACACACATAGTTTAAGCTTCATTTACTAAATGCTACACATGAGCTAGACGTGACTATAGTCCATTTCTTTAAGCGATGCATATTTGCACCGACTCGCAGCGGTGCCCTTTTAGCTCGGAAAAGTTTCCGGATCGCTGATTGGTTGGACAAGATAATTCTAACCAATCAGCGATCAGGAAACTTTAATGAGCTACAGGGCACCGCCGCGAGTCGGTGCAAATATGCATCGCTAAAAGAAATGGACTATAGCAAGATATGTTCTCGTCTGTACAATTTTTATGGGCGAATTTTACTCTTTTGAGCTATTTAGTTATAGTTTTTGACACTTTCTGCATCTTTCAGTATAATCATAACTTTAAAAAGATAAAATGTAGACAAGAGTAGACAAAGAAGTAGAACATGCATGCAAGAAACGTTTAGCATATCGAATATAAAAAAAAAGAAACCTGATAAGATATTCAAAAGAAAATCATATAAAATTGTGAATTGCCATATATGGGTTACTAAAATAAATGCATTCCCTGAAATTTTTGAAGGAAAAGACAATAAATTCTTACACAGGTCAGAGAATGGTTAAGTACGAGATCGTACGTGCTTGCACGAATATTCAATAGGTAATTTTAGCAATAAATCAGACTGTTACCATGAAAAAAATTATTTGAAACACGTTCTCCTAGCTAAAAAGGAATTAATCTGAATTTCAAAAATTCTAAGCCAGGGGTCGTGAGTCGCGCTCCTTAACATAAACACACACACTCACACACACACACACACACACACACACACACATATATATATATATATATATATATATATATATATATATATATATATATATATATATATATATATATATATATATACATTTTTACTGTCCTTCATATACAGGTAATCCAAAGAATTTTGAAGGAGTTCCACCTAGCTATTTTTGCACGAAAACACTCTTTTTTCCCGTTAGTTTTCTTGTTGTTTTATTGTGTTCTGATGTTATTACCTTCTGCAAAAGTATCGATTTCCGATTACCACCACCCAACAGTACCCCATTTGGGAATCGGGGTTTTGAGTGGGTTAAATTAAAACTAACGAATTACTGAAGATAACAACAGCAGAAACCAACAAAACAACAAGAAACGTGACAACAAAAAGAGCTTTTTCATCCAAAAATATAAGGATGAAACAACACATACAGACCAACTTTCCCTGTTCTCTCAAGCACCATTCCCTCAAGTTCTGTTTTCTTCCCAGCCCAGTTTTTTTATCGAAGGTAAACTTCACTGTTGCAAACAAGGTCTGATTTTGAAAATGAAACAAACACAAGAGCACCAACTATCCCCACCTAACCTAACCTAAAAAACAAATCCTTAAGTACTGGGGGTGTTTTGCAACCCCCAACTGCGACCCTCCCTCAGACAGCCGTAGCTTTAGTTTATGCTGAGCCTTAGTCTTTACTGACTGACCTTAATAGTCGGAGTCGGAGTAATCCGAATTGGGAGTAAAAACAAACACAACAGTTTGAGATTCCCAAATGGGTCCTTGTTGTTGGATATGGCCACTAGGTCATGGTTGTTGGGTATGGCCAATAGGTCCTGGTTGTTGGCTATGGCCACTAGGTCCTGGTTGTTGGAAATGGCCACTAGGTCCTGGTTGTTGGAAATGGCTACTAGTTCCTGGTTGTTGGGTATGGCCACTAGGTCCTGGTTAGGTGGTATCACCACTGGGTCCTGGTTGTTGGATATGGCCACTAGGTCCTGGTTGTTGGGTATGGCCACTAGGTCCTCGTCGTTGGATATGGCCAATAGGTCTTGGTTGTTGGGTATGGTCACTAGGTCCTGGTTGTTGGATATGGCCAATAGGTCCTGGTTGTTGGGTATGGTCACTAGGTCCTGGTTGTTGGATATGGCCAATAGGTCCTGGTTGTTGGGTATGGCCACTAGGTTCTGGTTGTTGGGTATGGCCAATAGGTCCTGGTTGTTGGGTATGGCCACTAGGTTCTGGTTGTTGGGTATGGCCACTAGGTCCTGGTTCTTGGATATGGCCCCTAAGTCCTGGTTGTTGGGTATGGCCACTAGGTCCTGGTTGTTGGGTATGGCCACTAGGTCCAGTTCGGTGGATATGGCCACTTGGTCCTGGTTGTTGGGTATAGACACTGGGTCTTGGATGTTGGGTATGGCCACTAGGTCCTGGTTGTTGGAAATGGCCACTAGGTCCTGGTTTGGTGTTATCGCCACTGGGTCCTGGTTCGATTGTATGCCCAAAGGGTGGATATAATATAGCAGCTGCAAAGAAGAACCGGTGCAGCAACTCTTTGTAATTGGGCACAGCCTTTATAAAAGTAAATCGGGAGATATACTGCTTATAATACTCTTTCCTAGTACCAGACCTAAGAACACAGGACTTAATGTCCCTCCATAACCGTTCGATCTACTGAGTATGGATTTCAGAATTTTGACGGTCCACAAACGTTTTAAAACGATTTACCATGAAGTGCCGGTACCCGTACTCGTTAATTGTTTTATATGCAGCTCACTCGTCACTCATTATAATGCTACCTGACCTAATATATCTTTTAATTAGTGGGATTAAGGTAGCAGCATCTTTGTGAGGATTTTCAATTAGTGGCACTTTTAAAAAGATTAGGAACAAACATACGAAGTAACGGGAGCTAATTGATGTGACAGTATGAAGAATAACACAACTTGAAAAAATTAATTAGCCTACTTACTTTAAGCTAATTATTTTATTTATCTCTTATTATGCATTTTCCCCGATAATGTATTGAGAAGAATTGTTTTGCTTTTACGTGTTTTACTAGAGAAAAATATAAATTGCAAAAAAAAAAGAAAAAAAAAAAAGCACTGGGTGGGATTTTAACGAAATTTGACTGAATATTTTGATATCTATTCTAAGATAGATATACGTTTCAAAAGTAACGCCTGGGATTGCTCTAAAATGCAAAAGTTAATTTTATTCAATTGTTAAAATAAATCATAGTAATGTGAATTGAGCATTAAATTGCAAAAATGGCACAAAACAAAAGATGAAGTACATGGAGGAGTTCAGGAATATATTGATATATAATTATAAGGATCAATTTATGCCACAATTCAAACTATTCTCAAAACATATAACCATTAATCACA
>NC_090737.1:128831242-128846242 GCF_036898095.1 Palaemon carinicauda | reverse complement strand
CCGGGGAACTGAAATGGTAACTTAAGCCTTGAACTACTGGATACGACCGAGTCTAAAGAAAAACAGTATTATCCCAGAAAGAAAAATAGGTAGATATAGAGACAAGAAAGAAATACCTACAAAACTAGAATTCTAGAATATATCATAATATATATATATATATATATATATATATATATATATATATATATATATATATATATATATATATATATATATATATATATATATATATATACTCAACTAATAATAAAAAATACGTGAGAGAAATTACCAGGGTTAAAGGAAGATTTGTAAATTGTCTTATATTCATTGAAGTTTTTAACGGAATTATGTATTCATTATATTTATCGGTATCAGTTAGTAATTTGACAATTGACAGAGAAAACTATTATTTCAACACCTGATAAAGGAAACTAACAAAGAGTCTATCATATTGTACACGATATAGGCCTACTCACCCTCTGGTACCGGTACCAAGTTTCATACTCTTGAAAATATATTCCACTATGGAACAATAATCTTCGATTATGCTTCTATATGGCTATCTATATAGTAGTTCTCACTAGTCTTCAGTCTTGTAATAATGTATATAGAATTCCTGCATGCCCTTGTTGAACTGTAAAGAGATTTCCACAGAAACTATTTTGTTTCAGTAGCTCTGAAAATTTGTCTCCATGACAACAGTCGCAGAAAAACGTCTTAGATCCTTCAGTGTTTTGTGCTCACATCACCTCCAGTTCCTTTGGAATTATACACGTCAATTAGCGTGATTTTTGAGGATGCTATAATGAAGAGGGAAAGAATTTGATAGAAAATCTCAGCAGATTTCGCAAGAAAGTCCTCTTTGATTTAAAATACCGTTGAAAGAAACTTTGAAACAGAAATCATGAAAATAACTGTTGTGAGACATTCAAAGATTTTTCTAAGCATTAATGACATCGGATGAATGGTACTGTACACTAGAAATGATTATTTATTTATGCACTTATTTTATCAGTAATCTTGAATAAAAACATCAAACTAATAATCATCAATTATTCACTTCAAATTGCAACTGGTTCATTATTTTATTCTTAAAATAGTGTACGCGACCCGTCAAAAATGTCGGCTAAATATTTACATAGATATGCACGCACATATGCAACCTCCTCTCACCAGGGTATGACTACTCCCTCTCCCCCCTCCCCAAGGGACAGTGAGTGCTGGGCGTGACCGGAAAACGCAGACACACACTCATATATATATATATATATATATATATATATATATATATATATATATATATATATATATATATATATATATATATATGTATATATATATATGAATATATATACATATATACATATATATATATATATATATATATATATATATATATATATATGTATATATATGAATATATATACATATATATATATATAAATATATGTATATATATATATATATGAATATATATACATATATATATGTATATATATATATATATATATATATATATATATATATATATATATAAATTCATATATATATATAACGTATAAATATACGATAGATAGATAGATAGATAGATTGGCATAGTTTCCTTTCTTCAAAGAAACTGTAGATTTCTTTTGAGCGACTCTTATCAATGGAAAAAAAAAACTTCCAACGCATTTTTTTCCTATGAGAATAAATCTGCCTCTGTTGCTGACTCTTTCTGATTTAAGTAGTTTCTTCCTACCATTTTCTTTTGATCGTCCCGCGTGTATTATCCATATTATTTCTTTGATTTTACTTTCTTTTATTTCTAGGGTTTTTCATCTCCATTTCATTGTTGTTTCAGTTCTCTTATTCTCTCGTTTATCAGTCTTCATTTCATCTCGTAGATTTGATTTTGATTTCTTTTAGTTTCATTAGTCGTAGTGTGTTTTTATGGTTTTGTTTATTCTCTTTCATTCTATCGCCTCTATTTTTACTCGTCCGTTTGTCTTCATTTCATCTCGTATATTATTTTTCATTTTTGTATATACCAAAATATCACTACGTTATATACGATGTAGTTACCAACAAAATATTTTGATTATTTTAGTGATATTCTTTTACTAACTTGTTGCACAAGAACGTGATGTGACCGATGTGAATATATTCTAAAAAAATCTAAAACATCAAAAAATAATTAGTTTCTTATGAAAGAAAATGCTAGAGAGCTGCCATAGAAACTTATGTTTCAGAGTCATTTGTGTTTATTCAGTATTCTTAGGAATGCCATTTTTATAAAGATTCTATAAATATTTTGGTAATATTGCTTTCGATAATTGTTTAGATAAGATAGTGTTTCAATGTTGTTACTGTTTTTGAAAAAAAAATTATTTTGATTGTTCATTGGTTCTCAGCTCTTTTATTTATTTCCTTACTTCCTTTCCTCACTGGGTTATTATTCCCTGTTGGAGCCCTTGGGCATATAGCATCTTGCTTTTCCAATTAGGGTTGAAGCTTAGCTAATAATAATAATAATAATAATAATAATAATAATAATAATAATAATAATAATAATAATAATAATAATAATAATAATTAGATTTGTTTTTACTGCTGGAATTACATACTTGGAAAAATAGCTGCCATTTGTAGATTGAATAAAGTAGTATTTCATTAAATCATGCTCTCCGGATTATTGGTCCATTATTTGTCATTGCATACCATAATCTTGAAAAAAAAATAGTGCATAACCTTTCAGCGAATTCATTATTGAAATTATCCTTTGGGGTGACTTGTATTTATACTGCATCCTTGCAACATGTGTATGAATACTTTCTTCAATTGTGTGATGAACAAAACGAAAAATAAGATATTCTAAAGTGTTAGATAGCCAGCAGATAACAGTATGAAATATCCTTATTGATATACACCGACAATCACCTTTTTAATTTATAACATCATTCCACGGGTTGCAAATGTGCAAGGGTCCGTGGCTAGCCGTAAGGGCAAAGCAATTTGCAACAACAACAATTACAACAACAACAATACCAACAACAACAACAACAACAACGATAACATCATCACCAATCAATGTTATTTGAGGAAGTTTCCCTACCAAAAACAGCTGAATAAGTTTGTCCCAGGAAGTTTACGCCTAGTTGTGTCAAAGGCCTTGCGAATGTTATGAGTTATCAAGAATTAATTTTCGAAGTTAATGCTTCAAAACATTTACAACCCAAACTGGGTCCTATTAAATTGGAAGAGACGAAATAGATTGAGTTACCAATTTCAAAAAGAAAAAAAAAAGGAAAAAAAATCCTTCAATCGCTTCAAACGTCCCTGATAATCAAACGATAGTTTATTCTCATTAAAGAAATTGCTGAGACCCTTTGTTGTAAATATTCAAGGAATTCATAATAATAACGTATTGGGTTATCGGAAATACCGTAGATGAATAAAAAAAGAAGAAAACAAAAGATTAACGGAATAAAACTAAGCAGAGAGTTAAAACCCTCTTTGACCTAGACACGAAACGACCTAATTAACATTTCCTGAAAATTAAGAGTAATTAATGTAACCATTTTCTTCTGGTGGTGATTAAATCCAGGTGAATTCGTTTGAATTTTCCTGGAAAATGACTTCAAATATTAAGGAGGAATTCGGGGTCTTTTGCATTCCTGGGATGGAGATGACGTCACAATAATTCTGGTCTCTCTTTGATACTTTTGAAGAGTCAATTGGATGAGATAAAATCTCTCTCTCTCTCTCTCTCTCTCTCTCTCTCTCTCAAGGGTCAATTGGCCGAGATATAAATTCGTTCTCTCTACTTCTCTCTTAACATCTCCTAATAATGAATGGGTTTAAATGAAATTCTCTCTTTCTCTCTCTCTCTCTCTCTCTCTCTCTCTCTCTCTCTCTCTTTCAAGAGTCAATTGGCCGAGATATAAATTCGTTCTCTCTACTTCTCTCTTAACCTCTCCTAATAATGAATGGGTTTAAATGAAATTCTCTCTCTCTCTCTCTCTCTCTCTCTCTCTCTCTCTCTCTCTTTCAAAATTATAAAAAATCCTTCATTCAAAAGTAGAAAAGGATTCGATCCTTTTCAAAAAAAAAGAATTTCGATCAGACGAAACAGATGTCTTAACTAAATACTAATGACTAGATAGGAATAGAGGAAGAGAAGAGAATGGAATATTAACGAATATTCTCCATATCTAATATCAAATTTAAACTTTAAGCAATTTCCATGTAATTAAAAAATCTTTAAAACATATATTTATAGTTTATGCATTCATTTATATATATATATATATATATATATATATATAGTATATAAATATATATCTATATATATATTATATATATATATATTATATATATATATATATATATATATGTATGTATGTACATATACATATATATGTACACACACACACACACACACATATATATATATATATATATATGTACATATATATATATATATGTGTGTGTGTGTGTGTGTGTGTGTGTACATATATATGTATATGTACATACATATATATACATATATATATATGTGCGTGTGTGTGCATCTGTGTGTGTTTATATATACACATACAAACTACATTTATTATATGTACAATTCATGACAGTAAATTGTCTTTCTTCTCTCCTTTAAAATTCATGTACGATCATACAATAAGCACGGCAATGGCCTTTCCATAATACATGTATTTTTTATTTATCTTTTTTTTTATTAACTGGTAAATAAAAGCAAAACGAAATTTATCTAATCCTATCTCGTATTTTGTCAGAGAAAAAGCAATCATGTTATAGAGAGAGAGAGAGAGAGAGAGAGAGAGAGAGAGAGAGAGAGTCTCTTTGAGGTGAGTTCCTACTCACCAACAACAAATTTTGTTCTATTAAATTATTTCACTAATGGCATGATTGACCTTATTATATCCAATGAGACATGTAAAAGAGAGGCCAATAAATGTCAACAAGTTTTGAAAAGAAAAATATAAACGCTCAAAATCAATACAGTCTTTCTTAATGGTCCAAATTTTTCTTAACTGAGTTCTGAAAAAAAAAGTATGACTGAATAATGAAATCATGAAAGTTTCACATAACTGACTTTTCTAGGGTTATTGAAAGACACATGCTAACTTTAAAGATATATGCGATGAATATAAGATTATAGAAACTCTAGACTATTTTTTTGATAACAATAAACTAATTCTAAATTACATATAGTAGTAAATAAGCCGAGAGATCTAGAGATATAAGATATACAAAACACTTCAGATGCAAAATATTATATTGCATTAGAAGCAAATGTGTAATTATGTAAACAGAAAAAACTACCAAATACTAACAAAAAGAAATCTTATATGATCGAAGTTCCCAAGAGCTATTAATTCCGAAAATCTTTTCCCTTAACACCGTTCGAATTTCTAGAGAAAATATGCATATAAAAGGATCTTGATATTTTCGTTTTTGTCTCCATTTCCATGGCGTCTGGAAATAGATTTCGAAAATAGTTAAGTTCATATTCGGACCAATGGCAACAAAATAGAAAAATAACGCAAAATAATCCTAACGTTGTTGTTCTTTTTTTTTTTCTAATAATTTTGTACTGATGCTTCTCGACTCATCTCTATTGAACTTTTAGCTTTCACTATAATCAATTCTTTTTATTGAGGCAGGTTTGCACCGACTCGCAGGGGTGCGGTTTTCGCTCGGAAAAGTTTCCTGATCGCTGATTGGTTGGGGTGATGAGGTGTGGGACAGAGGTAGATGGAGAAAGCTGACCAGAAACATCGACCAAACATAGAAGTGGGAAAAGATGTAGACAAAGAAGAAGAAGAAAGAAGAAGATCGCTGATTGGTTGGACAAGATAATTCTAGCCAATCAGATACCAGGAAACTTTTCCGACTTAAAAGGGCACCGCTGAGAGTCAGTGCAAATCTGCCTCACTAAAAAGAATTGACGATAGTACATCAGTATTCCCAGCAATGTTGCTTTCAACATGTTCATTGTTATATTAGGTAGTCATTAATATTTATCATTAACTCAAGGTCACCACGCTTCTTTTCTTCTAACATTCATGAAGTCAAATTAATTTCATATTTTATTCTCCTGCTGTTGATATCCATATTTCTTCCGCCCTTTTAAATTTTTTTTATCTCTATGTAAAGTGGAGAATCCCCCTATATCCAAATCACCTCTTTATGTATTCTTCACCTGAAAGTAAATATGTACCTACATTAAAATTGACACTTTTACTTGATGGCACGATAAACCTTCAACCTGCAATCTTCAATTTCTAGGGTTTAGATTGTAATTCCCAAATAGATTGCAGTTCCCACATATTGTAATTCTCACATAGATTGTAATTCCCACATAGATTGCAGTTCCTACATATTGTAATTCTCACATAGACTGTCATTCACACGTAGATTGTATTTCTCACATAGATTGCAATTCCCACATAGACTTTAATTCCTTCATATATTATAATTGTCACATAGATTGTAATTTCCACATAAATTGTAACTCCCACATTGATTGTAATTCTCACAATCTTTTTCCCTATTCCGTTCCTTATGTCTAAACTATAATCACTATTCATTCGAGGTTCGCTTCATGCTTCTACATTCCCAGATTCTCATAACATTTTATCGTATAAGAGATTGACAGACTTGTATCTTTCTTATCAGAAACGTCACTCTACCACTATTTTTTTTTCGACCCCGGGCTAGAAAAAGTCCAATTGGGTTTTTTTCGCTTATAAAGAGTGTCCAGTAATTTATGCCATGTATAGACAAAAACCATAACAGTTGAATTAAAAAAAAATAATAAGATTCTGAGTAAATTCGATAATGGAAATTTACTTAATAAAGCTGTTTTTTTTTTTTTTTTTTTTTTTTTTTTTTTTTTTTTTTTTTTTTAAGTTTATGACAATACACTGTCCTGGAAATCATGTAAAAGAATCTATTCCGTTAAGGATAATGCACTGTCTTGGAAATGATATATAAGAATCTATATCAGAATATGATTATTAATATTGTTACTTATTTGGACTAGGTTTATGATAACAAACAGTTTTGGAAACGCTATCCGAGAATTTTGATTACGTCAAAGACATTCCAGAGGGCTTCCGATGTGACTAGATAACAGAGAATGTCAGGAATTTCCTCATTAGAAGAATATTAATCTCGTATCACATCAAAACAGACGATGCAATAAAACCTGATGAATTCTGTGTCAGGAATTTTTACCTGCGTCCTTCTGCACCGGAAACTCTTTGCTTATGAAGGTGAAATGGGGCAGACAGAGCGTGAAGGCAATGACCTTATTTATATTGCCAAAAGAATTACGCTGTAAAAAAAAAAAAAAAAAAAAAAAATAAAAAAAAAAAAAAAAAAACTTAATTTTAATCGGAAATTCTTCGTAAAAATATATATTGTTCGCATTCGTTTTTCAGTAAAATACATGCGACTGTAATTTTACTACACTTTGTTTTTATCTTTCATGGGTTGGTGATCGTAATATCACGCCTTTACGTCAATATATCCGTTTTTAAAACGGTAAATCCCTGGCAACATTTATTCCATGATTTTAGCGCTTTTTTAATGCAATTTTTAACAGTGTAGCTTTCGTCAATTTCCAATTTTATTTCGGCGAAAATCGAATGCAAATGAATTCTTCTGACTGCGAGAATCCGAAAAGGATTATGAAAAAGAAAACGTTTTGTATCCCTTAATTGGCTGAGATGGAAAAGATTTCTTTGACGAGAATGATAGCTGGTTGGTTATAGATTGGACCCCCTTACAATGAAGGGGGCCACGGGCTCTTGCTCGAAAGCAGCCCGTAAAAACGAGAATGTTTCCCGTGACCCTATTCACGAGTCAATAGAGATGAAATTGAACCCCACTTTTTCTACTTCCTATTTCAAGTACTTCTCTCAACAGGGAAAACTAATTAGAACGAATTTCTAAACAAAAACAATTATGTTTTTTATTATATGTTAACAATCACGATTTTAGAGGGAAAAGGCTAAAAGGTTTTTAGATGAATAAAGCGGATAAGTAAAAAATATGAAACTTAACGACCCTCATATTTAGGGGAAGTCAACAAAACAAAGGATGAAATTATAGGTTACCTAGCTTTTTATGTCAATCGAACAAAAGAAGATATATATATATATATATATACACACACACACATATATATATATATATATATACATATATCATGTATATACTGTATATACATACATATATATGTATATCTATACATATATATATATATATATATATATTTGTGTGTGTGTGTGTGTGTGTGCATGTTTATATATATGCCTATTATTATTTACAAATGCATTTGTATACATGTATATATTATATGTACATATACATGTTTATATATAGGCCATATATATTCATATATGTAATTATTTAGAAATACATATACAACATACATATATGCATATATTATATACGTATAAGTATACATATGTATGAGTATTTATTCATATATTATAGATACACAGACACACACACACACACACATATATATATATATATATATATATGATATAGATAGATAGATAGATAGACAGTATGCATAAATCTATTGATATATTTATACAAGTAAATTGTCTATAAAAGTCTACCAAAATATCGTCCCTCCATAGAAAACTACAAGTTTTGCTGTGTAGTCGCATTATCTGTGACCAAATAATATCTGCCCTTTTTATCTGAGAATAGGAAGACGTGAAAAAATAACCAGTTGCAAATAGAATATTGGATCTCTGTTGAAACTTCAAACCTATCTCTTTAGGGGTGTATTGTTGGTGTGGTACTGTTATAAACACACATTAGAGTTCCATCTCATGTGTCTTCAAATGTGATATGTATAGTTTAGACTTGTAGGTTACTTCTTCTGAATAAGTCTATGTAAATTAACTTTTAAAACAGTTTATTAGCACCTCCATCACAGGAGTATAGATGGTTTGGTCGGATGACCATTACGTATGACATGTTAAAAAGAACTAACAAAAATATCATGTTTGATAATAACATATACTTAGTTACCTCAGCATTTATACAAATATGTAAATACAACATTAGTACAGGAAGCCATCTTGTTCCGGTGAGACACTCAACTGTTTCTCACGGGATGCTTGTATTGTATTTACTCTTCATACAAAAATTTTACATTGCAGAGGTTTAGCTTGGTCTTGCCTTTCGCATCCTGACTTGGCGTTCTCACACTCCTCCTAACTTCTCCATTGATCCCTTGGGTCATGGATTTTATTATGTATTTTATAATTATTACATATTTAATCTCAGTATATTTCCCATCTTCTATTAAAGGTTTAAAGGCCGGATCGTGAATGGCAGGGCCAAGGTACAGTGAGCATTGCACCATCGAGCAGGACAAAGCCATAGAGACTGACCACATATACATATGATCAGCACCCAAGCCCCCTATCCACCCAAGCTAGGACCAAGGAGGGCCAGGCAATGGCTGCTGAGGACTCAGCAGATAGACTCTAGACTACCCCAAACCCATAATCGGGATCCGAACACCAGGCTTGCGATCATTAATCATGGACGTTACCGCATCAGCCACCACAACCTTACATAGGAATTTCTATTTTTTTATACAAGATTCAAAATACGGCACATCTGCAGTTAATAAGGTATCCCTTATACATCAAGTCTCATTGGCCCTTTCTAAACTATATTTAAGGTTTAAAAGGTCGCATATGAATGGCAGAGGCAATGGACAGTGACAATGCCCAAGCAGAACAAGGTCCTAGAGACTGACCATATATCCATATGATCAGGTTCATGGCCCCTCTCCACCCAAGCTAGGTCCAGTGAGGGCCAGACAGTGGTTGTTGATGACTTAACAGGTAGAATTATAGACTCCTCAAAACCCTCTATCCGTAGCTCACAAACTATATTTAAGGTTTAAAGGTCACTCATGAATGGCAGTGGTAATGCCCTAGCAGGACAATGCCCCAGAGACTGACCATAGATCAATATGATCAGCGTTCATGGCCCCTCTCCACTCAATTTAGGACAAGGGAGGGCCAGGCAATGGCTGCTGATGCAGGTAGACCTAGAGGCTTCCTCAAACCTCCCATCGTGAGCTCACAAGAATGGTGAGGTTGCAAACACTTGAAGAAACTATCGAGCATGAGCGGGAATCAATCTCCCGTCCTGCAGAATGCCAAGCAGGGACATTTCCAACATGCTACTACAACGCTTATGATAAGAAGCTATGTTTTCATACAAATTCCTTTGCCATTGGTTCCCAAAAATCAAGAATAGGGGAGGTAACCAAATCTCTCAATTTCTCCCTCTCGCTATAAAAAAAAAACAAATTCAAGACATTTCCGAACACATATAACACATGAATTTCACCGCAGGTATTTTTGAGAAGTAAATCCCTCGATAAATTTATTTCTGGCCAGCAGAGGAAATCCTATTTGGAAAGAAATTCCCTGATGTTGAATTATTGGAAGGCTGTCATCATGTATTAGGACGTTGGCCGCTTTCTTTTCACCAGAGAATCAATGGGGGGGGGAGAGACTCTCAGCACCATGGCAGCGTTCAACTTGTTTCGGATTTCATTGGAAAACAGTTTGAAGACACTTAACTTGCGTTTACATGGAAATAGATTTTGCTTATTACTTTTTCTGTTTATTATTATTATTATTATTATTATTATTATTATTATTATTATTATTATTATTATTATTATATTATTATTATTATTGTTGTTGTTGTTGTTGGTGATGGTGTAGTTGTTGTTGTTATTATTATTACTCACTAAGCAACAACCCTAGTTGAAAAAACAGGATGCTAATAAGCCCATGGGCTCCAACAGGGAAAATAGTCCAGTGAGGAGAGGAAACAAGGAAATGTGCGATATTCTAAGAACAATAACATTACTTTAAGTATTACATAAACTATAAAAACTTTCTTATTTCCTTTTTTTAAACCATTATTAAAATGAAAGAAGAAGGGTATTTTTTTTTTTTTTTTTTTTGCTAAGAACTTTCCTGTTTTTGTTAAAAATAAAATACTGAAGTTCTGAGAATAGATTTTTAAAAGATAATTGGTTCAATTAGTTATGCATTAAATTACTTTACGAAGGAAGCACGATAAACCACATTATTTTTTTTTCTTAAACATAATAAGCCTACTAATAAAGCCTATAAGCATAATTTTCAAAAGAATTAGCTTTTCATATAAGCCGATAACATTATTTTCGTTATCATATTTGCTATACATTTGTCTTTCATTATTCTATTTTCCATTTTTCTTAATTCTGCTGATTATTCTGCTATCTGTCCCCATTTATTCCATATAATTTTCAGATACCTCTATTTATTGATTATTCCTATTATTCCTGTCCATAATTATATTTCCCAATATTCTTCAGCAAACCCTTTTCTGTCTTTTCTATACTCTTCCTAACTTTAATTCCATCACACGAATATTTCTCCTAAACGTAGAAAGGGCGATGTATTGAGAAACTTATAGTAATTCTTCAATTATCCTACAGCAAACTATTACTGTACCTTTCATCCTTTACTACTGTACACGAACCGTCAAAAATGGCTGCTGAATAGTTAGAAATGCACACACATACACACTCACGCGCACACAAATTCCAATTTTCAGCACTTCCCATCGCTTTCCCTTTCCTAACTACAATCCTCTGGTTTGGCAATTTGTGAGAGAAAGTGGTTTCCGAGTGTACTGCTCGGGGTACCCCCCTCTCACCAGGGTATGAATACTCCCTCTTCCCACTCGTGTGACAGGAAAGAAATATTTATATATATATATATATATACTATATGTGTGTGTAAAATATATACATATATATATGTATATATTTATACATACATATATACATACATCATATATATATATATATATATACACATACATACATACATACATATATATATACATATTATATATATATATATATATGCATATATATATATACATACATACATACATATATATATATATATACATACATACATACATGCATATATATTATATATACTGTATATAGACACACACACATATATATATTTATATATATATATATATATATATACATATATACTCAAGCACTTGTTCTTATTATATAAGGGAGATGTTGATCCTTGTTCACTGAACTATAGAGACCAATCCAGAGATTTGGGATTTTTGACCAGAGTCAGGAGTCGATCGGTAAAATCCCGATAGACAGATCAGACAGATTAATCGATAGACAGATAGATGGACGAAAGCCTTTTATTTGTCTGTTAAATCCTTTTTTTTTCAGTTTCGTATTGGAAAATATATCCAAAGACTACAATTTCACTCCAGATATTCTTTGGCCCTTGGCTTCAGAATTGTCAAAAAATGGAAGAGAGAAATTCTCTTCGCCACTTCAGAAAAAGTTTGGTGAAAGTTAAAAAAAACAAAAAAAGATGGTAAGGATCAGAGAGAGAGAAAAATCTTAAAATGCAGGAACTGTTAGAGAGAGAGAGAGAGAGAGAGAGAGAGAGAGAGAGAGAAGAGAGATTTCACTGCATTTTTTGCCTTTTTATTCTTCGGAAATAAGATAGAATGAATGAAAGTGTTTACGAAAAAGCCAATATTGGCTACGTTACAATTACTAGGGCTTGAAAAATAAAATACACATAAAAATTAAATTATAAATAGTGTATATGTTTCTTTTTGTCTCTGTATATATATATATATATATATGCATACATTCATTAATTGACTATACGCACACACACACACACACATATATATATATATATATATATATGTGTGTGTGTGTGTGTGTATACATACATATAAATGTGTACATATATATACTCTCTCTCTCTCTCTCTCCTCTCTCTCTCTCTCTCTCTCTTTGAATCTATTTTATTAAAATGATTAAAGAAACAGATAAATAATTCGAATCAAATGATATTGAGAAATAATGAAAAAAAATAAATAGTAACCACAGAAAAAAAAAATATAAAAGGAATGAAGATGCAAATTTTGTCTTACAACTATCAAAAGACGATTCCAATTCTCCTCAAAGTCTGAATAGGAATTAGCATTTGAAAAGTAAGTTCATATATTCTATCCCCTTTTTATCCCGGTTGCCAATTAAGCAAGAGGGTTGAAAAACAAGGGTTCGACAAAGGCCACCATTAAAAAAAGGGATTTTCTTTTTCAACTGGAATATCATCAGATAAAAAAAAGGTTTTAAAAGAGACATTACTCGTCTGTTCTGTTTCTTTTTTTCCCGGTGAATTTTTGGTAATGTGTCTTATGAACTGGTAAGGAGAAATAGTGGGATTCGTTGACTCGTCTGGAAACAATTCAGATTGGAAACGTCCTTACCTGGAGATCGCTGGACTGGGGTTCGAGACCCGCTCAAGAACGATGGTTTCTTGTAGCGTATGTAACTTCAACGTCCTCGTGAGTTAGGAATGGGGGCTTTGGGGGAACCTATACCTCTACCTATTGAGTCATCAGCAGCCATTGCCTGGCTCTCCCTGATCCTAGGTTCAATGGAGAGGGCGCTTGGACGCTGATCATATGTATATTTGGTCAGTCTCTAGGGCATTGTCACTATTCCTTGCCTCTGCAATTCATAAGTAGCCTTTAAACCTTTAAAAACTGTCCTCACACCTTAGGAGTTTGAGTTGATAGACAACAAGGTCAATGAGAGAAGCAAAGACAAAAAGACTTGATAGATAAAAGGGGAACCGATGTTTTCAGGAAAGATATAATTGATTAGATGTAAACATTATCTCGCCTTGTGATATTCTAAAAACTCGTTTCACACAAGCGGATTGGTTCATCGCGGATTTGTCCGCGCTGATTAGAAATCCATGAAGATCAATAATACCCTTCACATGGGTGATTTACTAGCTACCTGCACTGCTAATATAGGCAGCTTCAGTTTAGCAGCTTACAGAAACTACGAGGCAGCTCTGGAAAAATCCTCTCGTGTAAAGACATGCTTCCTAACCAGTGGAAATATTTCCGTACAGGAACAAATCCGCTCACGTGAAGACATGCCTCCTAAAGAGCGGAAATATTTTCGTTCGGGAAAAAAATCCGCTCATGTGAAGGCATGCCTCCTAACGAGCAGAAATATTTCCGTATGGAAAAAATCCGCACATGTAAAGACCTGTCTGCTAAAGAGCGGAAATATTTCTGTAAGGGAAAAAAATCCACTCATATGAAGACATGCTTCCTAACGAGCGGAAATATTTCCGTACGAGAAAAATCTACTCGTGTGAAGACATGCCTCCTAACGAGCGGAAATGTTTCCGTACGGAAAAAATCCGCTCGTGTGAAGACATGCCTCCTAACGAGCGGAAATATTTTCGTATGGAAAAAAATCCGCTCGTGTGAAGACATGCCTCCTAACGAGCGTAAATATTTTCATACGGGAAAAATCCGCTCATGTGAAGACATGCCTCATAACAAGCGGAAATATTTCTGTACTGGGAAAAAATCCGCTCGTATGAAGACAGGCCTCTTAACAAGCGGAAATATTTCCTTATGGAAAAAATCCGCTCATGTGAAGACATGCCTCCTAACAAGCGGAAATATTTACGTACGGCAAAAAAAAATCCGCTCATGTAAAAACATGTCTTCTAACAAGCGGAAATATTTGCGTACAGAGAAAAAATCCTCTCGTTTGAAGACAGGCCTCCTAACGAGTAGAAATATTTCCGTATGGGAAAAAATCCACTTCATGTGGAGACAGGCCTCCTAACGAGCAGAAATATTTCCGTATGGGAAAAAATCCGCTCGTGTGATGACATGTCTCCTAACGTGTGGAAATATTTCCGTGCGGGGAAAAAAATCCGCTTGTGGGAAGCGAGCCTTATTGGGACTGACATTAAAGTTACAAAGAGATACAATAAAGTCAGTTGAATATGTGACCTAGAATTAGAAATCCAACCAAGAAGATGTCTAACTGATTAGAAAAGAGAAAGAGAGATAGAGAGA
>NC_090737.1:128823742-128828742 GCF_036898095.1 Palaemon carinicauda | reverse complement strand
TTGGTTATCAGCTTAAATTTGTGCGAATATATATATATATATATATATATTATATACAGTATTTATATATATATAACTATATATATATATATATATATATTATAATGTGTATTGTTTGAATCATCAAATAGGAATAACATGTTTAATGGAACTTCATGAAAGCATAAGATATTATCGCATACCATCACCTTATAAAATATGCTGTATATTATTATCCTAAAACTATACGTCTACATGCCCCCACTCAGAATTCACTTGAAACCACTCTAGAAATTACCGGATAAAATATCTTCTTAAACTGCAAAACCCTCTAAACCTGGCAGATAACAACTCTTCGAGAAATCTAGTTCCGAAGAATCTGAAATAAGAAATGGACCTTTTCTTCTTCTTTTTCTTCTTTTTCTTCCGTTCTTCTTCTTATTCTTCTTCTTCCTCTTTTTCTTCTTCTTCTTCTTCTTCTTCTTTATCTCCTGTACAGCAGAGGCATTCGTGATTATTTGATGTCGAACTCGCCCGCTTTTTTTTTTTTTTTTTTTTTTTTTTTTTTTTTTTTTTTTTTTTTTTTACTTCTTTCGGTCCTTTGGGTCTCTGTAGCCGACCGTCTGTACCGGGATACAGTTCGGAAACAGGAAGAAAAAATGGTTCTTTTGTATGCTAATTCCCTTCGAGACGCACGGGGTATTGAATGGAAAATGTCCGTGAATAAGCAAGCGTCTAGCTGCCAGTGTTTTCTTTTTCTTTGTCCTTTTTTTATGAATAATTTTTCGTTTTAAATCGATCATCTTTTTTTAATCAGAGTCGAAATATTTTCGTTTATTTTGGAAAAGTTTTTTTTTATTTTGTTCTATATTCCATCTCTGCTCTAATTCTCGTATCTTGTATCCAAGCATTACTTTTTTTTTTTATTTTACTCTTGTTTAAGTTTTTCTAGCCAAGCCTATTAGAGAGAGAGAGAGAGAGAGAGAGAGAGAGAGAGAGAGATTTTTATCGTATGCTGTTTATTTAAATAGTAATTAAAATACCTACATATAAAAAAACTATGTCGAACCAAATTAGAATTGCACTTGCGATATACCTGAGAGAGAGAGAGAGAGAGAGAGAGAGAGAGAGAGAGAGGTAATCTATTCACTAGCTGTGGGTAGAAATAATACAACATTCATCTTATATTACCTTTCTTTAAAGTTTCTAAGCCAAAGCCTATATAAAACAATACAATTTCACTTCGTTTATTTTGAGATTTCATTTTAGTAGCCTAAGAAACCAATGCATAGAGGAGCTTTATATCTGTAGATTCTTTACCAGTTAAAGTAACAATTTTTAAGTTTAACCCATCATTGATGATCTACAGATGCAAGGAACATATCCTCTAGCCCGAACACATACGTATATGATCAATGTCTATCTACCCCTTTCTCTTCTTCCCTCCACCCTAAGGGAGGACCAGGGAGGACAAGGTAATGGCTTCTGAGAATTCATTATATAGATCTAAACCAATCAAATCCTACCCCAATTAAAGTTATATAATTTTTGACAGAAAAGGAAGGTAAGGTTGTGCACATTGAAGAAAAATATCTAGATACGACCGCTTTTCGAAAGCAGGAAACCCACAGATTTGATCTGAATATTTGATATACCTTGTAGATAATAAATTTTCTTAAATCTCCTATGTTTGTGTTGAAGAAAGCAATCATGCATATACAAAATAGATCTGGTGTATCATTGTAGCCGAGAGTTTCAGTGCTACAGTAGCAAATTTCTGAGACAGTGTTCGATCCCAGACATTCATCTAGCAGTCCATGTGTGTGTATATATACATATACACACACACACACATATAATGTATATATATATATATATATATATATGTGTGTGTGTGTGTGTGTGTGTGTGTGTAGATAACTGCATATATGTGTGTATGCTGTATGTATATACAGTATACATACATGCATATATATACACACACACACACATATATATATATATATATATATATGTGTGTGTGTGTGTGTGTGTGTGTGTGTATGTGTGTGTGCGTGGATTGAATATTGAGTTTCCAGGCTTCATAACTTCATTTGTTATTGACGGCACAAATCACGTCACCCTAGTAAAATGTCACAAATAAAAGAAAAAATCCTTGACTTCATCAATCAATTTATAATCAAACTCACAGACTTGAAGCTAAATCTTATCTAAAACTCCACTGCCTGATAAAATCTAAAAAGTTTTATTTTCTAAAGGTTGTTCCTGAAATCATTGACAATGAATGATATCCATTGCTCTGACAGCAACTAGAAAAAAAGTTTTTTTTATCTCGCTTATCAAAATATAGATACCTGTGAACTGCTGAATACTCTAGATGCAAGGAGTATCAGGATTTTTCTGTTAAGATGTTATCTTTTATTAAGTTACAGGATAAAAGAGAGAATAGTAAAGCCTGGGAAAGAGCAAAGTGCATCAGGATCTAGTGGTTTTTCAGATGATCTGGTTTCAATCATGAAATGTGTAACAGCAGTGGCATAACTAAGGGGAGGATGGGAGGGGCGGGGGTTAAAATGCCCCCCCCCCCCCTCCTCCCCGACCTCTAAGAGAAAGGGGCCTCCAAAAGAAAGTGGTTTTCAAGAGAAATGAGCTCCAAGAGAAAGGGGGCTCTAAGAGATAGGGGCCTCCAAAAAAAAGTAGTCTCCTAAGAGAAATGAGCTCCAAGGAAAGGGGGCCTCGAAGAGATAGGGGCCTCCAAAAGAAAGTGGTCTCCAAGAGAAATGAGCTCCAAGAAAAAGGGGCCTCTAAGAGATAGGGGCCTCCAAAACAGGGTCAGAAATAATTCTTTCACTTCAGGATGACTTCAGCAGAAGTCAGTCTGTCTTACCTCCTAATAACCCCTTTCCTAACAGTAAAATATTTCAATGTCTATCACACTTTCATCTGTCACTCGATTGACAGAGAAATAAAGAGACAATGAGAATGAGAATCAAATAGGTGGAAAAAGAGAAAATTAAATTGCGATGAGTAATGAATGCAAAAATAGATGATTACTTTTATCTTCGTTACAAAGATAAAATGTAAAGGAAGATGCTGTTTTGACTAGAGAGAGAGAGAGAGAGAGAGAGAGAGAGAGAGAGAGAGAGAGAAAGTAATAATTTATATATAAAACCCGGATAAAAGGTTACTCAAAAACATGGCAGAATAAGAGGAGAGATAAAGCCACTAAAAATCAATAGAATAGAAATACTGCAAAAGGAAGAAAAAGATAGGAATACTGGAAAAGAAATCAAAACATCAAGGAAAGAGAGAGAGAGAGAGAGAGAGAGAGAGAGAGAGAGAGAGAGTAATCCTTTATATACAAAACAGGGATAAAAGGTAACTCAAAAACATGACAGAATAAAAGGAGTGATAAAGCCATCAAAAAGTAACAAAAAACAAAATACCGCAAATGGAAGAAAAATATAGAAATGCTGGGAAAGAAATCAAAACATCGAGGGATGAGAGAGAGAGAGAGAGAGAGAGAGGAGAGAGAGAGAGAGGAGGTGAGAATACTTTTATAAAGGAATAAAAGTAAGAGGGAAGTGTTGAGAAACCAAGAATCAGAAAGAGATAGAAAGTATAAAGAAAATACCAATTAAGTTAATGAAAGGAGTGATTAGAGATTGCCTGATAATCTCTCTCTCTCTCTCTCTCTCTCTCTCTCTCTCTCTCCCTCTCTCTCTCTCTCTCTCTCTCTCTGCGACGATGATCCTAATAATACTTTACAATATGTGAACGTGCAAAGATAAGTTACAATAGAGAGAGAGAGAGAGAGAGAGAGAGAGAGAGAGAAATTGTAACTTTTTTAAGGTAAGGGAAAATGAAGAAGAAACGGAGCGGAAAGCCAATTTGCTACAAAAATCAAAGAAAATATATCTTTTGAAAAGAAAGACCTAATTCTTTATCGTACAATATAACTCAAAATTCAATGTTTTCAAACCAGCATTATCAAAATTCATTGTCTTCAAACCACCATTATCAAAATCCAATCTGTTTTTAAACCCCCATTATCAAAATTCAATCTGTTTATCTCTCTCTCATCCTCCGGTGTGGTGATGAGAGAGATTATACAAACTTGCTACGAGCACAATCCTGAGCAGAAAACATAGCTATAAAGTATCCTATGCCTACTTTTTAAATTTAAAAGTCATTAACCCTTTTACCCCCAAAAGGACGTACAGTACTGGTACGTTTCACAAAACTCATCCCTTTACCCCCATGGACGTACCGGTACGTGCTTGCAAAAAATTGCTATAAAAATTTTTTTTTTCGTATTTTTGATAATTTTTTGAAAAAAATTCAGGCATTTTCCAAGAGAATGAGACCAACCTGACCTCTCTATGACAAAAATTAAGGCTGTTAGAGCAATTTAAAAAAAATATACTGCAAAATGTGCTGGGGAAAAAATAACCCCTAGAGGGGTTAAGGGTTGGAAATTTCCAAAGAGCCTGGGGGTAAAAGGGTTAAATGACTATAGTCACTCCCGTTATCTACCGGTTACTAATAATACCATTTTCATTATAACATACCAAAGAACAAACCAAGACTAGATACATAACTCTCGTCATCCTAAACTATTGAAAAAAATAACATACAAAAACTTGCCAGTACTGCAGTTTTTGAGTCCCTTGTCAGGCTGGGAGGAACGTAGAGAGGAGAGGTCCCCTTTTTTGTTTCAATTGTTTGATGTCGGCTACCCCCCCAAAATTGGGGGAAGGGCCTTGGTATATGAATTGCAAAAATACAAATGGCTTTCAATGATTCTTACATTAACCCTTTTACCCCCCAGGCTGTTTGGAAATTTCCAACCCTTAACCCCCCAATGATTATTTTTTTTCAAGCACATTTTGCAGTATATTTTTTTTTTTAAATTGCTCTAACAGCCTTCATTTTCGTCATAGAGAGGTCAGGTTTGGTCTCATTCTCTTGGAAAATTCCTGAATTTTCTAAAAAAAATTACCTAAAAATTTGCAAAAAAA
>NC_090737.1:128816719-128823242 GCF_036898095.1 Palaemon carinicauda | reverse complement strand
CTGTTTTCAAACTACCATTATCAAAATTCAATCTGTTTTCAACCCTCCATTATCAAAATTCAATCTGTTTTCAAACCAGCATTATCAAAATTCAATCTGTTTTCTAACCAGCATTATCAAAATTCATTGTCTTCAAACCAGCAGTATCAAAATTCAATTTGCTTTCAAACCACCATTATCAAAATTGAATATGTTTTCAAATCACCATTATAAAAATTCAATGTTTTCAAACCACCATTATCAAAATTCATTGTCTTCAAACCAGCAGTATCAAAATTCAATTTGCTTTCAAGCCACCATTATCAAAATTCAATGTCTTGAACAGACCATTATCAAAATTCAATGTTTTCAAACCACCATTATCAAAATTCAATGTTTTCAAACCACCATTATCAAAATTGAATATGTTTTCAAATCACCATTATAAAAATTCAATGTTTTCAAACCACCATTATCAAAATTAAATCGGTTTTCAAACCAATATTATCAAAATTCAATGTCTTGAACCGACCATTATCAAAATTCAATGTTTTCAAACCACCATTATCAAAATTCAATCTGTTTCCAAACCACCATTATCAAAATCCAATGTTTTCAAACCACCATGATCAAAATTCAATGTCTTCAAACCACCATTATCAAGATTCAATCGGTTTTCAAACCACCATTATCAAAATTCAGTGTCTTCAAACCAGTTGCAACTATTCCATAAGAAAACTCATCAAACTCATACCCTCTATTGTTTTCCATTTCAATCAATTGATATGAAAATGTACAATTTCCATCCCATGAGAAACTTCTCAATCCTCCGGATCTCCTGAATTGGAAGAGAGCAAAGACGCCTTTGATAAGGACGTGCTCAATCTCTGCCTGATTCTCCAAAAGGGCCAATTGGCCGGGAAAAGAGGATCGCTCTCCCTCGCCGCCAGTCCTTCCCGATTTTAATCTGAGCGGAGGAAAAGGATTCGAACCCCTTTCCAAAGGGATTACACTACGCTGGCCATAGGATCTGTTCATTAAACCTCAATAATTGGACGGCGGTGGGAAAAAGTTTGAGGTCATAGACCATCTGTTAGTGAAGGCAATACAAGTTTCTTTTTGGAAAAGGAGGTTTTCTTTGTTTCCAGTTTCATAGAGTAGTAATGCTGTATTTGCAGAAGCTTACGCAAAAATTATTTATATATTGCGTTGTTTACATTCGGTTTTTTATTGATATTCAATTTGCATCTGAAAAAATCTCACTTGCAAATTTCTTTATTTCTTACTGTTAGTGTACGCGGCACGTCAAAATGATGGCTAAATATGTAGATATGCACACACACACGCACTCACAGATTCAACCCATCCAACCTTCTCCCCGTTTCCTAACTACAACCCCTCTCATCAGAATATAACTACTTCCTCTCCCCCTATCCGAGGAGAAACCGAGTACTTATACGTATGGCCATGTCGCTGTGCGTGACCGGAAATATAAAAGAAATCGTAACCTGAAACACATAATTATATTACAGCAGATTTCAATGTAAATAAAAGTAACAATTCCTAGTTACAAAATTTTCAAGAATGGATATAAAATACTGCAGTTTGCATTTTGGGATATGTGCTATACATATTTTTGATAATTCTTCAAAATTACACAAAAAACCCAACTCTTTGTTTCAGTTTCCTGTGCTGTATAAAATACAATGTTAGGAATGAAATGTCTTTTACATCTAAAATGTATATAAAAATAATTTAATTCAGCTAAATTTATCTCATTAGTTTAAACCTAGACTAAAGAGGAAAAATCAATTCATAAGTCAAATATTCCTTTATTGAATTATTCCTAGTTTGATTTCTCCCTCTGAAACAACATATATGAATAACCAAATAACATATGATTTTCTCTTTGAAAGCGTTTCGCAATATAATTTCTCGATGATTGTAGAGAGAAGATTTGCAATTCGTCTTCAGTTATCAATTTTATCCAATCAAGAAACGATTGAGAAAATCCAAGATTCTTGGAATGAGACACAAAGGGCATTGTGAGATCAGACGTAATAATTCAATCAATTTCATACCATTGTTATTATCATTATTATTATTGATGTTGTTGTTGTTGTTGTTGGTGGTGGTGGTGGTGTTTTTTGTCAATAATAATAGTAATAATAATAATAATAAAAATAATAATAATAATCATAACTATTATTATTATTATTATTATTATTACTATTATTATTAACAATAAGAAAACAACAACAACAACAACAACAACAACAACAACAATAATAATAATAATAATAATAATAATAATAATAATAAAAATAATAATAATAATCATTATTATTATCATTATTATTATTATTATTATTATTATTATTATTGCTGTTGTTATTGTTGTTGTTTTTCAATAATAATAATAATAATAATAATAATAATAATAATAATAATAATAGTAATAATTAGTGTTATTATTATTATTATTATAATAATTATTATTATTGTTATTTTTGTTGTCAATAATAATAATAATAATAATAATAATAATAATATTAATAATAATAACAATAATAATGATGATAATAATATTAACATTATTATTATTATCATTATTATTATTATTATTATTATTATTATTATTATTATTATTATTATTATTGTTGTTGTTGTTGTTGTTACTAACTCAATGATCCTTACTCTCCTTTCAAGTCTTTCATATAAAAGGATAAATAGAATCATAGTGTTATGAATCCTTTACTGTCAGTTGCTCATACGACAATACATCAAAAGAAAACGGAATGAGTAAATGAAAAGAAATTCAATGGAAAGAACGAATAAATGACCGGACAAATAGAAATAAGGAACTGAAATGAGAATGAAAAACACAAAAGTAAAATAAAAGGATCCCTTCCAGAGAGTTGCCCAAAAATAAGATGCAAACCTTTAGGGGAGGAGAGAGGGGGACAGAGAAAGAGGGAGAAAAAGAGGGAAAAGTCAAGAGGGGCGGAAATGGTGCGAGAAAATGGAAAGGAAGAAAGACACGGCTGATGAAAGAAGTGGAAACGTAGAATGAGAGAACAGGGAGAGAGAAAACAATTAGAAATTAGATTTGTTATTCGGATTAAGAGGAGCGAAGAATGGAAGGCAAAAAATGAAAGAGAAGGGAATGAAAATGTAGAGTCAAAATCGGATAGGAAGATGAGGCAAACTTTGATATTGGCAGGTGATGTTTACACACGTCTCACTCCACGCTCTCAACCATCCACCTCTGACTGATTGTTAAGCTATAATATATGTATGTTGCGAGGGATGCTCTATCACATGAGAATATTTTCTGATGTGTTATTATTATTATTATTATTATTATTATTGTTATTATTATTGCTTGCTAAGCAACAGCCCTAGTTGGAAAAGCAAGATGCTATAAGCTCAAGGGCCCCAACAAGGATATACACACAAACATTTTATATATATATATATATATATATATATATATATATATATATACATACATACACACACTTTGACGGGTCGCGTATACTAGTATATGCATAATAGCATACGACTGAAATGAGACTTGCAATCATACTAGCATAGACAAGAACTAATAAAAATGCAAATTAGAAAAATCCTCAAAATTAATTTTTGATAATAATTCAAGTGACCACGAAGAGAATAAAAGCACCTATAACTAGATAAAAGACTCTTCCATCTCCGGAATCAAGTTTGTGGACGAAAAAAAAAAAAATGGTTGGAAAAGATCGGCCTTCGAACCACTTACGGAGAAAATGCAGTCTGCTAATGGCCTTTTATGGAAAAAGGTTTAAGAAGTCGTATTTGTCTAGAGTGCTGGAAAGGAGCTGATGGGGAGGTGTTGAGTTCGTCTGACATCTTGAGAAAAGACTTTTTTTATGATGAAATAATTTTGTGAATTATTAGGAGTTTTCATAGAAGTGTCGATTAGAAATTATTATTGAATTTTAAACAATGAGGATTTTTACCATAAATATAAAATTTTTATAGTTTATATATAAAAGATCTATCTTAATTTTCATAGTTATATGTAAGAGATCTATTTCAATGTTGTTACTGTTCCTAAACTATTTTATTTTGATCTTTAATTACATCCCTTGTAATTTATTTATTTCCTTATTTCGTTTCCTCACTGGGCTATTTTTCCCTGTTGGAGCCCTTAGGCTTATAACAACCTGCTTTTCCAACTAGGGTTGTAGCTGAATTCACCTAACAACAACAACAATAATAATAATAATAATAATAATAATAATAATAATAATAATAATAATAATAATAAAAGTGTAAAACGAGAATTTTTCCTAACCGAAGTCTGACCTCAAATTACCATGTTCTGGTTCACAACAATCTGCCTCAGTCGCTCACAGACCTAAGAGCTTGTCAGTGCTCTTAACACAGCCACCCTTTAACTTGACTTTTCCAGTCGTTATCCCATTTCAATAGAAAAAGACAATATGTGATCTGAGTTGTAGAGGTTTTAAGACACTTTATGCATTTTTTTGTTATAAGAAAAAGTAGTAAATCGACTGCATTATGCAGAAAGTGACCATCCCCCACGAGGATCCTTAGGAACAAAGTTTATTCTTGAACCAGTTTGGCTGTTACCAGGACGTCATGACTTCGGCTTCCTAAGGTGATACATTATTACTATTCTGAAATATAAGAGGTTAAAAAAAGAATATTCTAAAAGCTGTATGCGAACAATCATCTCAACGAGAGCACACAACGACGACAAAAGGCAGCCGAAACTCACTAAAAATCAAGGCATCTAAAACTTTAAACCCGATTCTCAGAGGAAAGTCGAGAAAGAACGTCAGCGCATAAATTATTTTCTTTAATACGAAAGCAACAACAAGAAGGGCAACGTACCCGAGCTGATTTAAATATTGGAGCGTCGAATGCTTTGTCTCCGATAATCCACTTACAGCATCCATGAGGCCTCCGGGGATTCGCGGATCTGTGAACTCTCCGGAGATTCAAGGTTGATTACGGCGCACTGGCCTCGGCATGCGAGCAGCTTTCCAAGTTTTGCAAAAGACGCCTTGTTTGGAGCGATCTTCAAAAATGCTCTGAAGAACAACTACTGCACAAAAAACCAAAACAAAAATCTCTTTTATATAACAAAGAGCTCGTCTCTATCTTGAGCTTTTAATTCAATATTTCCCTATAAATAAATAAATATATATATATATATATATATATATATATATATATATATATATATATATATATATATATATATACATGTGTGCATATACATATACTGTATATATACATACATATATGTATATATACATATATATATATATATATATATATATATCTTTCCGGTCACGCTCAGCGGTATTGTCCCATGTATAACTACTGGGTATCTCCCCGCCCCTCTTGTTGGGGAGAGAGAGTAGTCCTAACCTGGTGGGAGGGGGATGCGTGTGCGTGGGTGTGCATATCTATTTAAATATTTAGCCGTCCTTTTTGACAGGACGTGTTCACTAGTGAAAGAATAAAACATAACCGTTAGAAACCCAGTCCATGAATAAATGTTAAAAGTCTACTATGGACGGCAAGAGATTACAATGAGGAAAGAATGCCAAAATTTATTTAGTAGTTTCATATCAACCCATTTCTTACTCGGCATTTTATAAGAAACATTTTAAATTGCATAGCGCTTAATGTCATGTATTTATCAAATAAAATAATTTACGTTTCATAAACTTAACCATGAATCAACGTCGAATTTGAAATTCTTGATAATTAAACACACTAGGATTTTACGACAGAGTCCATCTGATGATGCTATCATCCCAAATACACTTTATCAGGGAAACAAGATGAAACCAACACCATTGGAAAACCTCTGTCTGGACAACCGTTAAAACACTGGCTCTTTACTGCAAAAAACTATATGATTTTCGTTCCATTTCTGTTCTTCCTTATAATTATATCTTTATTTTTTTCTATTGTTAAAATCTTCCTTCCTTGAATTTGGGTCTTTACATTGATAAAAATACCCTATTACTCTATTCATAACAGGAGAAGATTTAGGTAAGCAAAAAGAACATACAAATCTTCCTAAAGTCTAAGTAAGAGGCGTGACGTCTACTTATTACCCTAATTCCAGCTTCCAGAATTCCAAAGGAAACAAAAGGAAGAAACAGAAAACGCCACAGGAATTTGCCTCTTCAATATTCAGAGGACACGAGATTAGGTCTCCTTTAGGGGGGTTTTTACAAAGAGGATCAGTTTCCAGAGGAATCCTATTTGCTCTGTTTGTTCTTTTTAAGAAAAACATTTGATGAGAGAGAGAGAGAGAGAGAGAGAGAGAGAGAGAGAGAGAGAGAGAGAGAGAGAGAGAGAGAGAGAGAGAGAGAGAGAGAGAGAAATGAAGGAAATATTCAGCTAATGGAATCTTGGAACAGATTTTTTTCAAAGAAAATAAAATGTTAATAATAACACTATCCTAAAAACAAGGATACAACTGGAAAATTATATTTAAGGTTGAAGCAAATAT
>NC_090737.1:128809219-128811719 GCF_036898095.1 Palaemon carinicauda | reverse complement strand
CATTTTCAAGATTTCTTTCTCCAAACTATTTTAACCCTTAATCTTTCCCTTTCAACGGTTTTCTTGATTTCACCGCCTATATCAAAACATATTATTATTATTATTATTATTATTATTATTATTATTATTATTATTATTATTATTATTATTATTATTATTATTATTATTATTATTATTAGTTAAGTTTCAACCCTAGTTGGAAAAGCAAGATGCTATAAGCCCAGGACTCGAACAGGGAAAATAACCCAATGAAGAAAGGAAATAGGGCAAAACTAAAAAAAAAAAAAGTTTAAGAACAATAATAACATTAAAATAAATCTTTCATATATCATCATCATCATCATCATCATCTCCTCCTACGCCAATTGACGCAAAGGGCCTCAGTTAGATTTCGCCAGTCGTCTCTATCTTGAGCTTTTAATTCAATACTCCATTCATCATCTCCTACTTCACACTTTATAGTCCTAAGCCATGTAGGCCTGAGTCTTCCATGTATAAACTAAAAGAACTTGAAAATAGCATAAGCTGCAAGTTTGAAATTTTGAAATCTGGATTTCTTCCAGACAAAATAGAATTCCTATTTTCCGGTTAGCATTTGCCATTGAATTCCGTACAGCTGCGTGAATACCGTATTCCGCATTAAGTATTCTTCCCACGTCTTGTTCTGCATGATGACTCCGCTTCGAAAATGCGCGATGAATTTAGCATTGTATTTGGACGGCGTTAAACACTTCGCATTTTTGCCTCATTTCCCGACGTCCTGAATAATTCAGACTTGTTCTGCTCTTCGCCTTTTACTGCATCACGGATGCCATAATGGACTCTGCTTACACCTCCTCTAACTCGATTACAGTCTCCCGCTTGGATTCCGGCTTTTCGCCAAAAATATTATGCTTTCATCTATTCCGCTAGCTCTTCGGGTCTTATTGAAACCCATCACTACTCGCGGGTGTGGGTATATTTATCTACACTGTTTAAAAAAAAAAAAAAAAAAAAAAAAAACTTATTTTACTCGGAAATTCTCCGTAAAAAATATACAGTTCTCAACCGTACTTCAGTAAAATACAGGCAACCGTTATTTTGCCTTACTTTGTTGTTATCTTTTTCGGGTTGGTGACCGTAATATCACTCCCTTACGTCAATATATCCGTTTTTAAAACGGTAAAAATCCCGGAATAAATTTTGCCAGACATTTACCTTTTTTTTAATGCAAATTTTTAACAGTGTAGATATTTACAATGTTAGAAAAAAACCCGTAATTTTAATCGGAAGTTTTCCGTAAAAATCCACTGTTACCTGCCGTATTTCAGTAAAATACAGGTGACCTTTATTTTACCGTACTTTGTTATTATCTTCTGCGGGTTAGTGACCGTTTTTTAAAACGGTAAAAATCCTGGAATAAATGTTGCCAGACATTTACCGTTTTTTTAATGCAAATTTTTAAGTGTAGCCGTCATTTTCTCGCACACTATTATAAGGTACACTGTTAAGAATTTGCATTAAAAAAACGGTAAATGTCTGGCAACATTTATTCCAGGATTTTTACCGTTTTAAAAACGGATATATTGACGTAAAGCAGTGATATTACGGTCATTGACCCGTAAAAGAATATAACAAAGTAAGGTAGAATTTCGGTCACTAACTCGTAGAAGATAATAACAAAGTAGAGTAAAATAACGAACGCCTGTATTTTACTGAAACGGAGAATTTCTGATTACGGAGAATTTCTGATTAAAATTACATTTTTTAATAGTGTAGCGTACGAGAAAATGACGGCTAAATATCTAGATGAATATATACACACCAGCTAGTAGTGATGGGTTTCAATAAGGCCCGAAGAGCAAGCGGAATAGACGCAAGCATAATATTTGCAGCGAAAAGCCGGAATCCAAGCGGGAGACTGTAATCGAGTTAGAGGAGGTGTAAGCAGAGTCCATTATGGCATCCGTGATGCAGTAAAAGGCGAAGAGCAGAACAAGTCTGAATTATTCAGGACGTTGGGAAATGAGGCAAAATGCGAAGTGTTTAACGCCGTCCGAATACAATGCTAAATTCATCGCGCATTTTCGAAGCGGAGTCATCATGCAGAACGCGACGTGGGAAGAATACTTAATGCGGAATACGGTATTCAAGCAACTGTGCGGAATTCGCTGGCAAATGCTAACCGGAAAATAGGAATTCTATTTTGTCTGGAAGAATTCCAGATTTCAAAATTTCAAACTTGCCGTTTATGTTATTTTCAAGTTTTTATAGTTTATACATGGAAGACCCAGGCCTACATGGCTTAGGACTATAAAGCTTGAACTAGGAGATGATGAATGGAGAATTATTGAATTAAAAGCTCAAGATAGAGAAGACTGGCAAAATCTAACCGGTATTCACGCAGCTGTACCGAATTCACTGGCAAATGCTAACCGGAAAATAGGAATTCTATTTGTCTGGAAGAAATCCAGATTTTAACACTTTAGTATAAGGAATAATAGACGACAACAATAGGAAG
>NC_090737.1:128801719-128804219 GCF_036898095.1 Palaemon carinicauda | reverse complement strand
ATGTATATATACATACATATTTAAATATATTTATACATATGTATATATTTTTATATATATGTATATATATACACATACTGTATATATATATATATATATATATATATATAGTATATATATATATAATTCAGACACATGATCTATATTATATAAGGAAGATGAGCTTTTGAAAAGAAATATTTTCTCCAGATAAATATCTATATAAGAGAAAGATATAAAAATATTAACACTATCATCATTGAATTAGATACTTGATATCGAATTTATAATGAAAAATCGTAAATTAAACAAAATCAAATATCACACGAGAGAGAGAGAGAGAGAGAGAGAGAGAGAGAGAGAGAGAGAGAGAGAGAGAGAGAGAGAGAGAGAGAGAGAGAGAGAGAATATATTATGGAAATTTTCTTCCACACTTTAATAAGCTCTGCCTCGAATAGCCCAGGATAGTCCTAAATGGCTCTGACAAGTTAAATCCGCCTTTATAACTAGTCCTTCATCTGTTCACATTTCCGATGGAAAGAGGAAAGGATAAAGAAGGCAGCGAACACTTCAGCTGCAGACGTTAACGAAGTTATCTCGACTCTTCGTCTGACAAGTAATCAGCAGACAGCAGCGGACAATAGAGGTCTCTTATATTTTCATGTAAGAAAAGGAAATGAGAGACGATATTCTTACAGGGAAGTATTCTTGAGAAAACCATAGCGCTTCGATTAGTAGGTGTATGCATATTTATATGTATATATACAGTATATATATATATATATATATATATATATAATATGTGTGTGTGTGTGTGTGTATGTATGTATGTATATATAAAGCCTGCACATATATATATATATATATATATAAATATATATAGATATAAATATATATATATATATATATATATATATCTATCTATCTATCTATCTATCTATCTATATATATATATATATATATATATATATATATATATATATGTACATTATATACATATATACTACAGTATTCTTGCAGTGCGTTTTCCATTTTGTAACCACGTCGACAAATCCATGAAAAATATGCACTGTGGTCGCTGACAAGAAACTACTTTTTTTTCCTTTTGGTTTTCAAGTATGTTTGCATCCATATTCTTTGGATTGAATGTGAGACACCTCATGTGTTTTATTGCAAATGTATTCAGCTGAAGGAAAAACTTATTACGATTGAAGTTGTTGACTCATTTGTTTATCATGTATATACGCATATGCATGACTTTGCACACACGCAACATATGTATATATATATATATATATATATATATATATATGCGTGTGTGTGTGTGTGTGTGTATGTATATATATATATATATATATATATATATATATATATATATATATATATAACTGTTTGTTGGTGTGGGTGATTATATGTGTGTGTTTATGTAAATAGACATGTGTCTGTTAAGCAATAATCACACACACACACACATATATATATATATGTATATATATATATATATATATATATATATATATATATATATGTATATATATGCAAATATATATATACATACATATACGAGTATATATATATATATATATATATATATACATATATGCTGTATATACTATTTATACACACACACACACACACACATATATATATATATATATATATATATATATATATATATATATATATATATATGTGTGCGTATGTCTGCATATGTGAGATCGTGTATTTCTATGTCTTTTTAAAGACATGTGTGTGCATTTCTTATAGATAGTTCTTCTAAACACCATTTCGAGACTCCTGTATACATATCATATTCATATTTCCATAAATTAAAATAACTATAAAACAATGACTGTCATTTATTCACTAAGAAAAGTAACAAACAACAATATCAATGACACATTGACAGACACAAATAAACAACCAAAATATGGAGTCCTTTATAAAATATCCTTGGAACTCGAAATCCAATTTTGGGTCCATCTATAATCCCATCAATCTATTTAAAGGATACTTGGAACCGATGCATCCAGCCAGGCGGGAATATTCCAAATTTAAAAAGTAAGCGGGAATGGGAACCAGTGGGAATTTCCTCTGCCTTTTATTAAGATATCACAGATTTCCTTTTTGGGGAAAATATGGAATGTCATTTATAGGAAGGCTCTTCTTTGGCAGTCATCCGTTGAGTTGGCAAATAGGATATTTCGCAATTCATTTTGATGTAAGGAAACTATTTCGCGACCCTTATTTCTTACTTACTAGTGTATACGACTCGTCAAATATAACGGCTAAATTTTTTAGATAGATATGCACACATTCGCATACACACACACACACACACACACACACACACACACACACACAGATACTTTCAAACACAGGCGAAACTATTTATAGAACAAGTCCAGAATACATAGAAACTATTTATAGAACAAGGCCAGAATACATAGAAACCATTTATAGAACAAGGCCAGAATACATAGAAACTATTTATAGAACAAGGCCAGAATACATAGAAACT
>NC_090737.1:128794219-128796719 GCF_036898095.1 Palaemon carinicauda | reverse complement strand
TATATACATCTACATATACATATACATATACATAGATAAACATTTGCCTTATCCTTTCTGGATATCATTTGAAAATATATTTATCAAAACGTCATTTAGGACAATCGTATCCTTCTACATACTTTTGTAAATAGATTAATTAACAATAGTCTTTTTGTTAACCTTTCTATCCATCTATCTATCTATCTATCTATCTATCTATCTATCTATCTATCTATCTATCAACCTATATATCTATCTATTTACAGGCATCATCCATGCAACACCCTATTCAACGGACCCATCTTATCACTTAACTTGGCACTTTCCTCAGAAACTTAATACATCCTTGTATTAGTTCGTTCTAAAACCAAACTACTCAAACATAAAGGTTTTTAATTAGCCTAAATGTATGTTTTTTATGTAAATTCCCCTGAGTTACAAATACCCTTCCCTGAAAAAAAAAAAAAAAAAAAAAAAAAAAAAAAATACTTCCCCTATCAAACCTCACGTCATCTGTCTTACCTTCTAAAATGAAATCTTGCTGTACTTCTCCCCTGGAATACTAAGTAAGGTTATATTCCCATATTTCATACAGTCTCCTCCATCCTCTTCTTCCATAAAAAGAGAAAAATTATTCCTGTCAAACCTTTATCCAAACATCCCTTACATACTCTGGTCAGCCCCTCAATCACGCTTTCGTGGAAGGTACAAAGCATATCACTTATATTCTCTTCAGCTGCAGCGTCTTAATATAACCTTACAGTATATATATATATATATATATATATATATATATATATATATATATATATATATACGTATATATATATATATATATATATATATATATACATACATATATATATATATATATATATATATATAAATATAAATATAGATATAAATATATATATATATATATATATATATATATATATATATTTATATATATATAAATATATATATATATATATATATATATATATATATATATAAATATATATATATATATACATATATATATATATATATATATATATATATAAATATATATATATATATATATATATACATATATATATATATATATATATATATATGTATCATCATCATAATCATCATCACCATCATCATCCATTACAAATCCCCTGAAGAACAATGACCTCAGTCATGTTCTTCCACTAGAATCTGTTTATGGTCTTTTTATGCCAGCTTATACCGCAAATTTTGTTACCTCGTTAATCCATCGTCTTCTCAGCAGGCTACCGCTATTCTGTCTTACCCCCTGAGCATAAAGGAAAGATATATATATATATATATATATATATATATATATATATATATATATATATATATATATATATATATATATATATATATACATATTTATATATATATATATATATATGTGTGTGTGTGTGTGTGTATGTGTGTGCGGATGTGTGCATGTGTGAGTTTGTGTATTTCTGTCTTTTTAAATGCTTATGTGTGTATTTTTTATATATTCTGCTAAAGACCATTTCAAAACTCCTACCTTGCATACATATCATATTCATATTTCCATTAATTAAAATAACTATAAAATAATGACTGTCATTCATTCACTGAGAAAAGTAACAAACAACAACATCAATGACACATTGACAGACAGAGATAAACAGCCAAATATGGAGTCCTTTATAAAATATCCTTGGAACTCGAAATCCAATTTTGCGTCCATCTATAATCCCATCAATCTACTTAAAGGATACTTGGAACCGATGCATCCAGCCAGGCGGGAATATTCCAAATTTAAAAAGTAACCGGGAATGGGAACCAGTGGGAATTTCCTCTGCCTTTTATTAAGATATCACAGATTTCCTTTTTGGGGAAAATATGGAATGTCATTTATAGGAAGGCTCTTCTTTGGCAGTCATCCGTTGAGTTGGCAAATAGGATATTTCGCAATTCATCTTGATATAAGGATATTATTTCGCGACCCTTATTTCTTACATACTAGTGTATACGACCCGTCAAAAATAACGGCTAAATGTTTAGATAGATATGCACACATACGCATACACACACATACAGATGCTTTCAAACACAGGCGAAACTATTTATAGAACAAGGCCAAAATACATAGAGATGTCATTAATTTCACATTTTATACACGTTTTTAACAAGAGAGAGTCTTTTTAGTAAACTGTTATAAAAGGCTTTTATGTTCAGCCAGCTATCGCCATTGACGCATAAAAAAAACTATGCCGCTATGATTAACATTCCGGTATTTTACTGCTTCACTTCATGATATAATTGATGCAGATTCTATTGCGTTTTTTATTTCATTGATTTCATTACCTTATTAGTGTTGGCTTTTGCATAATTAACTGTAGATGTACTAATTATCATTATTAACATTATTATCAACATTTCTCTTATTCTTTTTATTGTTATCGCTATCTTTATTCTTACTACCTCCGCCAACGAAGTTGGAAGGAGGTTATGTTTTTGCCCCTGTACGTTTAATTTGGGTGGG
>NC_090737.1:128786719-128789219 GCF_036898095.1 Palaemon carinicauda | reverse complement strand
GATCCATCGTCTTCTCTTCCTTCACCTGTTTTATTTCCAGTCTCTAGGGACCTATTCTATTTACAGGTTTAAAGGGCAATCATGAATGGCAAAGGCAAGGAACAGCGACATTGCCCTAGCAAGCAGGACAATGCCCTAGAGACTGACCATGTCCAGTATACATATGATCAGCGCCCAAGGCCCCCTCCATCCAATCTGGGAGCAGGAAGGGCCAGGTAAAGGCTTCTGATAACTCAGCAGATAGACCTTTAGGCTCTCAAAAAATCCCATCCTTAGATTACAAGGATGGTGAGGTTGCAGCCACCAAAGGAACTAACGAGTTTGAAAATTTGGGGATCACCAGTCAAGGACGTTGTCCATCTAGTATCTGTTATTCTCACCATATGTCTAGCCCATGTCATTTTTTTGTTCTTACATGCTGTTACAATATTCTCTACTTTAGGTTGGTCTTGTATAGATAATGCTCTTTTCCCATCATTACTATCTCCATTGCTCTTTAATAACTAACAAGAAACTACTTTGTTGTTGCTGTTGTTGTTGTTGTTGTTTGGTTTTCAAGTATACTTACATTCATTTTCTTTAGATTGAGTGTGAGACACCTCATACATTTTATTGCAAATATATTCAGCTGAAGGAAAGCCTTATAACGATTAAAGTTGTTGGCTCCTTTTTTTCATGTCTTTACGCATATGCATTATTTTACACACATATAACATATATACATATATATATATATATATATATATATATATATGTATGTATATATATATATGTATATATATATACTGTATATATATATATATATATATATATATATATATATATATATATATATATATATATATATATATATATGTGTGTGTGTGTGTGTGTGTGTGTGCGTAAAAATCACAGGGAACCGTGATGCTAAGATGCAAAAGAACCACAGGGAAAATATAAATAGGAAATATAAGAAGTATCACGAAACTAGTCAGGACTTAATATTATATTTCCTATTTGTTGGTGAGGGTGTGTGTATCTGTATGTCTGTGTAAATAGACACGTGTCCGTTAAGCACTTATTATATACACATATATATATATATATATATATATATATATATATATATATAATGCACGCATATATATATATATATATATATATATATATATATATATATATACATATACGTGTGTATGCGGATGTGTGCATATGTGAGATTGTGTACTTCTATGTCATTTTAAAGACGTTTGTGTGCATTTCTTATAGATTGTTCTGCTAAGAACCATTTCGAGACTCCTGTATACATATCATATTTCCATTAAATAAAATAACTATAAAACAATGACTGTCATTTATTCACTAAGAAAAGTAACAAACGACAATATCAATGACACATTGACAGACAGAAATAAACAACCAAAATATGGAGTCCTTTATAAAATATCCTTGGAACTCGAAATCCAATTTTGGGTCCATCTATAATCCCATCAATCTATTTAAAGGATACTTGGAACCGATGCATCCAGCCAGGTGGGAATATTCCAAATTTAAAAAGTAACCGGGAATGGGAACCAGTGGGAATTTCCTCTGCCTTTTATTAAGATATCACAGATTTCCTTTTTGGGGAAAATATGGAATGTCATTTATAGGAAGGCTCTTCTTTGGCAGTCATCCGTTGAGTTGGCAAATAGGATATTTCGCAATTCATTTTGATGTAAGGAAGTTATTTCGCGACCCTTATTTCTTATATTGAACTAGTGTATAATATAATATAATATAATATAAGTTCATTTCATAAGATCCTTGCCAAAGATGTCCACACCACTGTGAAAATTGCCCACTCAATCTTGAACTGTTACCCATAGATATATTCTCTTTGGTTTAATATTAATTTTTGATTTTATGATTAAGTGATTTATAGGAAATATGGTTAATGATTTTAATTATGATATATGCTAAGGAACTATTATAAATCATGTAATTTCATGGACTACATTGTATATAAAATAATGGTCAGTAAAAATCTATCTATCTATCTATCTATCTATACGACCCGTCAAATATAACGGCGAAATGTTTAGATAGATATGCACACATACGCATACACGCACACATACTTTCAAAAACAGGCGAAACTATTTATAGAACAAGGCCAGGATACATAGAGATGTCATTAATTTCACATTTCATAGACGCTTTTAACAAGAGAGAGTCTTTTTTAGTAAAGTGTTATGAAAGGCTTTTATGTTCAGCCAGCTATCGCCATTGACGCATCAATAAAATCATCCCGTGATAATTAACATTCCGGTATTTTACTGCTTCACTTCATGATATAATTGATGCAGAATCTATTGTGTTTTTTTTATTTCATTGATTTCTTTACCTTATTAGTGTTGGCATTTGCATAATTAACTGCGGATGTACTAATTACCATTATTAACATTATTATCAACATTTCTCTTCTTCTTTTCATTGTTATCGTTACCTTTATTCTTATTTCTTGGAAGAATGGAGTGTT
>NC_090737.1:128772357-128776219 GCF_036898095.1 Palaemon carinicauda | reverse complement strand
AAAAATGCATATTACTTTAAAAAAATATTTTGTTTGTTTAACTTTCTAATAACCAGGTCTTCACTTCCCGGTGTTAGGTTGGCGACACCAGTGGCGTCTGGTGTGAAATGAAACAAACAGGCTCTTCTCATTCTGTGCTATGTTACGAACCCTTTCAAAGTTCTTGGTCGGACTTTTGTAAAGATCGTAATAAGGTGAAGAGGATCGTTGCCCTTTTGTAGGATTACCAATTAATCCTTAGATGTCGCCATTAACAACAGGAATCTCCCATATACAATGAGGAGCAATTGTCTAGTTTTATATATATATATATATATATATATCTTGTCACGCCTAGTGGCACTGCCAGACTCGGTCTCTGATAGTCCCTCGGTTAATAGCAGAGGAATTAGTCATACCCTGGTGAGAGGGGATACACGAAGAAGTACAGTCGAAAAACACAACTGCCATGCTGTAGTTAGGAAAGGAGGAGGGGGATGGGAAGGGTTGAAGCTGTGTGTGTGCGTGTGTGTGTGCATATTTTATCATAATACAGTATTTAACCTTGATATTTGACGGGCCATGTACACTAACAAAATTACATTTACGTATAAAATAATGCATTGTCTGTAAATGATTTTTATCGTATCTTTTTTATTCCAAGGGAAAGTGACTGGTACATACACAAGAATAAACGTCATTTGCAATGGTATTCCATAGCACGACATCAATGTTAGTGACTACTATTAACAAAAATAGCTGGTGTTTGTAAAATCCGTTGTCAATGTGTGTTATTAAGAGCAATGGCTGTAATTTACGAAGGGACTGCGTCTCTTTATCCATTGCTTTCATTGAGTAAAAACATATCCATATACATTGATACAGACGTAAATACACTTACACTCCATATATAAATAAATATATATATATATATATATGCATATATATATGTATATATATATATGTATATATATATATATATATATATATATATATATATATATATATATATATATATATATAAAGTGTGTATGAATGTGTAGATACAAATATATAGATATATATATATATATATATATATATATATATATATATACATATATATATATATATATATATGTGTGTATATATATATATATATATACATATATATATATATATATATATATATTAATATATATATATATATATATATGTATATATACATACATATATGCTTACTGTATAAATGTATAAATGAAGATTTATAAGACAATTATAAAACTCGTACTATTACATGGGGCAAAAACTTGGTCACTTTGTATGAAAGAGGAGAGACAATTGATGTACCAAGATGAGGATGGTCAGATGGATTGCTGGAATATCTCCACCAGAACGGAAGGAGTGTCAAGATATAAGAAGAATGTTCGTTATATATAATGTAAAGGAGAAGGCTAGGGAAGCTCATTTTAGATACTTTGGTCATGTAATAAGAAGGGAGAAGGTGGAACAAATCAAGAGTGCTAAAAACACTATGTGGGACGTGAGCGGATCAGATGGATGGAATATGTAGTGAGAATGGGATATAGTTGACTCAAGCGGCCGAACCTGCAGTACAGTGGGATTAATAGGGTAGAAGGAAGAAAAATTCAATGTTAAGAGGTATATGTATCTTATTTCAATATATATGCATATACAGTATACATGTATACATACATAAAAATGTATATGTATACATATATATACATATATGAAGGGGTGGTGAAAAGTTCCTTGCTTTAAGGGTATTGTGAAAGGGCAAAGCTGTTACTTTTACAGGGGAGGAAGGACGACTATTTAGGAGAAGATAGGCAAAAAAGCATCTCTCTCTCTCTCTCTCTCTCTCTCTCTCTCTCTCTCTCTCTCTCTCTCTCTCTCTCCTACACAGCTTGACCTCGTTGAAGGAATATATATATATATATATATATATATATATATATATATATATATATATATATATATATATATATATATATATATATATACATATATACGCTAACAGCATCATGTAGTAAAGGTTTTTGAATAGGCGCAGCTCTAACAAAAATTTATCTCTATTTTCCATACCCACGGAAACAATGTCTATCCATTAATCGATCATTTACTCGTGATAGATGGAAATAGACCCTTTTTATTTTATTTCTAAGTTGTAATAAAACATAAGACAGGATCTACACCCGATACTTTAGGGCATGGTAAAGTAATATTATTTGATATAAAAAATAAACAAAGCATAAACAGGAAGATTGCAAAATGAATTGAAATGAATTAATAACTTTTCCTACCACTATGATGGCTTCATCTACAGGAACTGGTATTAATTTCATTTTTTTTTTTTTTTTTTTTTTTGTTAGTTTCATTATTGGTCACATTTATGAGACGTGCCGAAGTCTAAAAAACGTCAAGAGAATAATAGTATTCCTCTCTGATACTTAATTCAGATGATCATCTATAATCCATGACTTTTTGTGCGACCTCGAGTTGACAACAGAGTCTGTAAGCATGCGATAAACAAATTAGGTCGAGTATCGCCTTTCCTTTCAGGACAATTGTTCAGGACATTGTTAAAGACACGTGGAAGTCATAATCTCAATTGCTTTATTAAACTTTTACGATAGAATACGTTGAGTGGATCATGCTAGTATCATTACAAATAGCTAAAAGGCAAATCTAAAGAGGTTTATATTTAAAAACATAAAACTGAATTTTATAGTACGAATGGCAACACTGTTCTTTGTAATTTGTTATACACGTTTGTTTATTGCATTAAACAAGTATGTTTGCGCTGTTTTGGGACACAGACGATTTCGTCATTTTCTAGATAAAAATCAATTTTGCATAGCAAAATAAATTTTATAATTAACTCATATTACCTTATGATAATTACAATATAACAGTAATCACCATTTCCGTTGGGTTGATATATCTCTTCCTTTTAACAATAACTAGAAGGGCACTAATAAAGCGCAGGCCTTCGCCGCGGCAGCTTATTTATGAAACCTTTTGCTCGACCTTGACCTTTGACCTTAACATGCATCAATTGGGGTGGATTTTCATACACTCAAATATGAATCAAGTTTTGAAGTCTCTGTGACACCGATGTCCAAACTTATTACGGATTATGTGAATTGGACACTTTGCTTGACCGTGACCTTGACCTTTAACCTTGACCTTCCAAAATTTAACTATTTCCAGTTTTATACATTACAGTTAATCCATGCAAGTTTCATTATTCTACGATTAAAACTGTGGCCAGGAAGCTACTCATAAACAAACATACACACCAATTACAAACATAAACAGGGGCGAAAACATAACCTCCTTCCAACTTCGTTGGCGCAGGTAGTAATAATCACCCTGAGAAGAACAGAAAACATTAAACAAAATACACAAACACTGCCATTGCTATCACAGAAAACGAGGTCTAATTAAATGTGAGGGCAAACTTCAACAAACTGCAAAAGCAACCGAGTCCAAATCACAAGATGTTTATAGACGACGCGTTAGACCTCCCTTACCCAGCACGAACACAATGAATAGTTTTCTGGGAGAGTTTCATCCCCGTCCAATGGATAGATTAGGAATGAGAGGGTAGAAGAGAGAGGGAACTTAGGGCGTTGGTAGGAAGAGGAATGGAAACGAGGCAATAAACGGGAGTGATGTAACGTATGGTAGGTATTACTTTCTTGATGATGGCTGGAGGTATAACAGCGTTTCTTAGGTTACTGCATTTATTCAGAGAGAGAGAGAGAGAGAGAGAGAGAGAGAGAGAGAGAGAGAGTTCTAAGAATGGATCTTAACTAATGGGATAAATAATTATCTGATCGATAAACATACATACTATATAGCCCACATACATATACAT
>NC_090737.1:128752357-128767357 GCF_036898095.1 Palaemon carinicauda | reverse complement strand
CAAATATTTTCGATGAAATTGTTGTGATGGCGATGGGGCGGTAGTTTCCTGGGTCACTGGCATCCTTCAGTTTGTTTTTTATGAGAGGTATTAAGTGGACAAGTAGCAGGGTTTCGGGGAGATATTGGTGTAATATACAGTCATTAAATAGTGCAGAAAATAGGATATAAATTATAGGGTGGCAGAATTTGAAAGCCTTGGCAGGAAGGCCATCGCAGCCGGGTGCCTTGTTACTAGGTAATTTCTTGATAGCCTCGCACACGTCACTCGGGGAGATACGGTCACTATATTGAAAATCCATATTGACATTGATGAAATTATCCACTTCATTTCGGGTATCTTGGTCATTTATACAATTTAGGATGGTACTAAAGTGATCCCCCCACATTCTTGCGATGGATTCTTCGCCAACTGCATCCCCTACTCTTTGGGATAATTTGTTTGAAACTGGAAGACACTCATAAGCTCTCCTTAATGAATATGATGTTCCAAACACTTATATTGAACAAATTTCCAGATTTAAGACGAAAAATAATTCATGAACAATCAGTTCATCCATATGGAACAAGAAATACAAATTCAACTCTTCCTTTCATACGTATTAATAGATGCTAGCAATCGTATCTATACCAAGGTATTAAACTTTGGAATACTCTGCCCGCTTATCTAAAGGCGTTGCTTAGCGTTAGTAACCACAATGCAAGTATCAGTTTTCATTGTTTAGAATATTCTTATTTGTAAAACTAATTCTTTTACTGAGTTTTTTGCTTAATATCTACACTTTTTCAATGTATATACCATTAGTTTTCATATACCATCCTTCTTTATCATATAAATATACATTTCCATTTGTTTTTAGGCTAAGAATCTCATTTATATGTATCTATGTGTATATATATACATTTTTATATTATCTAGGCTATTCATGAGCTTTAAAATGATACTAATACCTTCTTTAGGCTTGTTATCAATTCAAGGAAAGCAAGATATATAAAAAAGATATATATCTTGTCAACCAACTACTATATTTATTACGAATATAATGTCGTGAACAGCATGCAATGCCCCTTCATCTTTATGAAAAGTGTGTAGGCTAAATAGAAAAATTAACGATTTCTTTTTAACTGTAGGTATATATAGGTTTAATTTCTATTAATAAAACAGAGAAATAAATCAAAATAAATAGAATAGCTAGTAGCTTTCACATTCGAACTTAGCTACCAAATAGCTATTGTGTGAATATTGAAATTTAGCATATTAGATTAATTTTTATTAATTATATCACTTAAATTATAATCAAAAGTCCTAAACATTAGTATATAATACTATTAAGGGTCTATCTAACCTAAATCTAATTAATCTTTAAAGGAGTTTTACAAATTTTGTTTGGTAAAATATAAAGCAAACGAATTCCGTAACTTGTTAATACCAAAACAAGTTAGCAAAACATCTTTAGGATTTCTGGTTTTACAGTAAAAAAAAGGATATCAATAGCACAAATTACTTTAGTATATAAAGAAATTTTATTATTTTAATGGCGTTAATAATAAGTCTATATTTTATAAAGGAATTTCTAAATAACTTAAACAATAGCTATTGATTATGATTGCTTTACGTCACAGCATTTTTAAAATATATTTTTTTATTCACAACCAAACACAATTATTATTATTTAAAAGGCGCTACTATTATTATTATTATTATTATTATTATTATTATTATTATTATTATTATTATTATTATTATCATTATTATTACTCTCTAAGCTACAACTATAGTTGGAAAAGTAGGATGCTATAAGCCAAGGCCATCCTGTATAAGCCCAGGGGCCCCTACAAGGAAAGTATCCCAGTGAAGAAAGGAAATAAGGAAAAACTACAAGAGAAGTTTGAAAACATTAAACTAATGAGTCTACATCTTATAAAGAAATTTCTAAATAGCTTAAACAACAGCTATTGACTATGCAAGCCTTAGGTCAAAAGTTATTCATAGTTCTTCATAGTACTTTTAAAGTAGTTTTTTTTTTTTCACAACCAATGTTTAGAATGAAAGTAATATAGGTTTTCAATTAATATTCAACATTATTATATGAAAATGGACATGTTATTGACATATATTACGTCAAAGACGTAAACAAAATTATTGCCCAAGTTGTGGAATGATCTTTCTAATCGATTTAACTTCAAAAGTTGAAACATGTTTTTATGTTGAGCAAGCTGACATAAGTTTTTTTATAGTAAATATATGAAATATCTGTTTTGATGTTGTTACTGTTTTTAAATTATTCTAGAAACAGGCATACATTGCTGAGAACTATGAAGCGTGAAGTAGATGATGAATGGAGAAGTATTGAATTAAAAGCTCAAGATAGAGACAACTGGCGAAATCTAACCGAGGTCCTTTGCGTCAATTGGCATATGAGGAGATATTGAGGATGATGATGATGATGATAATGCCAAATTGTTCATTATTACTTACATCGTTTATCCATTTTCTTATTTCCTTTCCTCCCTGGGCTATTTTTCCCTGTTGTAAGCCCTTGGGCTTAAAGCATCTGGCTTTTCCTACCGGGGTTGTAGCTTAGCTATCAATAATAATAATAATAATAATAATAATAATAATAATAATAATAATAATAATAATAATACGTTAGTAACTGCGGATAGAGTATGGAAGTATATACAGTAACCCTTTTCTTCAAAATAAAATACGTAACAAATTATCAGTATTATCCCTAAATATTGAGTATTAGTAGTTCACTATAATCTAGAAATATAAAGATCTATATCCGATAAAAATCTCTCTCTCTCTCTCTCTCTCTCTCTCTCTCTCTCTCTCTCTCTCTCTCTCTCTCTCTCTCTCTCTCTCTCTCTCTCTGTGTTTATGAACAGTGACAAAATTAAAATTTATATTTTCTATATAAACTAAGTGTATGGTGTGCAATAAACTAATATTTTATAGCCTGTAAGTCCAGCCTTTTAAGCAAGTGTGTGTGTGTGTGTGTGTGTAATACACTATTAGCCATAACTAGTCCCCCTGTAGGACAAAGTCCTCAGACACGCTCTTCCACTCCCGTCTTTCTATGCCAGTCTACTCTTCAAAATGTCTTATTTCTTCGAAAAATACGATCGAAATATTTCGTGAAAAAATATTTAAAATTAGATTTAGTACGGTATTAAATAAAAAAAAGAAACTAGAGATTGTTATATGTTAATCATGTGTCATACAATGGCTGATTTTAAAAGGAAGCCTTATGCCAGCAAGCACCCAGATCTACAGGAGATGGTGTGGACCTATGAGTGCGTTCCAACTCGGAAAATCATGTGATTAATCTGGAAGATCTCTGTATGATTTATAGTTCCACTAATAGTTTCAAGAAAAGCTTGTGAATAGTAGTAGTGGTAGTAGTAGTAGAAGTAGTAGTAGTAGTAGTAGTAGTAGTAGTAGTAATTTTATTTCTTCATCTTTCATCCAAGTGTTTACTGGTTTGCTTAATATCGGCCATATTAGCTGTAGCGTTTCCTAAAGTTAATTGGGTAGATTTCAATCCTCGCCTCTCTCTCTCTCTCTCTCTCTCTCTCTCTCTCTCTCTCTCTCTCTCTCTCTCTCTCTCTCTCTCTCTCTACATACAAATAAATGGAACAGGTATCCAGCGGATGTAGTAAACAGTAACACGGTAAACGAGTTCAAGAATAAGTTGGACAAGAAACACGAATGAATTGAAATCCTATTTAATACAGTTATTAATTTTTCTTGTAGAGATTTTTTGTGTTAATTATGCTATTCATGTGTAGCTAGGCCTAAGTGGTTTGTTTTAATACGAAGCCTATGGTCAATAGGGGCTGTTGTAGACCGGTGAGAGCGGACCTACTTACAGAATCATATGATTCATTTAAATGAATCATATTTAATCGACTTCGTTTATAAACATACAAATGATTCAATAATAATAATAATAATAATAATAATAATAATAATCGTGGGTCTGTCATTTTCCTTCGCCTCGGTCAGCTGATAGGCTCAGCTCCATACTCTTTCAAGGTATAAAAGTTTAAAGGTGGCTCGTGAATGGCAGAGGCAAGGTACAGTGACATTGCCCTAGCAATCAGGACAATGCCCTACAGACTGACCATATATGGCCAGCGCCCAAGACTCCTCTCCACTCAAGCTAGTACCAGGGAGGGCCAGGTAGTGGCTGCTGATGACAGCAGATAGACCTATAAGCTCCCCCAAACCCCCTAACCTTAGCTCACAAGGATAGTAAGGTTGCAGACACTAATGGCACTAGCAAGTCGGAGTGGGACTCGAACCCCCGACTGGCAAACACCAGGCAGAGACGTTACCAATCAGGCCACAGTCATGAAAATATCTACTCCCTCTGTATTACACTAACCGCTGATTTAACTCATTTAAAAAACTGACTAATAGCAAGTAATTTAACCTTAAATGAATGAAGGGCGTACTTCATAGTCTTCTCTTTGGGTAGAGTTCCAGATCACATAAAGGTTGCTATAGGAAATCACACTCTTGACCAGAAGTCCAGTGGTAGATTCTTAGGGGGTAATGCTTGATAATCAACTATCTTTTAGTGAGCATGTTACTATGACAGTTAATAAACTTGCCAAAGGAATGGGTATCATATATAGATTAAGAGAGTATTTCCATTTATAGATTATAAAACTATTGTATCACTCGTTAGTATCTCCTCAAATAGATTACTGCATTACGTAAAAAAAACTGGTAAGAATCATAAGCTCCAGTGATTACTTAGCTCATACATATCTCTCTCTCTCTCTCTCTCTCTCTCTCTCTCTCTCTCTCTCTCTCTCTCTCTCTCTCTCTCTCTCTCTCTCTCTCTCTCTCTCTCGATATTAATAATAATGATAATAATCTTTATTTCAGCAAAAGCCATATACAGAGTTACAATAAGGGTACAGTGATCTTACACTTTTGACATCAGTAATGAAAAAAAGATAAGATATGCAATAATATCAGTGATATATTATAAACATCAATTAGCAGGTTGATCACAGAGTTCTAAGGTCTGGGTAACAAAATCACAATAGAATTAACGCTTACCAATGATGATAACATACATATCAGCAAACAAAAAGAGGGGAGAAAGAAAAAAAATGGAGATGACAATGATAAATATGTTGGAACAAAATTTGCCTGAATAATGAAAGAGCACTGGAAAAAAAAAGAAAAAAAATCTAGTCACTGAGCAGGTGGTGTGAAGGAAATACAGGACATCCAGACAACAAAGATGTAACATAATAAAACACGTTATCATAACATTACTGGGTATCATACCAAAGTTATTTAGTGATGAAGATTTGGCATAGCCACACTATCAAATATTAGTGAATACAGTTCCTTGTACTGACGCTTCCGTATTCCAGGTTTCCCACATTTTGGATTTTATTCTCGCTGCACTTGCAAGCACATTTTGAATTAGGGGATTTTCACTAGATCGTAGGCGGGAGGTGAGACTTACTATAGAGCGACGAATGATGGTTTTTAGCCATATATATATATATATATATATATATATATATATATATATATATATATATATATATATATATATGAAGATTCCTGCAGGAAACATATTGACGCCACCAAGACTATCGCCTTCAATGAAAATTATATATATATATATATATATATATATATATATATATATATGTATATATATATATATATATATATATATATATATATATATATATGATATACTTCTGAAGAAGTAACACGAAACTTATCAGGCCTTAATCTTATATTTCCTATTTTCATTTTCCCTGTGGTTCTTTTGCATATATATATATATATATATATATATATATATATATATATATATATATATATATGTATATATATATATATATATATATATATATATATATATATGGCTTTAAAAATGGATGACGATATTCAAAAGAAATTTGTAAATATATAATTATTTTCGATAGAGAAATTAATTTCGAAACCTTACATTTTACTTATATTGCATTAAAGATTATCATTATTATTATTATTATTATTATTATTATTATTATTATTATTATTACTACTACTACTACTGCTACTACTACTACTACTAATAATAATAATAATAATAATAACAATAATAATAATAGTAATAATAATAATAATAATAATAATGATAATAATAATGATATTATTATTATTATTATTATTATCATTATGATGATGATGATGATGATGATGATGATGGTAACATCGTCTGCTGAATGGTAGAGGAGAGAATTGTCAGGGAAATTTGCGGATGGCTTTGGTGATTCCAAAATGTCTCCAGGAATCTGGAAGTCTTCGGAGGGCTCCGGGCTCTTAAATTGCATCAAAGATTTTTATTATTATTATTATTATTATTATTATTATTATTATTATTATTATTATTATTATTATTATTATTAAGTTAACACCGTCTTCTGAACGAAGAAGAGAAAAATATCCGGGAAATCTATCGATGGAGTTGATGATTCTAAATGTCTTCAGGAATTCTGAAGTCTCCGGCGGGATCGTTTAGTGCCAAGAACACTTTCCTGAAAATATAGCTAATACACGCTCAGGATCTGCATCATTGAATATGATTTTCAAAGCAAAGTGAGCGGAATGTGGATAGATATCATCAGAAATCTTACAGGAAGATTCAACTGGCCTCAACAGGTAGGTTCGGCCTTTCTGGAGCAGAATCTTGCATGCGAGGACATGACGGTACAACTTCAGGGACAGCTGCGAACTCTCCAAGAGTCGTGGATCTTCAAATGGTTTTCGTGGCTACTCCCAGAGGCGCCGCGCTTTGAAGATTGCCGGGCAGTCGCCTCTCAGGATGGATTCCTCGGCAGGTGGCTGCAGCGCTGTCCTTGGATAGGGGGCTGGTGGAAAGCCCGCGAGGAACTACAGCGGTGCGAACTGGGATTGCACCAGATGAAGAGAGAAGCTTTAAGATTCAAAGATGAATTGAAATCAACGTGGTTCGTTGGCAAGCTTCACTCCGAACTTGACTTGGGAGAAATGAAGGAAGTCATTTCGAATGGAAACCAGAACTTTTACATCGGCATAGTAGCTGCTGCTTCCGTCATTTTCGGCGGAATTATGCTAGCTCGAAGGAGGATGGCTGGAAACGATGTGGACGACAGCTCTCTTGAAGAATATGTTCCAGAAATGGAAAATGGATGCGATCTATTGGAACTCAAAATGGAAGACGAAGATCGAACTACTTTCTTGCAAAATCTTGAGGATGAAAATAATAAGTTACATGGGCAACTAAATGAACTGAGAAGTATTGTACATGAATTGAATAGAGCGAAAGAGACTCAAGAAAAGATGACATTTGAGAAGGCATCTGAATACCAGAAACTGGAAGCTGAATGCGTCGAAAAAGACCTTCGGATGAAAGAACTGGAAACTTTGTTGGAAATTCTTAAAGTAAAGAATAAAGAAATTAAGAAAAATGAAAATGAGAAAACGGAACAAATAAACAAATTGAAACGTAATGTTGATGAATTGAAGGATGAAAAGAAGAAACTTGAATCTGAATGCGTCGGAAAAGACCTTAAAATGAAGGAACATGAAAATTTGGTGAAAATTCTCAAAGAGGAAAATGAGCAAAGCAAGAAAGCACTGAGTGAGGAAACGGAACAAGTTAATAATTTGAAACTTGAAGTTGAATCTCTGAAGGAAGAAAAGAAGAAACTTGAATCTGAATGCGTCGGAAAAGACCTTAAAATGAAGGAACATGAAAATTTGGTGAAAATTCTCAAAGAGGAAAATGAGCGAAGCAAGAAAGCACTGAGTGAGGAAACGGAACAAGTTAATAATTTGAAACTTGAAGTTGAATCTCTGAAGGAAGAAAAGTAGAAACTTGAATCTGAATGCGTCGGAAAAAAACCTTAAAATGAAGGAACATGAAAATTTGGTGAAAATTCTCAAAGAGGAAAATGAGCGAAGCAAGAAAGCACTGAGTGAGGAAACGGAACAAGTTAATAATTTGAAACTTGAAGTTGAATCTCTGAAGGAAGAAAAGAAGAAACTTGAATCTGAATGCGTCGGAAAAAAACCTTAAAATGAAGGAACATGAAACTTGGTGAAAATTCTCAAAGAGGAAAATGAGCAAAGCAAGAAAGCACTGAGTGAGGAAACGGAACAAGTTAATAATTTGAAACTTGAAGTTGAAACTCTGAAGGAAGAAAAGAAGAAACTTGAATCTGAATGCGTCGGAAAAGACCTTCAAATGAAGGAACATGAAAATTTGGTGAAAATTCTCAAAGAGGAAAACGAGCAAAGCAAGAAAGCACTGAGTGAGGAAACGGAACAAGTTAATAATAATTTGAAACTTGAAGTTGAAACTCTGAAGGAAGAAAAGAAGAAACTTGAATCTGAATGCGTCGGAAAAGACCTTCAAATGAAGGAACATGAAAATTTGGTGAAAATTCTCAAAGAGGAAAATGAGCAAAGCAAGAAAGCACTGAGTGAGGAAACGGAACAAGTTAATAATCTGAAACTTGAAGTTGAAACTCTGAAGAATGAAAAGAAGAAACTTGAATCTGAATGCGTCGGAAAAGACCTTCAAATGAAGGAACATGAAAATTTGGTGAAAATTCTCAAAGAGGAAAATGAGCAAAGCAAGAGAGCACTGAGTGAGGAAACGGAACAAGTTAATAATTTGAAACTTGAAGTTGAAACTCTGAAGGAAGAAAAGAAGAAACTTGAATCTGAATGCGTCGGAAAAGACCTTCAAATGAAGGAACATGAAAATTTGGTGAAAATTCTCAAAGAGGAAAATGAGCAAAGCAAGAGAGCACTGAGTGAGGAAACGGAACAAGTTAATAATTTGAAACTTGAAGTTGAAACTCTGAAGAATGAAAAGATGAAACTTGAATGTGAATGCGTCGGAAAAGACCTTCAAATGAAGGAACATGAAAATTTGGTGAAAATTCTCAAAGAGGAAAATGAGCAAAGCAAGAAAGCACTGAGTGAGGAAACGGAACAAGTTAATAATTTGAAACTTGAAGTTGAAAAACTGAAGAACGAAAAGGACGAACAGAAAGCTGATTTGCTGCGTGACTATGAAAAACTTGAATTTGTGTGCAAAATAAAAGACCTTGAGATACTGCAAGCGAAAAAGATTGTGGAAGAGTTTAAAACTGAAAATGAAGAACTGAAGAGGGTGCAGAGTAAGAAAACAGAGCAACTAAATAAATTGAAAAGTGAAGTTAACGAATTGAAGATAGAAAAGGAGAAACAGAAATTCCTAACACTGAGAATAAGGATGAACATGAGAGGCGAAGATTATTGATGGCTGGATTATTTGCGCAGATGAGTAACACGCCCAAAGAGGCGTTAAATATTTTCACCGAGGCCTTGACCATGAAGACGGACAACGAAGAAGAAACAGCTCTTCTCCATTTCCTTCGTGCTGAAGCAAACGCAGCCACTGAGACGCCTCATGATATGGATATTGTATTAGACTGTTCCAAGGCTATAGAGAAAGGTCTTAAAGGGTGGAAAGCGTTCATGTTACGAGGAAGGCACCTCGTTAAACTTGGCATTTTCGACGCTGCCCTGAAGGACTTCGAAACGGTGAAACTAAAGAAATCTGAGAATTTCTTAAAAATCATAGACGATACTAAAGCACTACAGAAGCAGTGGGAAGACAAGGGTCACTATGAGGTTCTGGGTTTGGAACAGACAGCCACAAAGGCAGAAATCATAAAATCCTTCAGGGCCTTGTCCATGATGTTCCACCCAGACAGACATCGGGACAAACCCGAATTCCTACAGGAAGCATTCGAGAAGAAGTACAAAAAGGTGGTTAATGCTAAACTGATTCTGGCGGATGAAAGCAACCGAAGAGATTATGATGAAGAGCTACGCCATCAGAAGGAAAATGATCAATGGGAAAGGCATGGTGGCCAGTGGTATCACCAGGAGCCACCAAAGCATCAGTCAGGGCAGTGGAACCAACAACGGCCGTACAATCGATGGGAACATCGGCAGTACAATCAAGGACCCAGAAAGGAAGAGCATCGGCATTACAACAAGGGAGGACCAAGAAGGGAACATCATCAGAAGAACGACCATCAATACTATTATTAAGGCGTTCGCGTTATATAAGGGGAAAACCATTGCAGTTTAGTGCTGTGAACAAAAAAAAATGAAAATTAAAAAAAAATATAAAAATAAAAACTGAAAAACTAAAAAAAATACAAAAAGAAAATAAAAAAATATATATATATAATATATATAATGGAAAGATATTTTTAGTATAAGTTTCAGTTGATTTTTGCAGTTTAGTGCTGTGAACATACAAAAAAAAAAAAAAAAAAAAAAAAAAACGTAGTGGGAAAAATATTTTTAGCATAAGTTTCAGTTGAGTTTTTAGAAAATGATTAGTTTTAGTTAGTCAATGCCAAATGGAATCCGGCCTTCCTGGTACAAATGGAATATTCTACAAGATGGACTCAGCAGAGGGAAGAAGTCTCACTTGCTTTGGACTGTTCCTTGACAAAGATTCACCTGTACTGTTTCTTTGTCAGGTGGACGGATGTAGAAGAAACAAGTCTGACTTCTTTTAGTACGCTGTTTCCCCTTAAGAAGATTCCATTGCGCTGGGATAGTGGTTCAGGAATAGGTTTAGTGATGTGACAAAAGAAAAGAAAAAAAAAAAACCTAGTATAAGTTTCAGTTGAGTTTTGCAGTTCACTGCTATAAAAAAAAATAAAAAAAAAATAAACCTAGTATAAGTTTCAGTTGAGTTTTTCAGTTTGCTGATGTCAGAAAAAAAAGAAAAAAAAAAGAAGAAATGGTCTCAGCAGAGGGAAGAAGTCACACTTGCTCTCGAATGCACTGCTCCTTGATAAAGATTCACTTGCACTGTTTCTTTGTCAAGTGTACAGATGCTGAAGAAACAAGTCTGACTTCTTTTAGTACGATGTTCCCTCAAGAAGTTTCCATTGTGCTGGAATAGTGAATCAGGAATATGTTTAGTGACATGACGCGAACATTAAAAAAAAAAGAAAAGAAAAAAAAAAGAATAGATGGACTCAGCAGAGGGAAGAAGTCACACTTGCTCTCGAATGCACTGCTCCTTGATAAAGATTCACTTGCACTGTTTCTTTGTCAAGTGTACAGATGCTGAAGAAACAAGTCTGACTTCTTTTAGTACGCTGTTCCCTCAAGAAGTTTCCATTGTGCTGGAATAGTGAATCAGGAATATGTTTAGTGACATGACGCGAACATTAAAAAAAAAGAAAAGAAAAAAAAAAGAATAGATGGACTCAGCAGAGGGAAGAAGTCACACTTGCTCTCGAATGCACTGCTCCTTGATAAAGATTCACTTGCACTGTTTCTTTGTCAAGTGTACAGATGCTGAAGAAACAAGTCTGACTTCTTTTAGTACGCTGTTCCCTCAAGAAGTTTCCATTGTGCTGGAATAGTGAATCAGGAATATGTTTAGTGACATGACGCGAACATTAAAAAAAAAAGAAAAGAAAAAAAAAAGAATAGATGGACTCAGCAGAGGGAAGAAGTCACACTTGCTCTCGAATGCACTGCTCCTTGATAAAGATTCACTTGCACTGTTTCTTTGTCAAGTGTACAGATGCTGAAGAAACAAGTCTGACTTCTTTTAGTACGCTGTTCCCTCAAGAAGTTTCCATTGTGCTGGAATAGTGAATCAGGAATATGTTTAGTGACATGACGCGAACATTAAAAAAAAGAAAAGAAAAAAAAAAGAATAGATGGACTCAGCAGAGGGAAGAAGTCACACTTGCTCTCGAATGCACTGCTCCTTGGTAAAGATTCACTTGCACTGTTTCTTTGTCAAGTGTACAGATGCTGAAGAAACAAGTCTGACTTCTTTTAGTACGCTGTTCCCTCAAGAAGTTTCCATTGTGCTGGAATAGTGAATCAGGAATATGTTTAGTGACATGACGCGAACATTAAAAAAAAAGAAAAGAAAAAAAAAAAAAGAATAGATGGACTCAGCAGAGGGAAGAAGTCACACTTGCTCTCGAATGCACTGCTCCTTGATAAAGATTCACTTGCACTGTTTCTTTGTCAAGTGTACAGATGCTGAAGAAACAAGTCTGACTTCTTTTAGTACGCTGTTCCCTCAAGAAGTTTCCATTGTGCTGGAATAGTGAATCAGGAATATGTTTAGTGACATGACGCGAACATTAAAAAAAAGAAAAGAAAAAAAAAAAGAATAGATGAACTCAGCAGAGGGAAGAAGTCACACTTGCTCTCGAATGCACTGCTCCTTGATAAAGATTCACTTGCACTGTTTCTTTGTCAAGTGTACAGATGCTGAAGAAACAAGTCTGACTTCTTTTAGTACGCTGTTCCCTCAAGAAGTTTCCATTGTGCTGGAATAGTGAATCAGGAATATGTTTAGTGACATGACGCGAACATTAAAAAAAAAGAAAAGAAAAAAAAAAGAATAGATGGACTCAGCAGAGGGAAGAAGTCACACTTGCTCTCGAATGCACTGCTCCTTGGTAAAGATTCACTTGCACTGTTTCTTTGTCAAGTGTACAGATGCTGAAGAAACAAGTCTGACTTCTTTTAGTACGCTGTTCCCTCAAGAAGTTTCCATTGTGCTGGAATAGTGAATCAGGAATATGTTTAGTGACATGACGCGAACATTAAAAAAAAAAGAAAAAAAGAAAAAAAAACTAGTATAATTTTCAGTTGAGTTTTGCAGTTTATTGCTGGAAAAAAAAAAGTTTTGCAGTTTGCTGCTGTAAGAAAAAAAGAAAATAAAGAATAGATGGACTCAGCAGAGGGAAGAAGTCACACTTGCTTTCGAATGCACTGTTCCTTGACAAAGATTCACTTGTACTGTTTCTTTGTCAAGTGTACAGATGCTGAAGAAACAAGTCTGACTTCTTTTAGTACGCTGTTCCCTCAAGAAGTTTCCATTGTGCTGGAATAGTGGATCAGGAATACGTTTAGTGACGTGAGTTTTGCAGTTTACTGCTGTCAGAAGAAAAGAAAAAAAATAGAATATATGAACTTAGCAGAGGGAAGAAGTCAAACTTGTTTTGGAATGCACTGTTCCTTCACAAAGATTCACTTGTACTGTTTCTTTGTCAAGTGTACAGATGCTGAAGAAACAAGTCTGACTTCTTTTAGTACGCTGTTCCCTCAAGAAGTTTCCATTGTGCTGGAATAGTGGATCAGGAATATGTTTAGTGACGTGAGTTTTGCAGTTTACTGCTGTCAGAAGAAAAGAAAAAAAAAAAAGAATAAATGGACTCAGCAGAGGGAAGAAGTCACACTTGTTTTGGAATGCACTGTTCCTTCACAAAGATTCACTTGTACTGTTTTTTTGTCAAGTTTACAGATGCTGAAGAAACAAGTCTGATTTCTTTTAGTACGCTGTTCCCTCAAGATGTTTCCATTGTGCTGGAATAGTGGATCAGGAATACGTTTAGTGACGTGAGTTTTGCAGTTTACTGCTGTCAGAAGAAAAGAAAAAAAAATAGAATATATGAACTTAGCAGAGGGAAGAAGTCAAACTTGTTTTGGAATGCACTGTTCCTTCACAAAGATTCACTTGTACTGTTTCTTTGTCAAGTGTACAGATGCTGAAGAAACAAGTCTGACTTCTTTTAGTACGCTGTTCCCTTAAGAAGTTTCCATTGTGCTGGAATAGTAGATCAGGAATATGTTTAGTGACGTGAGTTTTGCAGTTTACTGCTGTTAGAAAAAAAGAAAAAAAAAAAGAATAGATGAACTCAGCAGAGGGAAGAATGATACATCTTCCAATTCGCTTTTACTGAACGTATCCTTCTAAGATTCGAAAGGAGAACGGCCGCGTTCAATAGATTTACCTTCAGTTAAACGTTGCGTCTGTCTATACATAACTAAATTATTCTCAACTGAAAAGAAAAACGCCCACTTGTATTCAAACACTCCAGTTCTGCATTAACTAATTTCACAGTACGACACACCATGTTGATCGTTACACTATGTTAGAATACCACCCTGTAGCTACGGACATTTGTGATGTTAGAGGGACTAAGATCAAAGGCTGATTAACATTCTCCTTGCTGCTACAGTTTGTTTACTTATCAATGCATCAAAGAAAAATTCTTTTCCCTTTTTGTTAGTGTTTATTTTTTGAGACTTGAGCCTTGAAGGAAATATCGAACTCCCTTGCCAACGAGATCTTGAACTCCATCAGACATCTAACTTCAAAAGTGAATCTTTTTAGGTCCACTAATCAAAAAGTATTTAATTAGTACCGTCAAATAACTAATATGCTTTTATAGATCCGATATCTGACTAAGTAGTAGCAGCAAACAATAATTATTCAAAAAGTATCTTAAATGAATAAATAAACCAACAAACCGAAAGGTAAATAATTCACTAAATAAAAAGGAAGATAAAGATAACTTCTCAGTATCACAAACAAGAAGATTTGAAGTTCTATAACTCACTAAAGAGCTAAATAAATATATAAGTAAACGGATTACTTAATAGATACTGACAAATTCTATTTAAAGCATGGAAATGTAATTGGAGAGCAAAATATGCTGTTTATATACAGTGCAATGACATTAACTTCATAAGGGAAGGTAAAAAGAGCTTACGAATATTCCAGTAGGTTGGCCAGGGTACTAGCCACCCGTTGAGATACTGCCGCTAGAGAGTTATGGAGTCTTTTGACTGGCCAGACAGTACTACATTGGATCCTTCTCTCTGGTTACGGTTCACTTTCCCTTTGCCTACACATACACCGAATACCGAATAGTCTGGCATATTCTTTACAGATTCTCCTCTGTCTTCATACACCTGACAACACTTGAGATTACCAAACAATTCTTCTTCACCAAAGGGGTTAACTACTGCACTGTAATTGTTCAGGGGCTACTCTCCTCTTGTTAAGGGTAGAAGAGACTCATCAGCTATGGACACTCCAAAATCAAACCATTGTTCTCTAGTCTTAGGTAGTGCATTAGCCTCTGT
>NC_090737.1:128732357-128744857 GCF_036898095.1 Palaemon carinicauda | reverse complement strand
CTTCTTGGGAATTTAATAATATCACCCATTACTCTCATTTAACCCTTTGCAACATTCCATTCCATTTCTCTCTCTCTCTCTCTCTCTCTCTCTCTCTCTCTCTCTCTCTCTCTCTCTCTCTCTCTCTCTCTCTAAAAAAATATTAACAGTGTATCCTACAATTAATTCAAAGGATTTTCAATATACAGTTGGCAGCAATTACCACAAAAGCCCCTCACCGGTTAAACGTTCTCTTAATATAATCTTATAAAAACGGTCATTGCTTTACAATTCTACGGAGTTTGCTACCCTGATTTAACTTTTGTTTGCGCCCTGATATTGATAGCAATAAAAGTCTGTAAATTAGAGATTACTGGGACCTCTTTTTACCTTAACAAGTCGGTTTGGGTTTGTATCTTTTATGTAGATTGCCTGGTCATTGTGGCCAAGCACGGGCTCTTACAATTCTGCATACCCTTGCCTCGTGAAGGAACGAAGACTACAAGAAACTTGAAAAATATGAACTGGAAGAGATTTCATCCAATAAAATTAATTACAAAATCAGATTAATTTATTGGACTTAATCTATTAGACCTCTGTTTATTGACAAAGACTTAATGTCTGTATTTAATTTCAGGTGTTGGACATTTATTGGTGGTCACCATCCAAGTACTGGCCAGAACCAATATTGCTTACCTTTAACTGTTTGGACATGACCTATCAGCTCATATTTATCTTTATCTTTAATGCACTATTTTCGTTGTGATTCAAAATCAAAATCAAAACTTTATTCACCGATGAAGATTTTTGTGGCCTGATTGGTAACGTCTCTGCCTGGTGTTTGCCACAAGGCGGTTCGAGTCCCGCTCAGACTCGTCAGTTCCTTTGGTGTCTGCAACCTTACCATCCTTGTGAGCTAAGAATGGGAGGTTTGGGGGAGCCTATAGATCTATCTGCTGAGTCATCAGCAGCCATTGCCTGGCCCTCCCTGGTTCTAGCTTGGGTGGAGAGGGGGCTTGGGCGCTGATCATATGTATATATGGCCAGTCTATAGGGCATTGTTCTGCTTGCTAGGGCAATGTCACTGTCCTTTGCCTCTGCCATTCATGAGCGGCCTTTAAACCTTTAAAATGTATATGCTGGTGGAATTGCTTAAAATGAATAATTGCGATAGTTCCTAATGCAAAATATATCAATAAAAGCAAAGCACAAAAATATAAAACAAAATCAGTCAAAAAGTAGAAATAACAAGCAATTGAACATATGCTAAATGAAACATCACAAGAGGCAAAAAAAAAAAAAAGGAAATAAAAGTAATAAATAACAGAGGCAATTGAAAGTACAAAAATAGCGAATGAAGAGGATGAATTAAACGCATGCCATTGAACCCACCTCCGGAAAGACCCCGGCTGGAAAGAAATGTCACTGATGCTTAGCAATTAACAGCAATTACCAGCAATTAACACCATTTGAAAAGCATTAATTGCTGCCCTCCCTTTTTTTCTCTCTCTCTTTCAATACAGCCTTTGGTGACAGGGAAAAAAAAACCTCAACAATTAGTCCGGCTTCAAATGCAAATGAGAACTTTCGTTTTTTTTCTTCTTCTTCTTCCAACACTGATATTGAATTTTCCTCCGAGACACTTAGCATGAGAAAGGGGGGCTTTATTCAGTCGTGGTCTAGCAAAGGGAAAGGGTTTCATTTGATGGAGATAAAGGATATTATTAGGATGCAAATTCACTTTGATGGTTATAGACATATGTCTAGGAATACACAGTGACATGCCAACAAATTATGTATATATATATATATATATATATATATATATATATATATATATATAATATATACGTATGTATATATATATATATATATATATATAATATATTATATATATATATGTATATATCCATCCATATACCAAGGCACTTCCCCCAATTTTGGGGGGTAGCCGACACCAACAATGAAACAAAACAAAAAGGGGACCTCTACTCTCTATGTTCCTTCAGCCTAATCAGGGACTCAACCGAGTTCAGCTGGTACTGCTAGGGTGCCACAGCCCAACCTCCCACATTTCCACCACAGATGAAGCTTCATAATGCTGACTCCCCTACTGCTGCTACCTCCGCGGTCATCTAAGGCACCGGAGGAAGCAGCAGGGCTTACTGGAACTGTGTCACAATCGCTCGCCATTCATTCCTATTTCTAGCACGCTCTCTTGCCTCTCTCACATCTATCCTCCTATCACCCAGAGCTTTCTTCACACCATCCATCCACCCAAACCTTGGCCTTCCTCTTGTACTTCTCCCATCACCTTCTTTAGCAGACAACCATTTTCCATTCTCTCAACATGGCTAAACCACCTCAACACATTCATATCCACTCTAGCCGCTAACCCATTTCTTACACCCGTTCTCTCCCTCACCACTTCGTTCCTAACCCTATCTACTCGAGATACACCAGCCATACTCCTTAGACACTTCATCTCAAACACATTCAATTTCTGTCTCTCCATCACTTTCATTCCCCACAACTCCGATCCATACATCACAGTTGGTACAATCACTTTCTCATATAGAACTCTCTTTACATTCATGCCCAACCCTTTATTTTTTACTACTCCCTTAACTGCCCCCAACACTTTGCAACCTTCATTCACTCTCTGACGTACATCTGCTTCCACTCTACCATTTGCTGCAACAATAGACCCCAAGTACTTAAACTGATCCACCTCCTCAAGTAACTCTCCATTCAACATGACATTCAACCTTGCACCACCTTCCCTTCTCGTACATCTCATAACCTTACTCTTACCCACATTAACTCTCAACTTCCTTCTCTCACACACCTTTCCAAATTCTGTCACTAGTCGGTCAAGCTTCTCTTCTGTGTCTGCTACCAGTACAGTATCATCCGCAAACAACAACTGATTTACCTCCCATTCATGGTCATTCTCGCCTACCAGTTTTAATCCTCGTCCAAGCACTCGAGCATTCACCTCTCTCACCACTCCATCAACATACAAGTTAAACAACCACGGCGACATCACACATCCCTGTCTCAGCCCCACTCTCACCGGAAACCAATCACTCACTTCATTTCCTATTCTAACACATGCTTTACTACATATATATATATATATATATATATATATATATACATATACATATATGTATATATATAAATATATATATATATATATATAATATATATATATATATATATATATATATATATATAGATATATATATAAAGGCTAAATATTTAGAGAGGTCTGCAAACAGGCATTCCTTCTCACCAAGGTATGACTACTTCTCCCACCGCTATCCGAGGGACGGCGAGAGCTGATCATGACCAAAAAGAAATATATATACATACATACATATATATATATATATATATATATGTGTGTGTGTGTGTGTGTGTGTGTGTGTGTGTGGGTGCATGTGTATAGATATATAGATAGATAAACACTAAATAGATAGATAGATAGATAGCCAGACAATTGTTTTTTATCATATAGAGATGTTTGTGTATGTGTGCGCGTGTGAGGACTCGTGGGAGCGTGTTTGTCTGTATAATTTACCCCTTTACCCCATAACTTGTTGCGGTTCCAGAAAAAAACAAAGTTAGGTATCTTATACCTAAGAAATCCAACAAGGATCTTGTTCCCAGATCATATTTTTCTTGGAATCCAACATAAACTACCATCTCTTGGAATCTCACTAAATTCATCTTCTCCCATATGAAATTTCTTTTGGTAGTCAACTGAAATTATCTTAAACATAGAAATAATTCCTTTTGGATTCCAACTAAACCTATTTTGTCAGAGGATTCAATTTCTTAGAAAATCTAACCAAAAGAAGCTTGCCTGTATATTAAATTTCTTTCTGAATACATCAAACAGGATCTTGGAATTAAGTACATTTTCCTTTTGGAATCCAACAGGAATCATTATCTTGCTTCTCTATGCAACTTGTTTTGACATCTAAATGAAATGAACTTACGAACTTCACCAAGAATCCAACTTGAATGATTTTGTCCGTAAATATCTATTCATTAGGAATTAGAATAAATGTCTATGTAATCAAAGGCAAATTCTTAAAAAAAAATACTAAAATTTGCTTTACATCTCAATCCTCTGCGGAAACAGTTTATGTTCTGGAATATCAGTAAATATATAAAGCTAGATAGCTATAAATAAATCATAATAAAATATTTGGAGGACAGCGTTTCTGGATCTATGCACATCACCCAACAGACCGACCTGATCCCCAAGTGTATGCAAAACCAAGAGAATATTCGTGCAATTCCTGAGTCTTTTCCGTTCATATAAGGGAGAGATATTTTCAGTCAACTTTTGTTAAAACTGCTTTCTGCAATTTGCAAAGCTTTGTTATGGGAGATTTTCCTTTAATCTTTTCACTTGAAATTTTTGGTGTTTTCATTGTCAATAAATACTCAAATTATATTCTAAAGTAAATACTGTTTAGGTAACAGTAATTGTGGATATAATAGAATGACATTCAGATAGATAGACAGACAGATTCATCGATAGATAGATAGATAGATAGATAGATAGATAGACCACATTCCTCGTGGATGTGAACAGGGGTCAATCTGTACATATTTGGATATCTACGAATGTAATCAGGCTGCTATGCAGCGAATAAAATATTTGTGCAATAAGATATGTTAATGATGAGATAGATAGACAGGCAGATAGATAGATAGATAGATAGATAGATAGATAGATAGATGTGGGACAGGAATTTTTCAAACGATAGTATGATAAAATACGCTAAAATCTAGCCCTGTTAAACAACTGCGAGCTATCGAATGTAGCAGACACAGACAAAACGAGAGAAAATAGGAGTCAAAAAGTCACTTAGTCTGAATTTCTATTGAAGGGGGAAAATAGAAAATTTCCTTTTTGGTCCAAATTTCTTTCTGCACTTTATACACAAGCTTCTTAGTAAAGAGACAGATGGGGAATGATGATACTCCTGGTTCCTTCTATCTTTCTTTTGGCCTCCAAAATACAATCATGTTGCTTCTTTAAAACCAAAAACTTTTATAAAAATATATATATACATATATATATATATATATATATATATATATATATATATATATATATATATATATATACATATATATACATATATATATGTATGTATATATATATATATATATATATATATATATATTTATATATATTGCCCTATCAAGCAGGACAATGCCCTAGAGAATGACTATATATACATATGATCAGCGCCTAAGCCCCCTCTCCATCCAAGCTAGGACCAAGGAGGGCCAGGCAATGGTTGCTGATGACTCAGCAGACAGACCTATAAGGCTCCCCCAAAACCCCCTATCCTTAGCTCACAAGAATTGGGATGTTACAGCGACCAAAAAAACTAACGAGTATGAGCGGGAATCAAACCCCAGTCTGGCGATCACCAGTCAGGGACGTTACCACATCAGCCACCACAACCACTTTCCTTTGATCTTTTCCTTGTTCCTCGTCTTTGCAGACCATCTCTTCGTAAAATACACTCCTGTGAATTCCTGGTTAACAATGCAGACACTGTGCAATAAAATCCACATTTTCGGATTCCAGGATTCCAGGATTCCAAGAATCTTCCTTTTCAAATTTTCCGTCTCGAAAAATGTAATCTATATTTGGCCATCTCGATTTCCTTCGTTTCTGGGCATTTCCAGCAGGCTATATATGAAAGCCTTGCATTGTTTATTAGCAAAATCTAAGCACATATATGCACATATATTTTAGTGCAAATACCCAATCATAGATGAAAAAAAAAAGTTGGGCATAATCAACGCAAGCAAATAAACAAACATATAAGCAACATGGAGAGATTTATATATCTGTAAACATATATGCATATGCATGTACATATATGAATATATATATATATATATATATATATATATATATATAATATATATATATATATCTACATATATATATATAATATATATATATATATATATATATATATATATATATATCTACATATATATATGTATATATATAAAAATATATATATATATACATATATATATATATATATATATATATATATATATATATATATATATGTACATATATATATATGTATATATATATATATATATATATATAATATATATATATATATCTCAGGAGGAAGATGCTCCTCTGCTTCCTTTAGGACACAATTGCTGTCCCGCTCAAACTGAATAGTGTCTTTGGTCACTGCAACCTCACCATCCTTATGAGCTAAGGATGGAGGGTTTAGTAGGGATCCTATAGATCTATCTGCTGAGTCATTAGCAGCCATTGCCTGGCCCTCCTTGATCCTAGCTTGGGTGGAGAGGGGACTTGGGCGCTGATCATATGGTATATATGGTCAGTCTCTAGGTCATTGTTCTGCTAGATAGGGCAATGTCACTGTCCCTTGCCTCTGCTATTCATGGGTGGCCTTTAAACCTTTACACCTTTAAAGGAATTTAAAGATGAATCCAAGGAGGATGGGCCACACCTAAGGTACTCTGCCCAGAAATATGGTGCATTAGAATTCCAGCCATTGACCTTCCAAAAGAAGGTGTGTCCGGGTAACTCCTCTTACTACCAAATCAAGTTTCTTCGACACTTATAAGTGGAAAACAAGAGCATTTATAGAAAACTGCCAAAAAAATTATTGTAAGATTCATTCGGCGTTAGGACTGAAGAACAAAATGTCTTCAGTAATATTTAAAAAGGGTTTCATTTATGAGGTATAGTAAAATCTAAAAAAAATTTTAAAAAATTATTAACAGATTACTGAGTATAGGGAGAGAGAGAGAGAGAGAGAGAGAGAGAGAGAGAGAGAGAGAGAGAGAGAGAGAGAGAGAGAGAGAGAGAGAGAGAGAGAGGGGGAGAGTATCAAATAATTGAATCAGTTTCTCCTGGAAACGGGAATATTGCCTAGCCGAGGTCTTCACTCACATGGACTTATATATTGTTCATTAAAGTTATTGAAACAGTGATGATAGATCTGACATTGGAACTGAATACAATATTCCAAACCGAAATAGATTTACGCAATGGGTATGGTTTAAGGTTTAAAGGTCACTCATGAATGGCAGAGGCAAGGGACAGTGACAATGCCATAGTAACTGGCCATACTGTATATATATACTTTATATATATATATATATATATATATATATATATATATATATATATATATATATACATATATATATATATATATATATATACGATCAGCACCCAAGCCCCTTCTCCATCCAAGCTATGTCCAGGGAGGACCAGGCAATGGCTGATGATGCCTGAGCAGGTCGACATATAAGCTCCCTCAAAGCCCCCCATCCTTGCTCAAAGGGATGGTGAGGTTGGTGAGGTTGCAGACAATAAAGAAAATATCGACCGTGCGAGTCTCGAGCCTCAGTCTGGTAGAACACCATGCTGGGACCTTTTTATTAGGCTACCACAACCCTGAAATATCCAGTGTCATTGGTTAATCAGGTAAGATATCTGGAAACTTGTCCAGCTTATGCTTAAATATGTCCTCAGGTGGATTCATGACAGACCAGAATACATTACGTTATACAGTTCAATAAATTCGAGGCCATAGGAGCAAACCTTCGGCTGGGTTATGATCTAGAATAGGCTTAGAACGAGATAAACCAAAATCAGTATTAGAATTACGGTGGTCTTGGTTTTGGAAAATTTGGAACCAAATCCCCTCCGTTTACGTAGATTGTATATTTTTATACTTTTCATGTCTAAGCTGGGTACTACTTAGTTTCAGTACCTGCAGCCTATCGCAATGGGGGAGGCCATACGAATTATTATTTGTGTGTGTGTGTGTATGTGTGTGTGGGTGGGTGAAATATAGCGCGCCTTCTAGCCGATATATTTCTTCATAGTTTGTTGTTTGTGGCGACCTTACTGGTTAGCAACCACACACATACCGTATGCATGATGTTGGCATCTCTTTATTTAATATACGAGAGAGAGAGAGAGAGAGAGAGAGAGAGAGAGAGAGAGAGAGAGAGAGAGAGAGAGAGAGAGAGAGAGAGAGAGAGATCCTATACTAAGTGGCCCCTTTGGTGACAATTTAAAGATGTCCAGTGCCGTCTGCCAATTTAGCCGTAAATTGAGTGAAAAATATAGATTTATTCTTGACTGTAGACTTGTTTTGCAACTGATATGATCACAGGACTAAACTCGTGAAATATTTCCTGTAAATGACTTATTTCACAATGTCAAAAAATTTATACTTCATCTTAAAAAAAAATTGGATTGTTATCGCTTCCTAAGCTTTCGCCAATATTCACATTATTATAGGACGCTGTATGATTACCAAAGAACTAAAGATAACTTTTATGCTGGGGAGAGAGAGAGAGAGAGAGAGAGAGAGAGAGAGAGAGAGAGAGAGGAGAGAGAGAGAGAGAGAGAGATTCATCACTCAGGTGAAAGGCAAATGTTAGGCTCAATCTTAGTAAAACCTAAAACTGGTTTCATCATATCTCCCAAAATCTTTACAGTGTATTTTTTTAACGTTTTTATGCAGTACACTGTTATAAAACAACGTAATTGTAGTTGAAAAATCTCCGTAAAAATATACTATTCTCAGCCGTATTTCAGTAAAATACAGGCGATCGTAATTTTACCCTACTTTGTTATATTTTATGGGTTGGTGTCCGTAATATCACTCCTTTAAGTCAACTATATCCGTTTTTAAAACGGTAATAGTCTGACAAGCTTTTTTTACGGCCAATTTTTAACAGTGAAGAGCCTAGTATTGTTGATTCATCTACTAGCATTAGCTTGAGCTGTTGAGCGTTGTGTACAATATTTCAGTTACGCTAGTTAATACTCCGTATGTGTCAAAAATAGATAAGTTCTTCGTTTATATTAATCATTCACACTCCGTCTTGCAAAAAAAAAAAAAAAAAAAAAAAAAATTATGATGTGTACTCCCCCTTATGTGGTTCATCCTATCTTCTCCCTGCGTGTTTGATAATCTCCCGGACCCGTCGCACGGAAACAGCATTTTCCTGTCGTCTTATTTGGGGCGGGGGAATCTAGATGAAGCATCCTTTTTTGTATCATGTGTTGTGCTCGTTTCTGTCCTCATGCGAGGATGGAAGGATAAACTACGGGCAAAAGAAAAAAGAAAAAAAAAATATACTGAGCCTAACTCTCACGAACCTGGCGCTGCTAACCTCCTTCCCACATACCTACCACTCCTTAGTAGTCCCTAACTCTCACTGACCTCGATATACTCAGCACCCAAGACCAGACGGTTATTTCTATATACTGAGCCTAACTCTCACAAACCTGGCGCTGCTAACCTCCTTCCCACATCCCTATCACCCCTTCCTGGTCCCTAACTCTCACTGACCTCGAGCTACTCTGCACCCAAGACCAGACGTTTTATTTCAATCATTCACTTCTTTTCAACATCTCCCCCCCCCCCCACCCCCCACCCCCCCACCCCTGGCCCCAACACCCACTTGTTTCTTATCTCCAATGTGACCATAACAACAGGAAATCAGAACTGGAGGGAAATCTTGATGACACTTCAATATTCTTGCGGTCTGTGAAATATTCATGAGAGGAGGGTGATCAACGTGGCTAGTTTTGGCCATCATCATCATTTCTTTTCTATTTGGGGAGCGATTTGGCTTCCAACGAATGGCTTCCTCGCTACAAATTCTCCCAAGATCCCCCAACGTGTTAGGTGGAAACCGTCTCGGATTTCGCTTCCATTAGCTTCTTTTTTTTTTTCTTCTTCTTCTTCTTCTTTGAGGTGGTATAGTTTCAGCTCCTCCATCTGTTTTTCCAAATTTTTCTTTGTTTTTCCTTGGTCTTGATTTCACCATAACAGTCACCACTATCGTCATCTTTTATTTTATTTTTATTAACGTTATTATTATTACCAATATTTTGTTTATCATTACCATTTCATCTTCTTGTTTTTTCTTTATTTATTTTACATTCAATGGTTTTCTTTTTGGTATTCTAGCGTTTCTTTAATTTCATGTTTACATTCCATGATCATCTTTCCACTTGTATCTTCTTTGAATGATGGCCACCCCATAAACCTTGGAGATGGAAAATCAGACCAAGGAAGAATTAGATCCTTCAGTATTCTTCCATCACCAGCATCTCTGTTGGTTGGTCAGAGGCCAGATGTCCACACCACACATTTACCCCCTTAAAAACTTACATTGAGACCACGGACCCTTAAGACAAGTCCTTACTAGCATAACACCACCCTGAGCAAGCTACTCGCACAGAGGCAGGGAGACATCAAAGCAATCAGAGATAGATTGATAGGGTTGGTGTGGCCTGATTGGTAATGTCTCTGTCTGGTGTTTGCCAGACGGGGATTAGAGTCCCGCTCAGACTCGTTAGTGCCATTAGTGTCTGCAACCTTACCATCCTTGTGAGCTAAGGTTGGGGGGTTTGGGGGAGCCTATAGGTCCATCTGCTGAGTCATCAACAGCCACTGCCTGGCCCTCCCCGGTCCTAGCTTGGGTGGAGAGGAGGCTTGAGCGCTGATCATGGCATTGTCCTGATTGCTAGGGAAATGTCACTGTCCCTCACCTCTGCCATTCATGAGCGACCTTTAAACCTTTAGACCTTTAAAGATAAAGGCGTCTGGTTTCAGTCACAGTTTTATCAGAATAGATACTCACCAGAACGTCAGCTGGACAAGCCCAACCCGCCACTGTGGTACCCAACCACAGCAGTGGCCTCCCTATTAAAAAGCTTAAAATCACGATCCCGGGATCGATCTGCTGCCATGCAAATGCTTGGCGAACACGTTACCACTGTACTAGCCAGGAGGCTTGTAAGGTATATTGCGTTACAGCGGACTCCAGGAAGTAGGCTACTCGAAGCAGCCATCCTGAGAAAAACAGGAGCTAAAAGGGATTTTGGTGAAGCTTATTTTCGGGGAATCCTAAGCCTTAGGCCCAGTCGTGTCCCAGAACGAATTATAGGCCCTAAAATCTTCCCTGAAACATTTAGTGGCTATTATGCTCGTTATCGTCGGTGTTTGGGTCTTTTTTTTCCGGCAGTTGAACCTCGAAAAGGTTGCTCCAGTAAGTTCTATGGTTTCTATTTTAGTTTTCTTTTCCTCAGATGTGGATCTTTTTCGAAGAATAATCCTTGTAAACAATATGCATTGAAGTGCCAGAGACTTTTTATTTTCTCAAATATATTTTAGCTTATATTCTAGTGGTCTGCCACAATAAGAAAAAATAATATTACAAAGTGAAAGAAAAGATAAGAAATCTCAGATCATAGATAAAGACATTGTGGTCTCGAAGAATAAATCTTGTAAACAATAAGCATTGAATTGCCAGAGTCTTTGTATTTTCTCACAGATATTTTATCTTATATTCCGGTGGTCTGTCACAATAAGTAAATAAAATTAGAAAGGGAATCAAAAGAGAAGAAAGGTCCGATCACAGAAAACTATTAGGTTTATGAGTTTTCTTTTATCCCAGATACTTCTTCATGGAAGTAAAACATGAGAAGATTAAAGATTAAAGACAGATTATAGGAATAGATAAAAATCAAGCTTTAAAGGACTAGATCTCATTTTATCCAAGTGGTTCTTAATTTAAAAAGAGAAATTGAGATTTTTGAGTCATTTGAGTTCATCTTATTTGACTTTCTATCGATAAATCAAACTGATGATACAGTGAAGATTTTCTGAAGAGAAGAAAGTGTTGAAGGCAAATCATTGTATAAAAAAAGTAGATAAATGTTCCTATTGCCTCCAATTTCAAAGTAACAAAAAACCACCTCTACCAATTGTTGTTGTTATTGTTTTTGTTATTGTTGTTTTTCTTTCGGCTGCTACCTAACATGGTGCTGGGGTATTTCTATAAATATCGCGAAATGTTATCTTGTGATAATCCAGACGGAACAATGATGTGGAAACATTAAAAGATAATTGTGTACCATCTTTTTTTCAATACGACTTCCTGTAGTAATAAATCATTACGTAGCAGGCCTCTCTCTCTCTCTCTCTCTCTCTCTCTCTCTCTCTCTCTCTCTCTCTCTCTCTCTCTCTCTCTCTCAAAACATTAACAACCTACTGTATATACATTACATTTAAAATTACGGCAGTCGCTTTTATTTTGTCAACAAAGACTGTTTAACATGCTTTCTTCTGGTATTTTGTCAGAATATCTTATCAACAAGAACAAAAACAACAGTATAAACACCGTCTCATTATAGAGACTTTGGATTAAACGAGGTATGTACACAGTCCTATCCCAATACTTTCATATTTGTATACTTCATTGTTGTTCCTTATGTTAATTGTTATTAATAGAAGGTGCCTTTGTGTAAGCCATTTACTTGTTTTTTCTTAAAACAGACATAACAATCGCATCTCTTCAGATTAATCAAAAGTAAACAAACAAATAATGAAATTAGAATACATTATTGTCATGTCTCACTTCGAGAGTAAAATATATCCTTCTAC
>NC_090737.1:128719857-128727357 GCF_036898095.1 Palaemon carinicauda | reverse complement strand
TCGTCTATTAGCGTGCTTTTTCCCATTCGTATAGAATAACACGGTCGCCTTCTTTTGAAGGACTTTACTTTGGCTTTTGGGGTGGACCGTAGTTCCGAAAGGCTGCCCTGCCTGCCATCGCTTAGACCCCGGTAGCGTATGTTTGTGTTGTACCAGCCACCATCACCCGTCCTCCCAGCAGCGGGGAATCATGGCGTAGTTAAATCGACAGTTCGAGACGTGTGAGGTGTATGTTATGCTTTTAGGTGTTGGAATGGCTGTGTTTGTGTGTGTATTAGTCTGTAACACCCATTTGCTGAACACACTAACTATACATTGGAAATGATGGATGAGTATAAATGAATATATACGCTAAATATACAAGATTAATGAATGTGGACAGCTGAATATCTGCCCCCCCCCCCCCCACCCCCCACCCCCGCCCAGCCATTGCATTGCAGAAATCCGAACTAATGGAGCGAGATGGGGCGAATGGTCTCACATGACGAGTCTCAAGAAAGTCTCCCATGTCGGGCATTCGTAGTAAGGAAGCCATTCGTAGTAAGGAAGCCATTCGTAGTAAGGAAGCCATTCGTTCTGACCCAAATCGCTCCCCAAAGAGAAGAAAAATGACGATGATTGCCGGCACTAGCCAGCGACGATCCTTTAACCCTCATGAATAATTTCTCTCAAATGGAATATGATCGGTGGCGCTGTCTGGAATCGAAAATTCCTGGAATGGTTGATATGTGGAATAGAAATGATCCCGTTGGACGGAGGAGAGAACAGGAATGGGAATGGCCTAAGGAGAATTATGGGCTGATCAGCTGATCAGTTGTCACAGAATTCGCAATCCTGAATTGTTGTAGGTTTTTGTTGCGCAATTGGTATATATTTCCCTATGTAAACAAAGATTATACATATACATATATATATATATACATATATATATATATATATATATATATATATATTATGTATATTTTTATATAGATAGATAGATAGAGAGAATATATATATATGTATATAAATATATTTAAATGTATATATATATATATATATATATATATATATATATATATATATATATAATATATAATATATATATATATATATGTATAAATATATATAGAGAGAGAGAAAATATATATATATACATATATATATAGATATATATATATATATATATATATATATATATATATATATACAGTATATGTATATATATGTATATATATATATATATATATATATATGTGTGTGTGTGTTAAAAAAAAGTCGCTATTTCCTATTATATATCTATCATTTCTGCATTATTATTCTTGAACATATGCTCTTCACGTAATAAAATGAATTATCTATTTCTTCTAATTGTGTTTACCTATCGATGAATTCTTTGTTAACATTGGGAAATATATACGAATTACGCAACAAAAACCTACAACAATTCAGGATTGCGAATTCTGTGACAACTGATCAGCTGATCAGCCCATAATTCTCCTTAGGCCATTCCCATTCCTGTTCTCTCCTCCGTCCAACGGGATCATTCCTATTCCGAATCAACCATTCCAGGAATTTTCGATTCCAGACAGCGCCACCGATCATATTCCATTTGAGAGAAATTATTCATGAGGAGTTATAGGATCGTCGCTGGCTAGTGCCGGCAATCATCGTCATTTTTCTTCTCTTTGAGGAGCGATTTGGCTCAGAACGAATGGCTTCCTTACTACGAATGGCTTACTTACTACGAATGGCTTTCTTACTACGAATGGCTTCCTTACTACGAATGGCTTTCTTACTACGAATGCCTGACATGGGAGACTTTCTTGAGACTCGTCATGCGAGACCATTCTCCCATCTCGCTCCATTAGTTCGGATATCTGCAATGGCTGGGTGGGTGAGCGGGGGGGGGGGGGGGGGGGGCAGAGATTCAGTTATCTACATTCATTCATCATTTCCAATGTATATTTAGTGTGTACATTCATTTATATTCATCCATCATTTCCAATGTATATTTAGTGTATATATGCATTTATATTCATCCATTATTTCCAATGTATATATATATATATATATATATATATATATATATATATATATATGTGTGTGTGTGTGTGTGTGTGTGTGCGCGTGTGTGTGTGTACCATTAATCTCTTTTTTCCATTTTTGGGAAGGTGGCGCGGAGGCATTTAAAAGTAACGCTACCTGCCTCATGTAGTACCCTTTTTACACCCAATGACGTAGATCATATATACAGGACATCAGCAGATAAGGATAGCGCCGGGATTGATACACGGAAAGTGGTGAAGAGAGAGAGAGAGAGAGAGAGAGAGAGAGAGAGAGAGAGAGAGAGAGAGATAATATTCCTCATTATTGCATGATCAAAACATGAAACAATAAAAGTAAGATCATTACACGAACTATGAAAATAAAAACAAACATATTTCCTTCATTATCAAGGCAATTAAAAGATAAAAAAATATTGAAACGATACAATAGAGAGGACTTGAAACTTTGGCTAAATCATTATCTATTCATTATCTATTCATTATCTATTCATTGTCTATTCATTATCTATTCTCTTCATCCTTTTCCGCCGTTCTTTCTTGTCTTTTTTTTTTTAAAGATGAAGAGAATTAGATTACCGACTTCTTCAGCGGCCGAATTTAATTCTATGATATTCCTTTGAAAAGAAGCGCTTATAAAAAAGATCCTTTTGAAAGCCGAAGAACAGAGCTTCCAATAGAGGGACGAGGTGAAATAATGAATCCATCGATACAAATAGAAACGAAAGGAGATCAGATATATATCTTTTTGTAAATGAAAGGACAATGATAACGATAACTGAAGGAACGATTTGTTTCATTAGTGGAGGGAGGTCAGGTCAGGTCAGTCCACTTTTGACCCTAAAAGAGGAAAAGTGGTTGGACGAGCTCATTAAAACTTTGTTTCGCTGACGGTTTTTCACAATACCAAGAAGAAGAAGAAGAAGAAGAAGAAGAAGAAGAAGGGGAGGAGGAGGAGGAGGAGGATGCCCAATTGAGTCCAAGGAAGAAAAATCTCCGATAGGGGGAGGAAAAGGGGAGGAGGAGAGAAGGAGGAGGAAAAGGGGAGGAGGATGAAAAGGGGAGGAGGAGGAGAGGAGGAGGAGGAAAGGGGGAGGAGGAGGAAAAAGAGGCGGAGAAAAAGGAGGGTGTGGAAGGAAAGTGGTGAGGATGAGGAGGAAAAAGAGGTGGAGAAAAAGGAGGGTGTGGAAGGAAAGTGGTGAGGATGAGGAGAAAAAGGAGTAGGAGGAGAAAAATAAGGAGGAGAAAAAGAAGGAGGAGGAGTAAAAGACGAGGTGGATGAAGGACAGGGGTGAGGAAGAGGAGAAAGAAGAGGAATATGTGAGGAGTGAAAGGAGTGAGGAAGAGGAGAAACAGAGCGAAATGGAGTGGGTAGAGGAATAGTAAAAATGGGAGAAATCAAAATAATAAATTGAAAATTAAAGAACCAAAACTGATAAAAAAGAACATGAGAAATTGAAGGAAAAATAGAAAATGTAAATGAAAACGTCAAGAAGGAACAAAGAAAAGGTGGAAGAAATTAAAAGGATTTCAGAACAATAAAGAATATCTTTATGAATAAGAAAATAAACAAAAAGGTTTCTTTGACTCAGAATACTTTCAGCATAATAATTCCTATATGGTATTTAAACAGTTGATTAATAGTGTACCTCATCCGTCAAAAAAAGACGGCTAAATATTTAGATAGATATGCACACACACGCACACACGTACACACACGCATGCAAATTCAACCCTTCCCATCCCTACCCCTTTCCTAAATACAACTAGGCAGTTTCGGCAATTTGTGGGAGATTGTGGTTTCCGAGTGTGCCTCTCGGGGCACCCTCTTTCACCAGGGAATGACTATTTCCTCTCCCCACTACCGGAGGTAAGGAGAGACCGAAAGTCATACTTCTGAAAAAGCCACTAATCGTAAAAGTATATGTGTATATATATATATATATATATATATATATATATATATATATATATATATATATATATATATATTTATATACACATATATATATGCATATATATATATGCATATATATATATATATATATATGTGTGTGTGTGTGTGTGTGTGTGTGTACATACATATATATATATATATATATATATATATATATATATATATATATATATATATATATATATATATATATATATATACAGAGAGAGAGAGAGAGAGAGAGAGAGAGAGAGAGAGAGAGAGACGTAGCTCTTTACTATACACGGGAGATTAAAAGTTAAAAAAGAGTTTCAAACACGTCATTAACAACTTTAATAACAAGGTGAATATCAGTACCAGATAATGATAGTAATTCCCAAAGTCTTAAGACCTTGATAATAGCGATACATAATGAGCTTAAATAAGATATCAAGCTAGCTGAAGACCATAATAATTGCTAGCGATACAAAATGATCTTTAGAAAATAAAACATCAAGCCTGCTGAAATCCATTCTCTTCCAGCACAACTTCTCAATTATAAATCATTAAGGACCACAAAAATAAGATATCAAGCCTGCTGAAATCCATTCTCTTCCAGCACAACTTCTCAATTATAAATCATTAAGGACCACAAAAATAAGATATCAAGCCTGCTGAAATCCATTCTCTTCCAGCACAACTTCTCAATTATAAATCATTAAGGACCACAAAAATAAGACATCAAGCCTGCTGGAATCCATTCTCTTCCAGCACAACTTCACAATTATAAATCATTAAGGACCACAAAAATAAGACATCAAGCCTGCTGGAATCCATTCTCTTCCAGCACAACTTCACAATTATAAATCATTAAGGACCACAAAAATAAGACATCAAGCCTGCTGGAATCCATTCTCTTCCAGCACAACTTCACAATTATAAATCATTAAGGACCACAAAAATAAGACATCAAGCCTGCTGGAATCCATTCTCTTCCAGCACAACTTCACAATTATAAATCATTAAGGACCACAAAAATAAGACATCAAGCCTGCTGGAATCCATTCTCTTCCAGCACAACTTCACAATTATAAATCATTAAGGACCACAAAAATAAGACATCAAGCCTGCTGGAATCCATTCTCTTCCAGCACAACTTCTCAATTATAAATCATTAAGGACCACAAAAATAAGACATCAAGCCTGCTGAAATCCATTCTCTTCCAGCACAACTTCTCAATTATAAATCATTAAGGACCACAAAAATAAGATATCAAGCCTGCTGAAATCCATTCTCTTCCAGCACAACTTCTCAATTATAAATCATTAAGGACCACAAAAATAAGACATCAAGCCTGCTGGAATCCATTCTCTTCCAGCACAACTTCACAATTATAAATCATTAAGGACCACAAGCTCTGTCACTCTAAAATAACGCTCCAGATTAACGAGCATTATTCCACGCTAATAACGTCGTTCGTCAAAAGAATTTTCAAACGAGAAAAACAATATTTATAAGAAGCAATCTTGAACTCTGTCTGAGGCGGAGACCTTGGCATAACTCAGATGACGTCATGCCAGGATAGACCTGAATAATGGCTCCCAGATTTAAGCTTTATGGGACTATTGGAAATTGGAATCCCAGGCGTCAGATTAATGAGACGGGTTATATCCAGTGTGATCACAGGAAATGCAAGCTCACAGACGTACACATGCACATACACACATACACACACACAAACACACACACACACACACATATATATATATATATATATATATATATATATATATATATATATGTGTGTGTGTGTGTGTGTGTTTATATGTAGGGTATGTATATAATCATACTGTACGTGTGTGCATATATACGTTTGTGTATATATATATATATATATATATATATATATATATATATACACGTGTGTGTGCATAAATATATATATGCATACATAAATATGTATATATATATATATATATATATATATATATATATATATACACGTGTGTGTGCATAAATATATATATGCATACATAAATATGTATATATATATATATATATATATATATATATATGTATATATATATATATATATATATATATATATATATATATATATATATATATATATATGTGTGTGTGTGTGTGTATACAGTACGCGTGTGTATAAAATTATAAATTTCCCATATTTTTCGAACTAGTTAAAAAATTTCCATTTTCTCGTCTATCCTCTGTAAATATCTTTTCCTCTCTACTGCTTCAACACTTTATTCACTGCTAACAAAACCACAAGTTTTGTATCTAGAAATCTCTGCAATCAACTTACAGTTCATTATCAAAATTACTTATCTCTAAAAGAATCAGCAGTTACGCAACACTGTCATTTGTACAGGTCTCTAATCTTGATTTTTCTGGCATTCAGCATCCAAAGTTCCCTTGAAAAATATTATAATAATCTTTCCCTTTAATGTTTCACTACCGACTGTTGACTATGTTATGTAATGAGAGAACACGTGTGCACGATTTTCTACCTGCTTCCTTGTCTCCTTTCCTCTCTGTTGGAGGCCTTATAGGAATTATAGCATCTTGCTTTTCCAACTTGGGTTGTAGCTTAGTAAATAACTATAACTATAACTATAATAATAATAATAATTATAATAATAATAATAATAATAATAATAATAATAATAATAATAATAATAACAATTTTAATAATGATAATAATAATAATAATAATAATAATAATAATAATAAAAATAATAATAATGATAATAATCTTCCCTTATTTCACCAATCCTTGTTCATACAGATTACGAAATAGAAACCTAGACAATAATTGCCGATACAATCACCATTTCCCCAGTTATGTATCTTCCCTTGACGCAGATCTATTGGTTTTGATGTTCTAAGGACGGTAGCCAGTTGCAAACGTCCCTGCCTAGCAAGCTGTTGGATGGGAGTTCGAGACATGCTAATGCTCGATAGTTTCTAGCAGTGTCTGCAACCTCACCATCTTGGGGACCTAGTTATAGGGTATTGGGGAGCCTATAGGTCTACCTGCCGAGTCATCAGCAGCCATTGCCTGGCCCTCCCTTGTCCTATAACTTGCTGGAGGGGGTGTCTTGGGCGCTGATCATGTGTAATTAAGGTCAGTCTCTGTGGCATTGTCCTGCCCCTTGCCTCAGTCATTCATGAGTGACCTTTAAACTTTCACATACCTTTATCTAGAATCAACTTGGCTATTTAGTGAGTTTTTATAGTTTATATATGGCATATCAGTTTTTGACGTTGTTAATAGTTTATATAGGAGATATCTGTTTTAACGTTGTTACTGTTTTTAGAATGATTTATTGTTAATTTATTCTCATCATTTATTTATTTCCTTATTTCCTTTCCTCACTGGGCCATTTTTCCCTGTTGGAGCCCTTGGACTTATAGCATCTTGTTTTTCCAACGAGGGTTGTAGCTTGGCTAGTAATAATGATAATGATAATAATTAAGTTTTTTCTTCCTCAGAAATGACAAATATTCTATGTAGG
>NC_090737.1:128699857-128704857 GCF_036898095.1 Palaemon carinicauda | reverse complement strand
ATTAAAATCAAAGATAAAAAAAAGATAAAGAATACGCTATATCCGGCCATCTTTGGTCATTTTATTAAACCTGTCTAATAGTGTTTAAAAAGAAACAAGGGGAAAGGCAAATTAACAGAAATGTGCTTAAATTCACCTTCAAGCAAGATAACTCTAACATAAGGCTCCGGGGAATCATAGTACAGAGGCTTTAATACTAGCCAAGTCCAAGACATTGGTTTGATTTTGAAGAGCCTTTCTGGAAAAGCTGCTAACCACAGCTAAAGATTAGTTTTACCCTTACCAAGTGAGCAAATAGCCATTAAATAGCTACAGTAGCTGCCCTCTTTAATGTGAGAGTAGGTTGTAGTACCCTTAATTATTGTCAGATGTTTGAGGAGAAAATGGGACGTGTGAGAAACATGGTAGTAGGTTGGCCAGGACACCAGCCACCCGTTTAGATACTACCGCTAGAGAGTTATTGGGTGTTTTGGTCTGGCCAGATAGTGCTACACTGGATCTCTCTCTGGTTACGGGTAAGTTTTCTTTTGCCTACACATACATCGAGTAATCTGGAATATTCTTTACACATTCTCCGCTTTATTCATACACCTGAAAACAATAACATAACCTGGAAATTATTCTTCACTCAAAGGTTTAACTACTGAACAATAATTGTTCAGGGGTTACTTTCCACTAAGTAAGGGTAGAAGAAACTCTCTAGCTATGGTGAGCAGCTCTTTTAGGACACTTCATTACCAAATTACTGTTCTCTAGTCTTGTGCGATGCCATGGCCTTTGTACCCAGCAACAAAACCTGTGTCGCCTCGCCAGACCCAACTTGGATACATCATGTCCTTCTTGCCCTGAAAGGTTGAAAGGTGGCCTGATATTTAAACAACCAAAACATCGTTAGGATGGTTCGAATGTGAGGAGGAGGGTAATTACCGATATCAGTCAAAAAGGTGCGAGGATTGATGAGATATATATATATATATATATATATATATATATATATATATATATATATATATATATATAATGTGTGTGTATGTATATATAAACAATATATATATATATATATATATATATATATATATATATATATATATATATATACATATTTATTCAGTATAATGTATATATACACAATATATATAATATATATATATATATATATATATATATATATATATATATATATATATATATAATATATATATATATATGTATATATAATATACAATATATATACAAATATAAAGATACAATATATATATATATATATATATATATATATATATATATATATATATATATATATATATTCAGTATAAAGTATATATACACAATATAATATATATACATACAAATATATCTATATATATATATATATATATATATATATATATATATATATATATATATATATATATATATATATATAAATATGAAAATATAATATATATACATATATGTATATATATATATATATATATATATATATATATATATATATATATATATATATATATAGTCACACACACACATATATATTCAAATAAGCCATATATATTTTTGATACATTAATGTCTGGATTTTCTTAACGACCTCGGGATCAGAGCCCCAGGCGAAATCACACAAAGACAAGAGCTTGGGTCCGGCCGGGAATCGAACCCTGGTCGGCAAGCTTGTATAGACAGTGACTAAGCCACTTGGCCACGAAGAAAGATAAAAGTCAATGACAATTCTTCTGTACTTATACCTGTCGAATTCAGGTATTTTGTACTTAGAATTGAAATCAACCCATCTTCACCATCGTAGCTAATTGGTAGTTTGTTACTTGGCATTCAATTAATGATAAATTTTGCACATTTAGACGTGTTTTTCATATTCAAATAAGCCATATATATTTTTGATACAATAATGTCTGGATTTTCTTAACGACCTCGGGATCAGAGCCCCAGGCGAAATCACACAAAGACAAGAGCTTGGGTCCGGCCGGGAATCGAACCCTGGTCGGCAAGCTTGTATAGACAGTGACTAAGCCACTTGGCCACGAAGAAAGATAAAAGTCAATGACAATTCTTCTGTACTTATACCTGTCGAATTCAGGTATTTTGTACTTAGAATTGAAATCAACCCATCTTCACCATCGTAGCTAATTGGTAGTTTACTACATGGCATTCAATTAATGATAAATTTTGCACATTTAGACGTGTTTTTCATATTCAAATAAGCCATATATATTTTTGATACATTAATGTCTGGATTTTCTTAACGACCTCGGGATCAGAGCCCCAGGCGAAATCACACAAAGACAAGAGCTTGGGTCCGGCCGGGAATCGAAACCTGGTCGGCAAGCTTGTATACACAGTGACTAAGCGACTTGGCCACGAAGAAAGATAAAAGTCAATGACAATTCTTCTGCACTTATACCTGTCGAATTCAGGTATTTTGTACTTAGAATTGAAATCAACCCATCTTCACCATCGTAGTTAATTGGTAGTTTGTTACTTGGCATTCAATTAATGATAAATTTTGCACGTTTAGACGTGTTTTTCATATTCAAATAAGCCATATATATTTTTGATACATTAATGTCTGGATTTTCTTAACGACCTCGGGATCAGAGCCCCAGGCGAAATCACACAAAGACAAGAGCTTGGGTCCGGCCGGGAATCGAACCCTGGTCGGCAAGCTTGTATAGACAGTGACTAAGCCACTTGGCCACGAAGAAAGATAAAAGTCAATGACAATTCTTCTGTACTTATACCTGTCGAATTCAGGTATTTTGTACTTAGAATTGGAATCAACCCATCTTCACCATCGTAGCTAATTAGTAGTTTGTTACTTGGCATTCAATTAATGATAAATTTTGCACATTTAGACGTGTTTTTCATATTCAATTAAGCCATATATATTTTTGATACATTAATGTATGGATTTTCTTAACGACCTCGGGATCAGAGCCCCAGGCGAAATCACACAAAGACAAGACCTTGGGTCCGGCCAGGAATCGAACCCTGGTCGGCAAGCTTGTATAGACAGTGACTAAGCCACTTGGCCACGAAGAAAGATAAAAGTCAATGACAATTCTTCTGTACTTATACCTGTCGAATTCAGGTATTTTGTACTTAGAATTGAAATCAACCCATCTTCACCATCGTAGTTAATTGGTAGTTTGTTACTTGGCATTCAATTAATGATAAATTTTGCACATTTAGACGTGTTTTTCATATTCAAATAAGCCATATATATTTTTGATATATTAATGTCTGGATTTTCTTAACGACCTCGGGATCAGAGCCCCAGGCGAAATCACACAAAGACAAGAGCTTGGGTTCGGCCGGGAATCGAACCCTGGTCGGCAAGCTTGTATAGACAGTGACTAAGCCACTTGGCCATGAAGAAAGATAAAAGTCAATGACAATTCTTCTGTACTTATACCTGTCGAATTCAGGTATTTTGTACTTAGAATTGAAATCAACCCATCTTCACCATCGTAGCTAATTGGTAGTTTGTTACTTGGCATTCAATTAATGATAAATTTTGCATATTTAGACGTGTTTTTCATATTCAAATAAGCCATATATATTTTTGATACATTAATGTCTGGATTTTCTTAACGACCTCGGGATCAGAGCCCCAGGCGAAATCACACAAAGACAAGAGCTTGGGTCCGGCCGGGAATCGAACCCTGGTGGGCAACCTTGTATAGACAGTGACTAAGCCACTTGGCCACGAAGAAAGATAAAAGTCAATGACAATTCTCCTGTACTTATACCTGTCGAATTCAGGTATTTTGTACTTAGAATTGAAATCAACCCATCTTCACCATCGTAGCTAATTGGTAGTTTGTTACTTGGCATTCAATTAATGATAAATTTTGCACATTTAGACGTGTTTTTCATATTCAAATAAGCCATATATATTTTTGATACATTAATGTCTGGATTTTCTTAACGACCTCGGGATCAGAGCCCCAGGCGAAATCACACAAAGACAAGAGCTTGGGTCCGGCCGGGAATCGAACCCTGGTCGGCAAGCTTGTATAGACAGTGACTAAGCCACTTGGCCACGAAGAAAGATAAAAGTCAATGACAATTCTTCTGTACTTATACCTGTCGAATTCAGGTATTTTGTACTTAGAATTGAAATCAACCCATCTTCACCATCGTAGTTAATTGGTAGTTTGTTACTTGGCATTCAATTAATGATAAATTTTGCACATTTAGACGTGTTTTTCATATTCAAATAAGCCATATATATTTTTGATACATTAATGTCTGGATTTTCTTAACGACCTCGGGATCAGAGCCCCAGGCGAAATCACACAAAGACAAGAGCTTGGGTCCGGCCGGGAATCGAACCCTGGTCGGCAAGCTTGTATAGACAGTGACTAAGCCACTTGGCCACGAAGAAAGATAAAAGTCAATGACAATTCTTCTGTACTTATACCTGTCGAATTCAGGTATTTTGTACTTAGAATTGAAATCAACCCATCTTCACCATCGTAGCTAATTGGTAGTTTGTTACTTGGCATTCAATTAATGATAAATTTTGCACATTTAGACGTGTTTTTCATATTCAAATAAGCCATATATATTTTTGATACATTAATGTCTGGATTTTCTTAACGACCTCGGGATCAGAGCCCCAGGCGAAATCACACAAAGACAAGAGCTTGGGTCCGGCCGGGAATCGAACCCTGGTCGGCAAGCTTGTATAGACAGTGACTAAGCCACTTGGCCATGAAGAAAGATAAAAGTCAATGACAATTCTTCTGTACTTATACCTGTCGAATTCAGGTATTTTGTACTTAGAATTGAAATCAACCCATCTTCACCATCGTAGCTAATTGGTAGTTTGTTACTTGGCATTCAATTAATGATAAATTTTGCACATTTAGACGTGTTTTTCATATTCAAATAAGCCATATATATTTTTGATACATTAATGTATGGATTTTCTTAACGACCTCGGGATCAGAGCCCCAGGCGAAATCACACAAAGACAAG
>NC_090737.1:128659857-128694857 GCF_036898095.1 Palaemon carinicauda | reverse complement strand
TTCCAATTAGAGATGAAGCTTAGCTAATAATAATAATAATAATAATAATAATAATAATAATAATAATAATAATGATGATGATGATAATAATAATTCGATGTGTTTGTAGACAAAGAAGATTCGTACCCACAGGATGATCCAACATCAAACTGTCTGGATACTGTATTCCTTTTCCATTCTTCTCTTTTCTCAAACATTTAAAAATACTAAGCTTACAATAGAACTTTAAAGACGATGTCTTATTTCAAACGGTCGAAGTCCAGGTCATCATCAATTCCAAATGAAGTCCAATCATTATTTCATTATAGTTTTGAACACATCATTCACAAAAGGACAATAAACGTGGAGTGTAATTAACTTGTACTACGGTTTACATTGGCTGCTTCTACCTCTAGTAAAAGTGTAGCACAAGATAGAATCTCTTCTTTGATCATGGCATAACTTATAAATTTTTACAATATTCACAGTTAATGATTTTCACAATCCAAAATAATACTCATTTTTTCGTTAAAGATTCGTTCAGTAGAGATTAACGAAGTTACGAAACCGTGTGTTTGCAGAATATCTTTTGTTCAAGCAATAGTACCATGTTGAGTGTAGAAACGCACACACAGAGAGAGAGAGAGAGAGAGAGAGAGAGAGAGAGAGAGAGAGAGAGAGAGACTTGTGGAAAGCTAACAATATTCTATTGCTAAAGTTATGTGATCTTTAATATGTAGGCCTATGCTTTATTGCCACTTATGGGTTTAAGACTTAGACCAATTATCGTAAAGGTTTCCTCTCTCTCTCTCTCTCTCTCTCTCTCTCTCTCTCTCTCTCTCTCTCTCTCTCTCTCTGATTCCGTCTATATTTAGGTAAGTTTTTTCTTTTGTTTTTTTTTTTCATAAAATCCCTATCGACAGTAGCAATTAGGACTAGGCCTACCAAGAAAAAAAAATTCATTATGAAACAAGATATATGAACTAGAACAGGTCACTTTTACAAATTAAATTCGTTCACAATGATCATAATCATTCAACTCTAGTTTCACCTCATTCACGCCGTTTAAATGAGAACACCTACGTGGCACAGTATAGTCTACATGAAAAGTTAGTCATATAGGCTACCCAGAGTTTAAATTTCTAAGAAAAAAAAATAATGTGTTTAAAGCAATTAACGTAAGTTATAAAATGAAGTATACATGAAATTTCCATTATGCAACGATGATAAGCTTTTTTTTTTGGGGGGGGGGCAAAGAGATTCGAAAATTACAAACTGAGCCTAGATCTTCCAATCTGTTAATGTTAATGTTATCTGCAATTGTTGTTTACGAAATAACTCATCGTAACCTTGCCATATCGTAACCGATCAGAAGTAGCGAATGAGTTATTTCGTAACAACGATAATTGACAACACCGCAGTTTACCTCACTTTTGCCAAAAAAAAAATCAGAATAAACCAATAAAAAAATCACATATCTTTCTAGGTTACGAAACATCGACCAAAACGGGTTTTAAAATGACCGATTTCTCGGCTACGAAAAGGCACGGTTACGAAATGACCAGATACCTAATCCTTCAAAATAGTTACATATTAACAGGTACTTCCATTTAACCTATCTTGGCTGTAGCTCCTGGCTGCCGGAGGGAATTGCATCCTGGAACTCCACAAACCTAACCTGACCTTTAGTACCATAAAAGCTTCACTGTAATTTAGTTGAGTAATTATTCTCGTGGGACGTATATAACATGCTGCTGTTTTACTAGAATAATTCATGGATGTATCGCTTTCGAAAGATTGCAGCTTAAAAACAGCATTTTTTTTTTCTTCTATATTTTGGTCGTACTAATTGGAGGTGATATCTGTCATCTTTTGTCACATTCAAATATCAGTCTATTGATCCGAAGACCTCATAATCGACCCCTAACTGCCATATAAGTCAAAATGTTTGAATATACAATAAATATTACACTTGTGTATCATACTCACGTTGACATAAGCAGCAACCTATAGGCCTAGGCCTACTTCCAGCTAAGCATTTTAAATGATGAGAAAGAATTGTGGCCAAACAATATACTGCATAAATGCTACCATTGACGTTTAAATGAATTGCCTACATTTAAAGGACAATACACTGATGTGTCATTGAAACGTGCATAAGATATGTACATGTTAACAGAAACATTAGATCTAGCATGTTAGATGTGTGACTAAACAGCATGCAAATAAATAGAAGTATGGTTTCGCTTACCAATGAAACTTTATCCGTTTCATCTTGAAGAATTTCGTCGTTGATTATTACAACCGTATGCAATACAATTCACTACCTTCGTTCTACTTAGAGGGAAGCAATGTAGGGTCCACGAGTCACAGTATGAAGATGGAAACTTATAAAAGCCGCCAACAACCGAACCGAATTCGCCATTGTAAGTCTGGCCCTCTGGTGACGGCATAACAAACTACGTGAGGCAACTATACGGTAGTTTTAATAACGCCTAGACTGAGATAAATACCATTAACCTGACCAACCTTTCAAAGTTTCTTGTTTATGATAAACCTGATCAATGATTTATTAATGTACAATTCGTTAACGTTGATCGTCAGACGAGTGGTAAAATTGCTTAAATAAATCAACCAATACTCTGTTCATAACTTGGTACGGAACTTGCGTAATTTCATGGTATAAGATCCAATAAATAATAATAATAATAATAATAATAATAATAATAATAATAATAATAATAATAATAATAATAATAATAATAATAATAATAATAATAATAATAATAATATCGTAATGGAAATATCGTAATATAATTTATATTTCCAACGTTTCTCAGTGCCCTGTTTTCTCATTAGGCCTACAATACATGTTTTTCATGAAATCTATTCAAGCGTACAGTGTAAATTATCGATTAGCGCTTGAAGTATTTTTACACAAGCAATATTTAATTTATTCTTGCCAAGGCCAATTGATACAGTAACAGAATGGTTGGACTGGTGGTAGGCTAGACAGGCTTTCATATACATGTTTCTAAGGATACAATTAAAATATTATACGTCGTGTGCATTAGCTTTAAAACAAAAGAAAAATAATTTTTACCATTATGTAAGACTAGAATCCGCGTAAAACTAGAAAAAAAAATAAGATTTGCACTATCAGCCTATTGTATGTAGGCCTAGAGCTAATATAAATATTTATTCACTGTTTTATTTGTCTTAAGTGTAATTGAAAGTATAATTGGTGATTTTGTCCCCCATTTTTCGTGTTTAACCAGCAAATCCATTTCGATATCAAGGCTCACGTGAAATAAACTTAAGATTCTTTTCTCAATTACTCTGTTTACTTTTCAACTTTCACTATTAGAATCTTGTAGATCAATTGAATAACATATATGTGGTTAAGACTTATCAGAAGATTATGCCTTGATATTTAGCATATCAAAGTTGATTCCCAGATACTTTTAACAAACATCATACAAAGTAACTTAAGTTTCAGGTTAAAAGTTGAAGCTTCTCTTTTATAAAATATTTTAGTAGTCATTTTAAGCCAGATAAATTACCATAAGAACATTTCTATGTATTTGAATCCTACCGATTTATGTGGTGGCCTAACAATTCAAACATTAATGTTATTTTTCAATCTAGATACAAGCTCTCGTTTTGATGCAAGAAGTTGAGGCACAACGTTACAAAATAAAGCTGTTTATCCATAAATCTCGTTTTCTTTGAATTCATTGGTAGTTTTCTTTTTCAAATTAATTTGCTGGTAAATGGGTGACTACTTCATTTTCGATACAGCTGCGCACGTTGACATTTTTTTTTCTCCATATTATCATTATTATCATTACTTGCTAAGCTACAACACTAGTTGGAAAAGCAAGATGCTATAAGCCCAATGGCTACAACAGGGAAAATGGCACAGTGAGAAAAGTAACCAAGGAAATAAATAAAGTATAAAAGAAGTAATGAAAAATTTAAATATTAGCAAAACAGTAACATTTAAATAAATCTTTCGTATATAAACGATAAAAACATAAAAAAAAACAAGAGGAAAAGAAATGAGATCGAATAATGTGCCTGAGTGTACCCTCAAGCAAGAGAACTCTACTCAAAGGCAGTGGAAGACCATGGTACAGAAGCTATGGCACGACCCAAGATTAGAGAACAATGGTTTGATTTTGGAGTTTCCTTCTTCTAGAAGACCTGCTTACCATAGCTAAAGAGTCTCTTCTACCCCTAACATGAGGAATGTAGCCACCAAACAACTACAGTGCAGTAGTTATTCCCATGAGTGAAGAAGAAGAATTCTTTAGTTTATTATTATTATTATTATTATTATTATTATTATTATTATTATTATTATTATTATTATTATTAGCCAAGCTACAACCCTAGTTGGAAAAGCAAGATGCTATATACCCAAGAGCTCCAACAGGGAAAAATATCCCAGTGAGAAAAGGAAATAAGGAAATAAATAGATGATGAAAAAAAATTAACAATAAATCACTCTAAAAACATCAACAACATCAAAACAGATATGTCATATATAAACTTTAAAAAGACTTACGTCAACCTGTTCAACATAAAAACATTTGCTGCAAAAGAAAAAAAGATCCGTAACCATGGATAGGGATCCAATGTAGTATTGTCCTGCCTGTCAAAGAAGCCAGTAACTCTCTAGCTGTAGTATATGATTTTTAAAGTTTATTAATGGTCCTTTTACAGAGATCTGGGTGTATAATAGGCTTTAATATCCGTCCACATTTTCTACCTGGCAGGATTCTTAAAGTGATTGTTGTCTGCCCCTTGCATGAGCATTGGCTAATGAAAAGAAATGTTGCAGATTGAGGTCATTTATGTCGGGAAAGTACGTGTACTAATGCAGTATGTATAAGGTCTATTGTGTTTATATATATATATATATATATATATATATATATATATATATATATATATATATATATATATATATATATATATATATATATATATATATATATATATACATACATACATATACCAATGCACTTCCCCTAATTTTGGGGGGTAGACGACATCAAACAAATGAAACAAAAAAGGGGACGTCCCCTCTCTACGTTCCTCCCAGCCTGACAAGGGACTCAACCGAGTTCGGCTGGTACTGCTAGGGTGGCACAGCCCACCCTCCCACATCATCCACCACAGATGAGGTTTCATAATGCTGAATCCCCTACTGCTGCTACCCTCCGTGGTCATCCAACAGGGAAAAATAACCCCGTGAGGAAAAGTTATAAAGAAATAAATAAACTATATGAGAAATAATGAACAATTAAAATAAGATATTTAAAAAACAGTAACAACATCAAAACAAATATTTCATTTATAAACTATAGAAAGACTCATGTCAGCCTGTTCAACATAAAAACATTGCTACAAGTTTGAACTTTTGAAGTACTACCGATTCAACTACCCGATTAGGAAGATCATTCCATAACTTTGTCACAGCTGGAATGAAATTTCTAAAATACTGTGAGCCTCATGATGGAGAAGTCATGATTATTAGAACTAACTGCATGCCTAGTATTACACACAAGATGGAACTGCCCGGGAAGATCTGAATATAATGGATGGTCAGAATTATGAAAAATCTTATGTAACATTCATAATGAACTGCTTAAACGGCGGTGCCAGAGATTGATATCTGGATCAGGGATAAGAAATTTGATAGGCCTGAAGTTCCTGTCCAAACAAATTAAGATGAGAATCAGCAGCTGAAGACCAGACAGGAGAACAATACTCAAAACAAGGTAAGAATGAAAACAATTAAAACACTTCAGAATAGATTGATCACCAAAAATCTTGTAAGACTTTCTCAATAAACCATTTTTTGTGCAATTGAAGAAGACACAAACCTAATGTGTTTCTCAAAAGTAAATTTTCTGTCAAGAATCACACCTAAAATCTTAAAAGAGTCATACAGAGTTAAAGAAACATTATCAATACTGAGATCCGGATGTTGAGGAGCCCCTGTCCTTGATCTACTTATAATCATACTTTCAGTTTTTTTAGGATTCAACTTCATGCCACATAATCTGCACCATGCAGTAATTATAGCTAGATCTCTATTAAGGGATTCAGCAACCACAGATCTACATTCATGAGATGGAATTGATGCAAAAAGAGTAGCATCATCTGCATATGCAACAAGTCTGTATTCTAGTCCAAACCACATGTGATGTGTATATAGTATGAAAATTAATGGGCCAAAGACATGTCTGGGTTTGGCCAGCTTTCATCACCATTGTGGCCACTATGAATTGGTGATGGTGCAAGACTTTAGTCTTATCGCTCACTGCAAACCAACGTAGTATGGGTGTCCCTGATTAGTACAGCTTTGCTGACCATGGCAATACGCAAACTCATTCATCATGTATCCCCACTCAGAGATATATGTATGTGAGTGTGTGTGTGTTTATATATATATATATATATATATATATATATATATATATATATGTATATATATATATATATATATATATATATATATATAGATAGATATATATATATATATATATATATATATATATATATATATATATATATATATATATATATATGTGTGTGTGTGTGTGTGTGTATGTATATATATATATATATATATATATATATATATATATATATATATATATGTGTGTGTGTGTGTGTGTGTGTGTGTGTTGTGTATATATATACATATATATATATGTATGTATATATATATACAAACACACATACACACACACACACACACACACACATATATATATATATATATATATATATATATATATATATATATATATATAACACACATACACACACACACACACATATATATATATATATATATATATATATATATATATATATATATATATATATATATATATATAGGTAGTATCATCCACCCGTTGAAATACTACCGCTACAGAGTTATGGGGTACCTTGACTGGCCAGACAGTACTACATTGGATCATTTTCCCTGGCCACAGTTCATTTTCCCTTTGCCTACATATACACTGAATAGTCTGGCCCTTTCTTTACACATTCTCCTCAGAGAGAGAGAGAGAGAGAGAGAGAGAGAGAGAGAGAGAGAGAGAGAGAGAGAGAGAGAGAGAGAGAGAGAGACGCCTTAGCTGTTGGATCATGGGAATACTTTTACAACTTACGCGAATATAATGAAGATTTGGATCAATCTGGGTCTAAAAGTTTTATGTGTTTGGAACCTTTAATAACTGAAATAACTTTAGGAAAATTCTATATTCTTTATTTTCTTCACGTGAATTATATCAGGAGACTATTTTCTTTTATGCTTGGCTAGTTGTGTTCGGATTCTGAGGACTTGCGGAGGTATTTATTGTTTTGGAATGTCAATAAACCAAGCAAAAATCATCTTGTTGTATGAAAACTATTTTTGGGGGGCCACATTACATTATATAAACAGTTTTTTCTTTCAGTAAGTATACACAAAAGCTAATTTAAAATGTTCTTTTCTAATTATTAAACAAGAGTTAAAAATGGAATGTCAATATACCAAGCAGAAATCAATTTTTTGTATGAAAAGTATTTTTAGGCCACATTATTTTAAATAAAATAATTTTCTCTTTCAGTGATGATATACAAAAGCTAATTTAAAATGTTCTTTCCTAATTATTAAACAAGCGTCAAAAATGAATGTCAATATACCAAGCAAACATCAAATTGTTGTATGGAAAGTTTTTTTTTTAGGCCACATTATTTTATATAAACAATTTTTCCCTTTCAGTGATGATATACAAAAGCTAATTTAAAATGTTCTTTCCTAATTATTAAACAAGCGTCAAAAATTAATGTCAATATACCAAGCAAACATCAAATTGTTGTATGGAAAGTCTTTTTTTAGGCCACATTATTTTATATAAACAATTTTTCCTTTTCAGTGATGATATACAAAAGCTAATTTAAAATGTTCTTTTCTAATTATAAAATAAAAAAGGAATTTTACGTCCACGTCTGTAGAAGAAGAAGAAACCTCCAGAAATTGTGTTTTGTACACAAAGGCGTCATCTGCCTTAAAAAATATTTATTTTAGTTATTGTCTTCGTCTGTCTTCGGCAAAGGTAGTTATATTTACAATTTTCAAATATCAAATTTCTGAAAGACTCTCATAGAAGTAATTATCTGTTTTGGGATTTGTCTTTAGAGCTTGTTAGAAAATAATGAATGTAGGTCTTGGTGGGTGTTACCCAATTAGACATTGCTACGGTATTTGGTGGTCCACCTTGTTACCTCTGATTACCAATTAGACATTGCTAAGGTCTCTGGTGATCCACTAATTACCTCTAATTACCAATTAGACATTGCTACGGTCTCTGGTGATCCACTAATTACCTCTAATTACCAATTAGACATTACCACGTTCTTTGGTGGCCCACCATATTACCTCTGATTAGAATATATATATCTAAAATAGATTTTCATTTTAGGTTACAAGTTTACAATTACATTTTGGAATTGGTGGTATTTATAGGACGTTGGGTCACAGTTCAAAAAAATTGGTAAAATCTTCGTACCTAACCTAACCTAACCTAATTGAACCAACCCAGCCCAACCCAAAATGAGTTTTTATGATGATGACTGGCAGAAACAACAAAGTTTAAAAAACTTAATTTAAATATACAATTAGACTGGTATTTGGCATGTTTTAAGGAGTTTGGAACGTAATTTGTGATTTTAGCGCTAAACTCTATTTTTTCAGTTATGGTAGTCGACCCGGCATAACTCAAAAACTATGGATTTCAACCAGAAATCATCATGAAAAATTTTCAAAAGACCTATAATTAAACCCAATTCCCATTTCTTAAAGCCATAAGCAATGTTTTGTTTAATAAGAAATATACCAAATTGAGGTGTATGTATGATAGCGGCCACCTATATGTATTATTATGGTCAACTTAGAATAGGCCAGTATAAGGGGGGTCGCATTGAGCCGTTAGCCCCCCCCCCCCCCCCCCCACCCCACCCGTTAGGTAAGTAGGTAAGGACACGGCATGTAGGTTAGGAGGGAAAGTTTAAGTTAATCGTTGTCCATTTTAAATCAACGTGAGGAACTGGCCGCTGATATACAAAGGCTCCGTAATGGGGTACTTTATTGTTGTGTGAGAAACAGGAAGCATAATAGAATACAAGAATACATTTTACCGGGTAGCTTATTAATCTTTTAATATGTCTTTTGCAGTTGCTGTAAAAATATTAAAACTGTCACAAGCTTTGCACCCATCAGTGATATGATAGAGTGGCCAGAAACATGTGTATATTTACCCTTGGGAGCCTTTGTATATCAGCAGCCAGTTCCTTATGCGTTTATTAAAAATGAACATAAACTAACCTAAACTTTCCCCCCTACTTAACCTACAAGCCCTGTCCTTACCTACTTACCTAACAGGGGGCCCGACCCCCCTTACACTGCCGTATTCTTAGTCAGCTGTCATCATACATACAGGTAGCCGCTATCATACATACACCCCTACCCATGCACTATTCTTAGGCAAGGCAGTGTTAATACGGCTAAGCACACATCATCCTGGGCGAGTTGCTATTCAGGCTGTTATTTGGGCTCATTAAGTATCGAATTTGGGCCTATCTGTTTTAATTTTCAAGACTAACCTAAGCTACCACATGCTTCTGGTTCATCTTAGGTTATTTCTTAGTATTAGTTTATAGTCTACAAATTATTTAGCTGTTTTTGTATGTATATTTCAATAAAGGATATTTTTTGCTCTTTTTTTATAAGGATAAATGTAAGGTATGGGTTAGTGTATCTATAAAGCTTGTTTTTTTTTATGCCCACTAGAATAGCTTTTAAGGTACTTAGTCTGAAATTTTCTAATATTTTCAATGCTACGTATATTAAATTGGTTTCAAGTAACTGTAGCCTAATCAAGCAAAATTATATTTTTGTTCAAGTTTGACTCCTTTCATTACCCCGTTGAAAGTGAGCTTCTCGTTACACCTGATCTTGTTTTCCGGATAGACATTTAACACAAATCATTTGTTTTACAGAAGCGACCATGAAGGTCTTTTTGCTATGGATGTCAGCTTCATTGTGTGTCAGTACGATTGGATCAGATGTCGATGTCGTGGATACCGATATTGAAAATGACTTTGAAACTGCATTAAAATGTGATGCCTGCAGAGCAGTAGCATTTAAGGTATGTTATAATTAATCTTATATTGGTTGTTTTATTGTGTCGCAGTTTACCAGGTTACTCTCCTGCTGTGATATATCCTTTCACCATTGAAGTTTATTTGTTAGAAATGATATCTGTTTTATAAATCATTATTTCCTCTAAATGGAAAGTACTTAAACTTTTATTATGCCTCTTATAAAAACATCCATTGCTGTTATTTAACTCTATATTTGGCTGTTTTGTTGAGTTTGTAATTTTTCAATATTAAACTTACCCGATAATCATGTAGCTGTCAACTCCGTTGCCCGACAGAATTCTATGGAGGGATACGCCAGCTATCACAATACTAGAAGGGGGTGTACTTACCAGCGCCACCTGTGGCCAGGTACTCAATCATTTGTTGTTGACACCTCCTCAATTATTCCTCTGTCGTGCTTCCGGCTAGACGTTCTGGGATACGCTTATGGTCTTCGAGTTTATTCACGGATATTTGGTGAAGTATTCTCTCAGATTACCGGCTGTCGCTTTACTGGAATCCTTTTTATATTAGCTAGATAGCTTTTATATAATACTGATATAACGGTTAACGAATTTTGCTTGTTTTTGGATCACCCTTTGGCTAACTCTTTGAAACAAGATGTCTGACGTTTCGCAAGCCCCCTCCCATAGACGATGTAGGTCTTGCAATAGGCGTATTCCGAAGGCCTCGGTAGATCCTCACACCGCTTGTTCTGACTGTAGGGACAGGCCCTGTCTATTAGAAAATCGATGTGAGGAATGCGCCGGACTTTCGGAATTGGAATTTGTCCGTCTTTTAAAATATTCATCTAAGTTAGAGAGAGGTAGAGTTAGGAGAAGTTCTTCTCACTCTTCTATGTTTTCCTCACCTCATGATCCCCTACCTTTTCCTACCCCTGTAGTGGCTACCCCCGAACCTACTGTGTGCCCTCCGCCTGATATGTCAATTGTTTTGCGTGCTATTCAGGCTTTAGGAGATAAAGTAGAATCAGTGGTAAGTGACCATAAGTCTCTGATGGCCGAGGTTAAAGAACTGAAGGTCAAGAGTGCAGTGGGTGGAAATAGTGCCAGTGCTGTGACGAGTGCTAGTGTCGGTGCAGTGCCAAGTGCTAGTGGTGCCAGTGTGGTGCGTGAGGATTTTTCTGTGCGAGCCAGTCGTCCTCCCAGTCCGGGACCTCTTGCAAGCTCCCATGCCCAGGGGAGAAGCAATGTCGAAGGGCTTAAGGGTTCGACAGGCCTTGTTAGGCGCACAGAACTATCCTCGGTGGTTGCGGGCGTGTCTTCCTTAGACCGTCACTCCCACCTGCAGACGATTGAGCCCGTCTTATTCTCGTCCGCTGATCAACTAGCAGGGAAGAAACGTTGGTCTCAGGTCTCGAGACCGCTTAAACGTAGAGTCCAGTCCGCGAGTGCTCAGCCAGGTTGCAGTCATTGGCTCAGCTCTGACTCGCCTCAGTCATCTGTCGACTGTACTCCGCCCAAGAGGAGTAAGGTTCTGCCAAAACAGAGCCCGACTGTGACTTTACCTCAGTCTGTTATCGTTTCTGCCGATCCCAAGTGGACCCTGCTTCAGTCCATGCAAGCTCAGCTTTCGGACTTGATGCGTGAGTGTCGGGCTGAGAGTGTTGCACCTCCTCCTCCGCCTACACTCCCTCCGCCTGTTCTCGCTCCGCCTGTGCTCGCCCAGCCTGCACTTGCTCCGCCTGGTCGCAGCACCATCTGCCAGGCGTACGATGTTGAGCCACTTTCGGAGTTCGCTGTTCCCAGTGGTGTTCAGCCTCAGCCTTCTTTAAGGCAACCCTTGCTTTGGGATCAGGAGAGTTATTCCACTCTTCCTCCGCCACCCCTTGCTGCTCCACCAGTGGTGCAACTCTCGGTTGGGGTACAACAACCTCTCCCCTCCGTGAGTCTGTCTGCTCAACCATCGCTGCAGCGAGTTCAACCCTCCTCAAGGCAAGCTCCTCTACACCCTGGACTTGCGCCTCAGGAGCCTCAGCTTGCGAGAACTTTACCTTGTTCTGCGCAGCCTCAACCTCTTCATGCTCCACTCATCTCACAGGAACAGGAACGGACTACTCCGCCTCCGTCCTCCGCTCAGCTTGTGCAATCCTTGGGTTCAACTCTTGCTAGGAGTCAACCTCCTTCACCCATGCGCCTGCCTTCTGCTTCGTCTGTTGTTCAGCCTTTGCAGTCTGAGCCTCAGGTTTTCCCTCAACAGTTACTGGAAGAGGAAACCTCTGTTATTGTTCCTACCCGTTCTGACTCTGCGGTTCAGCATTCTGGTCCGATCGCTTCGCTACCCTCTGCTGATGAGGTGTCGGATGATGAGGAGGCACACCTTGATCCCTCATCAGACGTGGAAGAATCTAAGCTTTCTCCATTGTCAATTGATTTTCGTAAGGTCTTGGCTCTACTCAGGGAGATTTACCCAGACCACTTCGTCTCTGCTATTCCCCGCTCTCCACCATCTGAGTTTTCGCTGGGCGTACAACAAGCTAAGTCCAACTATACTAAGCTTGTCCTAGCTAGATCCTCCAAGAGGGCTTTAAGGATCTTAGGGGAGTGGCTGCAGTCTAAACAACACCTTGGCAAGACTTCCTTCATGTTCCCTCCAACGAAGCTCGCTTCGAAAGGTTGCGTTTGGTATGCCACAGGGGAAGCACCAGGCTTGGGAGTACCTGCCTCTGCCCAGGCTGACTTCTCAAGTCTGGTGGACTCGCCTCGGAGAACTGCTATGAGACGCTCGAAGGTTTGTTGGACCTTCTCAGACCTGGATCATTTTCTGAAAGGGTTGTTCAGAGCATTTGAAATGTTCAACTTTCTCGACTGGTGCCTGGGAGCCCTCAGCAAGAAAACCTCTCCTGCGGACAAAGATTCTGCCATGCTAATAATGTCCTGCATGGATAAGGCCATCAGAGATGGATCGGGTGAGCTAGCGTCGTTATTTGTATCAGGGGTGTTGAAGAAAAGGGAACAACTGTGTACCTTCCTTTCCGCCAGCATTACACCGTGCCAACGGTCACAACTCCTTTTTGCTCCACTCTCAAAGTTCCTCTTTCCCGAGGAGCTAGTTAAGGACTTGTCGGCTGCCCTGATACAAAAGGACACGCACGATCTTGTAGCCTCATCGGCTCGTAAGTCTAAGGTTGCCACCTCAGTCCCCAAGACTTATCGCTCCCCAGTGGCTGATACCCCGGCTACGAGGTTCATACCGCCCTTTCGTGGTAGAGCCCCCAGCCGAGGAAGCTCCCGTCCAGACTCTCACAGGAGCAAGTCTAGGAAAGGATCCAGGACATCTAAGGGAAAGAACTGACTCTCAGATTCTCCAGACAACAGTAGGAGCCAGACTCAAGATCTTCTGGCGAGCCTGGGAGAAGAGAGGTGCAGACGCACAGTCTGTCAGTTGGCTGAGGTACGGTTACAGGATTCCATTCTGCCTCAAACCACCTCTGACCACATCGCCCATCAACCTCTCTCCCAACTACAAAGAAGAGGACAAGAGGCTAGCATTGCAACAGGAGGTGTCGCTACTTGTGCAGAAGAAGGCAGTGGTTATAGTCCGGGACCATCAATCCCCGGGCTTCTACAACCGTCTCTTTCTTGTGGCCAAGAAGACAGGAGGTTGGAGACCGGTGCTGGACGTCAGCTCTCTCAACGAGTATGTCACCAAGCAGACGTTCACGATGGAGACGACCAAGTCGATCTTAGCAGCGGTCAGACAGGAGGACTGGATGGTCTCGTTGGACTTGAAAGATGCATACTTTCACGTTCCCATTCATCCAGACTCCCAACCTTTCCTGAGATTCGTTTTCGGAAAGGTTGTCTATCAGTTCCAAGCCCTGTGTTTTGGCCTAAGCACAGCTCCTATGGTCTTTACTCATCTGATGAGGAATGTAGCAAAATTCCTACACTTATCGAACATCAGAGCCTCCCTCTACCTAGACGACTGGCTGTTGAGAGCCTCCACGAGTCGTCGTTGTCTGGAGAACCTCAATTGGACTTTAGATTTAATCAGAGACCTAGGTCTATTAGTCAATATAGAGAAATCTCAACTCATTCCCTCCCAATCCATTGTGTACCTGGGAATGGAGATTCAGAGTCAGGATTTTCGGGCTTTTCCATCGGCCCCCAGGATAAACCAAGCCCTAGAGTGCATCATGAGCATGCTGAAGAGGAGCAATTGCTCAGTGAGACAGTGGATGAGTCTCACAGGGACCCTCTCATCACTGGCCCTGTTTGTCGAGCTAGGGAGACTCCACCTCCGCCCTCTTCAATTCCATCTTGCGGCTCATTGGGACAAGGGCTCGACTCTAGAAGCAGTCTCTATCCCTATCAACCAAGAGATGAAGACCACTCTCCTGTGGTGGAAGCACAATCTCCTTCTCAAGGAGGGTCTATCATTGGCCATCCAGACCCCCCATCTTCATCTCTTCTCAGATGCATCGGACTCGGGCTGGGGTGCGACCTTGGACGGACGGGAATGCTCAGGAGTATGGAACAAGGAACAAGGATTACTCCACATCAACTGCAAGGAACTGTTAGCAGTTCATCTAGCCCTGTTGAACTTCAAGTCCCTCCTGCTAGGCAAAGTGGTGGAGGTGAATTCAGACAACACCACAGCCTTGGCTTACATCTCCAAGCAAGGAGGGACCCATTCGAGGAGCCTTTACGAGATCGCAAGGGACCTCCTCATTTGGTCAAGAGGTCTAAACCTCACTCTGGTCACGAGGTTCATCCAGGGCGATATGAATGTTTCAGCGGATCGCCTCAGCAGAAGGAATCAGGTCATTCCCACGGAATGGACCCTCCACAAGAGTGTGTGCAACAGACTTTGGACCTTGTGGGGTCAACCTACCATAGATCTGTTTGCCACCTCCATAACCAAGAGACTTCCGCTTTATTGTTCCCCTGTTCCAGACCCTGCAGCGGTTCATGTGGATGCTTTTCTTCTGAACTGGTCCCATCTCGACCTGTACGCATTCCCTCCGTTCAAGATAATAAACAAAGTTCTGCAGAAATTCGTCTCGCACGAAGGGACACGGCTGACGCTGGTTGCTCCCCTTTGGCCTGCAAGAGAATGGTACACAGAGGTACTTCAATGGCTAGTCGACTTCCCCAGGACTCTACCTCTAAGAGTGGACCTTCTACGTCAACCACACGTAGACAGGTTGCATCCAAACCTCCACGCTCTTCGGCTGACTGTCGAAAGATTCGCTAGAGCTAGAGGCTTTTCGAAGGAGGCAGCCAGTGCGATTGCCAGAGCTAGAAGAATTTCCACTCGTAGAGTCTACCAGTCTAAGTGGGAGGTCTTCCGAAGCTGGTGTAGAGCCAATTCAATATCCTCTACCAATACCTCTGTGATCCAAATAGCTGACTTCCTTCTTCATCTTAGGAATGAGAGATCCCTTTCAACACCTACGATTAAAGGATATAGGAGCATGTTGGCCTCAGTTCTCCGCCACAGGGGTTTGGACCTGTCTTCCAACAAGGACCTTCAAGAAATTCTCAAGTCTTTTGAGACGTCTAAAGAACGTCGTCTTTCCACTCCAGGCTGGAATCTAGACGTAGTCTTAAGGTTCCTTATGACATCTAGGTTCGAACCTCTCCAGTCAGCTTCCTTCAAGGATCTTACCCTCAAGACTGCTTTTCTCGTTTGCCTTGCAACAGCTAAGAGAGTCAGTGAGGTTCATGCCTTCAGCAAGAACATTGGTTTCACAACCGAATCTGCTACATGTTCTTTTCAGCTTGGATTCCTAGCAAAGAACGAGCTTCCTTCACGTCCTTGGCCTAGATCGTTCGAAATACCTAGCCTCTCCAACATGGTAGGTAACGAACTAGAGAGAGTTCTTTGCCCTGTCAGAGCTCTCAAATATTATCTGAAGAGGTCTAAACCTATTCGAGGACAGTCAGAAGCCTTATGGTGTGCCATCAAGAAACCCTCGAGACCCATGTCCAAGAATGGGCTTTCGTACTATATAAGGCTTCTGATCAGAGAAGCACATTCTCACTTAAAGGAGGAAGACCTTGCATTGCTGAAGGTAAGGACCCACGAAGTAAGAGCTGTAGCTACTTCGTTGGCCTTTAATAAAAACCGTTCTCTGCAGAGCATAATGGATGCAACCTATTGGAGGAGCAAGTCAGTGTTTGCATCATTTTATCTGAAAGATGTCCAGTCTCTTTACGAGAACTGCTACACCCTGGGACCATTCGTAGCAGCGAGTGCAGTAGTAGGTGAGGGCTCAGCCACTACATTCCCTTAATCCCATAACCTTTTTTAACCTTTCTCTTGAATACTTTTATTGTTGTTTTTTATGGTTGTTACGGTAGGCTAAGAAGCCTTCCGCATCCTTGGATTTGGCGGGTGGTCTATTCATTCTTGAGAAGCGCCTGGGTTAAAGGTTTGGTAGAGGTCCTTTAGTAGGGGTTGCAACCCCGTGTACTTTGGCACCTTTGGGTTGATTCAGCCTCCAAGAGGAACGCTGCGCTCAGTAAGGAAGACGAACTTTAAATAAAAAGGCAGAGTAACGGTTCTATTCGACTTCCTTACCAGGTACTTATTATTTCATTGTTATTTGAGATAACTGTTATATGAAATATGGGATACTTAGCTATCCTTTAATCATGTACACTGGTTTTCACCCACCTCCCTGGGTGTGAATCAGCTACATGATTATCGGGTAAGTTTAATATTGAAAAATGTTATTTTTATTAATAAAATAAATTTTTGAATATACTTACCCGATAATCATGATTTAATCGACCCTCCCTTTCCTCCCCAGAGAGAACCAGTGGACCGAGGAATAATTGAGGAGGTGTCAACAACAAATGATTGAGTACCTGGCCACAGGTGGCGCTGGTAAGTACACCCCCTTCTAGTATTGTGATAGCTGGCGTATCCCTCCATAGAATTCTGTCGGGCAACGGAGTTGACAGCTACATGATTATCGGGTAAGTATATTCAAAAATTTATTTTATTAATAAAAATAACATTTCCTATGACTTTTCCTCAATATTGTTTTAATTTTCTAAAGATTTTTGAGAGAGGTGAATTTAGCTATGCATGTACTATAATTTAGTTGAAATATTCACTAAGATTTTTAATACTTTACTTTGTTCCAATGCAACATACAAACTCTTGTCCTTTAATTAGGAAGATTACTTTGTCGTTGAAAATTAATACCATGCTGTTATCTGACAGGTGAGGGAGCAAGGAAAAGCCCCGCCCCCCTCCCAGATGGTTTGAGCATTTTTGATAAGAGCTCTTCGATCTGTTGATTCCTTGCTTAACACTTTTGCTTTTGGTTGTTGTTGTAGATGGAATGAAAATGGGAAATTCATATCCGTTTGAGGAAGGGCGGGCTGTACAACCGATTCACTGCGAAGATGGATGTAGACCCGCACTCCCTCTGCTTGCAGCCAGGAGCGAGGGCTAAGAAGAAGAAGAAGCATGCAAGCTATTCCTCCTCATATTCTTCCTTTGATTCTGATTCTGACTCATCATCTCACCAGATGAAGAGGACGAAGGAGTTGAAGAATTCCAAAAAGACCAGCTGTAGTCATGAGGATGGGGCTCCCCATGACATCATCTCTTCTTTGAGAAAGGTGAATGGTACCGTGTTCCCGGGTGGGGGACCTATTTGCCATTCTACTGAGCAGGATGATCCCTGTCATCTGCTCTCCTATCATGAATCTCTGGGCGGTGTGCGAAGACGCCTTCCAACTCCCCTGAGATCATCAGGCCATCTATGCCTTTCCCCCGTTCAATCTGATTCAGCTAGTAATCATTAGTGTTTATTACGGCAGGAATCAGGATGATCCCGGTGGCTTCCAGTAGTATCTCGGTCTTCTTTCTCTTCTGGTTGAGGTCCAAAGAGAACTACCCCTCTAGCCTGATCTTCTCTGTCAGCTGCACCAGCAGAAGCACCACCAGTCTATGGAGTCATCTCTTCATGGGTGAGACTATCCAGCATCTCGTCTGAGCGAAAGGCTTTTCATGAGGCACTGCACAGGAGATATCTGGATACCTCCAGAGGTTCTCGATGGATATGTACCAGGCTAAGTGGGCGATTTTCTGCGATTGGTGTCGTAGAAGGGGTATTTTTCTGGTTGAAATGTCTCTTATCACAGATCGCGGATTTCTTCGTCTCTCAGTTGTGGCCGCCAGTGGCTACCGCTCATCCTTGAGTATGGTCTTTCAACTGAAGGGCATAGACATCTCAGCCTCCTGAGAGCTGTTTATACTCATTAGGAGCTTTGAGCAGTATTGCCCTTCCAGGGACCTCATACCCCCAGAAGGAAGTGTAACTCACCAAGTAGAGTGAATTGTATTTTCTTAGCAGTACAAACTTGAATCCTTTAATGTAATTTCCCTCCTCAAACCATCCCTTTTAGTCCGGAGTTGAAGTAGCAAAATTAAGTAGATAACGGACTGTGACGGGGGCCTCCCTTACCTGTCGTATAAATGCTCTTTATCCATTTTCAACAATCGATTCCAGCTCATACTGAAGTAATCTCCCTAAATAAAGTACTCAGGTTTGTATAGTTAGGAGAAATACAAATTACCTTTAAAATTTGCTATATTTCTGTTTACATGTTCTTTAGCGAGGAATGATTGCATGTACAAATCTAATTTTTATTTCACCTGTCCAGTTTTCAGAATATTTCCGTGAAGCTCACGGAGAGCTTTTATTAACGGCATCATTGAAAGAGGAGGACATTGTGGAAGCTGCAGAGGCCACTTGTGATGATTCATGGGAAGGGTAAGTATTTGTAGGGTATCTTCTTCTGTTAATCTATTTGAGTTCACTACAGTATTGACATTTATTTGTTCAATGTACAGGACAGTAGTGCCTATTAATGTATCTTTGCCTTAGAGTGTAGAGTATTTGATCATTTTGGAAACCCAAAAATATGTGCTCTATTCATAGAAATATTAATAACAATTCATGGTAGACATAATCACAACTCTCTGTCTGGTGTGTAGGAATAACCTATTGCACTACTGTCTAAAAGTTTGACCCTTAACTACTTTATTGCAAAAATTTAGTATTGGATGTTTCTTTAGCATCCTATTTCATGGGATTGTTTTTTAACATGAAAATTTGTGCATTTATAAAGGTCATTTTCACTGAATTACAGCTATGGTGTGACTGAAGTAGATGGCATTGAAAGGTTAACAGGGCCTGGTACTGGTGTTCAGCCTGAAACCGAAGTCGAAGTTGACCCTATTTGGCCCCGCAGGTAGGACAAGCTTTTTTTTTTTGTTCCTTTTATAAGAAGTTTTTAAGGCTATTGAAAATATTTTGACTTGTATTGTCTGAAGTTGTTTCGTAGAAATGATAAATAAAAGATGCCATTTATTTCCATAGGCTTCAGGATATGTGTGACGAATTACTAGGTGAAACGCCCGATGAGAAGACATTATATAATATATGGTTAAGTGCGAGTTCATTAGAGGAATACTTATGCAAGTAAGTTCGTGTCACTTGATTTTTGTATGTCTGTGCACTTGAGCAAATAATTTTTGCAATTGCGTACAGCTTGAATTCTTTAGTGAATACTGAAGTACTGTACTCAATTTCATTGTCAATATCCAAATGTGTTTGCTCAGACAAACCTAGCCTTAGCCTACTATTTTGACTTGTATTTTATTTTTGTCTTGTAATGTCCTTACAGTATATGGTAAGATTAAAGTACGTTAATTATGCACTTTAATTTAAAGAAATATCTTTCAACTCTTATCAACATTAATATCATGCTCCGACTAATACTCCCAAGCTCATCACCAACTGCTTTGTAGATATTGCGACTCCATTTCCCCCAGAATCTCCTCACCTTTAAGGTTATCCTCAATGCTTGTTACAAATGTAGAAGAAAGTCATGATCAAACTCGGCTGAACACATTAAAACATTCCTAGCTCAATCAATGAAAAGAATAAGGAAGTCATATGATTCAACTTTACCTTTTACTCAGAATTGATTTGTCTTTTTTTCTCCATTACTTCCTTTCAGCTTACATTTGACTTGCCCCTGCTAGTAAGATTGCTGGTATGAATAACTATCGGTTGGAGTCTTTAATGACCGGGGTGATTGTTTCGTCACTCCTTTATGTCTTTACATTTTTGTTTCTTCGAGAGTATTTGTAATCAGAAATGCTGTCTGGAAAAAGCATATATATACAGTACTTTGTTTTCACTTCACTTCACTCTTAAAAAAGTGTTTTTATTGAAGAATTTCAGTCTTGTCTCCCTTGCATTTTCATGATTTAATCTTTTCATTTCTATGCTCTCTTGTTTAAATCTCTATTGCATTTCTTTACAGAGGCGATGGGCTCTTTGCAGCATGTAGTTCCTCCGACTGGGGTCCGTGGCCTGGTGATGATTACGACGATTATGAAGATGGAGGTGATTTTGATTATATTCATGATGAATTTTGATAAATGATACTTTGGGTAAGCCTTAGTACTATATTACTTTGGAGATTATGTTCTGTAACATTTTAAGTGTGATTTTAGTCTTTAAGTAGTTTGTTCACAAGTAAAATGCACTTTATTTTTATTAGAAACTAATCATAAAAATGTATTTTACTAGAGTAATGAGATTGTATTTTCTCTGCATTGTAGATTTTAGGTATTTTAAAGTGTCATTGGTATAATTATAACTTTGTATTGTAGGTCACATTTAAGGTCAACTTAAATGGAGATTAATATAATTTTTTGTTTTATAGGATTTGTAAATGCCATGAAGTAATCAGGGTTTAATTTCTCTCATGCCACTTGTTTTTAGGGACCATTGGCAATATTTATTTTGTAGAGTTTATTTTTGTGTTCATTAGGTACAAGATATAATGGTACATTACAGTTACCACTTACCATTTGTAAACTTTGAAAATTCACGATTTTTAAGAAATGCTGGACTATCAAAGTTGCATAATGAATTTTTTATAGTACACATGGATTTTTATAAATTATTCCCCAAGTTTTCCATATGTTGAGTCTTTGTCTGAGCACGATGTACTTAACCATTATGAGTGCATCATCATTTTACTGTATAGACCAATTGTCACTATATTATCTCATTTTTATTGTAACATTACAAAGGCAGACATGTGAACAAACTACCTGTAGCCTCATGTTTTCAAAAGCTTCTATGCTTACTGCCTCATTTCGGCGTCAATGACCCCGTAGTTGCGACGCCAGAAGGAATGCTATTCAGTTAATCAATCTGCTCCGTCTATTACGCAGTTTGAACATTTTATTTTTGATGGACTGTATGATTTAAAAAAAAACTGCTCTGTTCATTTTGTGAAATTTTAGGCTTTACCCTGACAATTTTCTTATCAGCATTGTGATGCTAAATGAATGCTGTCATATGCATTTTTTCTGATGATTACATAAAATACCATGGTTATCCTTCACCTTCACTGCCAGAAGTGAAAAATATTATTGAGAGTTCAGCAATAAAATAGCATGCAGTTTGTATTTTAAAGATGTGAATTTGGTTGGTATGACAAAAATAACATGGGTAAAATATTTTCTGTTTAATTGTAAATTGGAATGACAAAACTGATTGTCATTGGTAATTGAATGTGGTAATTTTCATTAGTAAACAATGTCTGATTCTCCTGTGAACAAGATTTATTTAGCAAAAATTGTTATATGGCAATATTGTAAGATGTATATCACTTTGATTTTATAATTAATGTAAAACTTTCACTAACATATTTTGGGCTTAGTTTACTCAGCATCATGATAAAATACTTAACAATGCTAAGTACTGTATTAGCTTTATGGCATGGCTTTCAGTAATTATTGGTCTTTGGGATGAAATAACTAACAGGATACTTGGCTCGTTTTTATAATACACTACTTTAGTATGTTAACAGAGAAGAACATAGCTAGTGTTATCAAGTGAGTAAATGTATTATCGAAACATTTAATGTGATCTACATGCAAAGTATTTAAAGCAACAAAGAAAATAATATATTTTATATCATGGATTCAAAGTATCTTATAGATAAAATCACCACACAATTAGATTTTATATAGCTTTTGCATTGTCATTTTACTTCAGTACGCGTCATGAATTTCGCATATTAGAAGATGGAGTACCTAGTAAATATAATTCACAGTAATGCTAGTCAGTTGATGGAGGGTAATGTAGTAAGGTGTGGTCATACTTAATAATTTATGTAAAACTTATGTAAGTAATTGATTTAGATTATGAAAATGCATCTTGTCATTCAGTAAGTTGGGGTTATAATCGTCAAACATCACATTGCATCTGAAGTTCTTGAATGGTCAAAGTATTGTATCTATCATTATGCAAATCCTTCAAGTGTTCTCTTGTAATACATAGAGTCAGCACAGTACTTAACCTTCTTTGCATTTAAATCATATTCTTTATACAGTAATGGTGACATATTTTATTTTGTGCTGATTATATTATGGTTAGCAAGAAAGATAATTCAGAAGCTGAAATTTAATGGTCCTTGGATAGAATTTTGTGTTTTGAAGGATGATAATTTAGCTAGGTTTTATCACTGCCAAGAATGCTGGAAGATTGATAAATATTCAACCACGTTCTACTGGTAGTTGGACAAAGTGTCGAAGGACAAATTTTTTTATTAGAAAAGTGTCGATAGGATAAATAGTTGAACGGACTGTGTGTCGAAACATCTCAATTAATTAGTCTTTACTTCATTGTGGTTCCCATTGCTTGCAATTTAACATTATTTCCTTGCTCCTCTGTTTTGGCAAATGGTACGTTGTTCACTATACATATTAACTGTGTGGGTATTTTGCATTACAGCACTTGAATTATTTTATCAATCCCTTAAGAAGCGTGTTAACTTTGTTGGCAAGTATTTTAGCATTACTTCAGTTACCTTATTAATCACTTATCACAAGCCAACGGGATGTTTATATTCTATGAACTAAATAGTGAAACAGATTTGGGGAAGTAATGTCTGGTTAAGCAGTTAACACAGTGTCTCTTTGACTCTGTCCATTTGACACTATGTCTGTTCGACACTAACTTTCAACCTTTTGTCCTTTGGTACTCTTGTCAATGCATGTTTATACTGTCTCCATCTTTTCTGGCGAGGTATCTCCAGATATGTTGATGGATTTCAAATTTTTTAAAGAGTGGTTATTTCCAAATTTTATTTAATTTTTATCTAGAGAAATTTTAGCAGTACATGCCTAAATCATGTATAATATTTTAGAGCTTCTTATATGAACCGTCAAAAATTTTTAAATTGCCTCTGCCAACAAATTTGGATTGGATTGGAGAAGGTGATACAAAAAGTTAATCAAAGTTGAAAGGAAATCTTGTTGTTCTTGAAAAGGGATTTATTGTAAAAATGGAAGAATATTATCATTATGTCGGTGAACTTTCCATTGATGAAAAGTCTCACTTCCACTTCTAATAAAAAACTGCCACAAAGATAATACAAAAATCACAGTATTTTGTTTAGCTATCCAAACATTATGTTAGTGATTGAGAATACTATATAGTACAATATAGAAAAAATGGATAATATTTGCCTTGTTTTTACCATTAAAGCATTGGCTCCAGCACAGGGTTTAAAATACAAGTAAGCAATACTGTACTACCAGTGTATGATAGATTTTCATTCAAATATGTTCAATTTAAGAATTTCATTATGCATCCAGCTATCATGTCAGTATTTACCTCTGGGTTAATTTTCTTTTTTGTTTTTATAACTGTCATGCTTTTCAGAACACTTTATCATTTTTATATGGGCAGTATTCTGTTTTCCGGTGTGAGTATTTAGATCTGTAGTAAATTTTGTTGTGTGTAGATAATATTTAGTTACCAAGATACAATTCTAACAGAAGTGGCTAAGTAATGTTGTTTTGATTTTCTTTAGTCAGTTGCATTTATTTAGGACTTTTTACACTTTGTGGGTAAAGACCTCCATTGTGATAGATGTCAAAAACTAAATCTTGATACAAGTCATATTATTCCACTTGCTTGGTATGTGTGTTATGATAATTTCTCTTTGGCAAGTCATACACATGACGACAACCAGGTACAAAATTCACTACATAAGTTAATAAAATGATTGATCCTCTTGGTTGCATAAACCAGTGAACACTCCAAACTGTCATCATTCAGAAGTTAAATGTCTGTAGTTTCGTGTATAGCATTTGTACTAAATATTGTGAGGTAAATTAATATCAAATTCCAGTCAGTTCCTTTGGTCTCCCATCCGTACTACCATTACATCAGAAAATCCATTAAGAATGGACGATAATTCATTATACTCCAGACAGAAAATTATGCAATGTGCATTTTGGTCTGTTATTCTTCTTGAGATATGTACTGTAATATGTGGGCTAGTATAAAATAGGTAATGGATGGGAGTTAATTGAAGGGATATGAAGAGGACTAGAAAGTGTTTTGAAAGTGAAGCACAGTAGGCAGTAAAAATATTGGGCCAAACCCAATTGGTTTTTACCAATTGACTGGATTTTCTCATTTGTTTAAGAACGTCTGTTTGACAGTCATCAGAGAAATTGATGGCAGGTCAATATCCTCCTTTGCCATGATGTTCTCTTGGTACGTCCTTCACGTAAATTAATTTTACAGTTAGAATGTTTCTTTTTCGCAATCAATCTTTCTTCCTCAGGAACCAAGTTACTTCTGTAATAAGAGTTAGGTATGATTGCTGTATATAGCTGCTATTTTTAACTCTCGTAAGAAAAGGTATAACTTACCACATAATGTATGCGGTATTAACTGGATATAGTTTTGGAAAGACGTCTACGTCAGAAAGGGTAATGTGAACCAATTTTTTTAACATCTAGCCATTTCAGCAGAAAATCAGATTGTTTCACTTTTTCTCGCATGCATATTGTTGCTAGTTTAACAAATATTTTTTTGGGGGGAAGTTCAATATTATTATTATTATTATTACTATCCAAGCTACAACCCTAGTTGGAAAAGCAAGATGCTATAAGCCCAGGGGCTCCAACAGGGAAAAATAGCCCAGTGAGGAAAGGAAATAAGGAAATAAATAAATGAAGAGAACAAATTAACAATAAATCACTCTAAAATAAGTAACAACGTCAAAACAGACATGTCATATATAAACTATTAACAACATCAAAAACAAATATGTCATAAATAAACTATAAAAAGACTCATGTCCGCCTGGTCAACAAAAAAGCATTTGCTCCAACTTTGAACTTTTGAAGTTCTACTGATTCAACCAGTTTAACAAGTTCATTTTGTCAGTTATATCAAAAACTATATACTGTACAGTACTGTATAGTTATGGTTACAGAACCATTTTGCAGACCTAAATTGTTACTACAATAAGTAACTATGATTTATATAAATCTTTTTACTTTCACATTTATTCTCACAAGATAAATTTAGTGGAATCATTGGCTATCACTCACAAAGCACGGGGTCTTATTGGTCAATCCAGCTCCTGGAGTGGGGGACTTACTGGCAGATGCAAATTTGCTGTACCCATCCGTTGAGCCATATGCTGCCAATGCCTCTTTCATTTTGGTCCGTTTAAATGGAGACAGAGCATGGGCACTGATCATGTATTCGTATGTTCAGTCTCTTGGAGAAGAATCAACAACAGCGACCTGTTCCATGTTTTTGTTGCTCTTGAGGAACCTTCAAACTTTATAACTCTGAACTCAGTTTTATGTACAGTAGAAGTTTTATTTATGACTCCTGATTCACTTTGGAGATGTCTATTTTAATTTAATAGACCAGTAGATCTCTTAGCTTTCACTTAACAATTGTCGGTGAATCTTGACATATGTTTGTGGTTTTAGCCCTGGAAGTTCTGTCTCATATCAGTGGGTTAGTGACTTAAAGAGTATTGTGCCATGGAAATAAAAAACCTCTCGTTTAATCAATAGTTATGGCAAAGTACAGATAATACCTTTTAATCTATCCTCTAAAGACGAGGAAATGATAATGGGAACTCCAGATCTTATCTGTGTATGAATATGAAGCTGTATAAATGTGTTCTCAAGTATTTATATAATTTTCCTTAATTAATTTATTAACCCGAGATTTTCATTGTCTAGTTCAGAGCAAAAACATGGAAATGCAGACATTAACTTTTGCTAGAATAAATTGATAGAATAATGCAGAGGAAAATATCAATTTGATAATCTTTTATAACAAAGGGTTTTTGTTTATTGTATTTTCAAGCATTTCACTCAGAGTTTCAAAGCTATAATTTATTTCACTGATGTGATGTCACCATTGTTGATAATTATAAGAAAGCCTTACGAGTCTAAAAATGTAACTTGTTGTTTTCACTGATCTAATGAGAAAAGATATTTCTTGCTTAGGAAGCAGTTAATTTCAATTCGGGATTTTCGGCTGTATTATTCTCTAACTTGCTAATTGATGGATGGCCCCCAAAATTTGGGCCAATTTGAATGTGGTTACTGGATTTTAACCAAGTGTGACTTTTCTCTTTTTGGCTAAAAGATTCTCAGATTCTGAAAAGAGAAATGAACTTTTGAATTGGTTACGTAATACTGTGTCGGGCTTGACAATCAAATTCATAGCCCCCCGTGTTTTATGTTCCTTAGCATAATACACTAATAGATGGAGCAGTGTATTTTTCTATGGGCTTTAATGTTAGAGTAAAGTATTGCCTAATGTGTGGAAGGATTTACTTTTCCATTAACAGGTACTGTATTTATGTTTTTCGATTGCAAGATAGTTAGTTCTTTTTGCTGTGCATAGCAGTCATAATAAATTTATGTATTTTCAGAAGCGTTTTATTTCCTTCCTTTTGATGTTAGTCTTCAGATTGACTGTTTTAAAGGAACCGATGATATAAGGTTAGTGTATGTAAATGTACTTCGAACCTCTATTCCGTAGATATGAAATTAAGGGATTTTGAAGAAAGAAAAATCTATTTCTGGGCGAGGGACCTGTCGCTCCGTGAAATGCTCCTTATAGCACCATTTCTAAGGTATAAATACTGCTAAATATACCAGAGAAAAAAGTTGCATGGAAGGCCAGGAATATACCCAGCTCGCTCACCCTTATAGGTTGTTGGTATGATAACTGGGGCGTGTTAAAACCTCTATCAGAGGTCCCTTACTAATTAGTCTCCTCCTTCCTCAACATCCCCCGTTACTACGAGGTGCCGATTTGTGGCCAACCTTTATTGTTAATCCTTTGTATGTATAATTATTTTGACATATTACCATAATTTAATGCAAGATTATAAATATTTACTTACTATAAGGGCTGCTGTTCGGGTCTTATACGGCAGTGGAACCCTACTCTCTACAGGACCTTCAGTCATTTTATCATGTTTGTTATAACTTTTTTTAAACATTTTAAACTCGCTACAACGCTAACAAAAAATCCAGAACCTATTAAGGGAATTAACACACAAAAAATACATACAAACATTTATTTCCATAAATATATTCAGAAAGAAATAGATAACAAAATGCAACGAATTTTACGTTTCATATCCTTAAAGACAACAATTTTTTTAATAGTATTTTTTTCAATCAAGACAACATTTGCAGTTTTTTAATTGGCTTTATTTTTTGGTAAATTTAAACATTCAGTATGCCTTGTTCAAAAACAACTTCACTTTACTGTATAAGCCTTAATAGATTAGAATACAATGAAGGGAAATTTGTATCAATCTTTACCAAATGAAAATTACGTGAGGTTATATATGGTGTAATACAAGGTGTATCATTTAAATGAACACAGGTGTAGTGTGTAGACAGTATTTAAATACATCAGCAACTATTTACTCTAAATAATATACACATTAATACAGTACAGACGTACTAAAGTGAAAATCGCAGTATAATATTGTACCAAAATAAATCCAAGATCAATTTTTAATGTGCCGTATTGAAAATCTTGCCATAATTTTGAACCCATCCTTTCCCTTCAGTAGAATCAATGATCCAATTTATATTCCAGAATATCTTCTTGAATCTCCATTTGAAAAATCTGGCGAAGAAAGCTTAAATATGAATACTAAGAGCTGTGGTCCAAACTTTGATAAAATAATGTACTGTACAGTGCAGTATTACACTGTGCCTCAAAAAGTTTTTATTCACCTGATGTAAGAACTGCATACCTAAGGAATACTGTAGTAGTGAGTATGATGATGATATAGATTGCCATGCCTATAGCATGACACGGGCTCTAAAGGAATTCTACAGCCATATATACTGTGAAAAGAATTCTTATTTTGTGCAGTGACATTATCCAGATAGATGCATTATCCTGTGGAATGGGTGGTGTGATTTCCAATGAGTTGTGCTGACTTGCAAACACCAGGGTGTCACATGTAATAAATGTTTGAAACTCCCTTTTTGGGTCGTGTGAACGACCTCTGCCTGCTGGCTTCACTTGGGAACACACACTGCTACCTCAGCTTCCACCAGCGACAGTATTCTGTTGCTTCCTCATTTCTGTTGACGAGGACTTTTTGTTGTCTCCTCTTTGTTCTTAGTTTTCAGTTAATCACATTATATATCTCGTGTATTCATATGGTTACAGTTCCTATTTTTCCCATGATTAAAAGCACAACTACTGAAATGAAATATGTGAACTTGCTTTGTAGTTTGTTGCTATTCGAGTTTTTTTGGGAGAAGTTGAGGTTATGTGTACCCAAAGCGAACTGCGGCAGAATAGTCAGGTTGGGGTTTGAGTTTAAAGTAAACTTTGTGGTGATTGCTTTCTTTTTGGAGCCTACCACAGTTCCAGGAGAAACTGTAACTTGGTAGGGGGGGATTTGTCACACGTAACAAATGCTTGAAACCCCCTTTTGAGGTCATGTGAACGACCTCTGCCTGCTGGCTTAACTTGGGAACACACGCTACCTCAGTGACAGGATTCTGTTGCTTCCTCATTTCTGTTGACGAGGACTTTTTGTTGTTTCCTCTTTGTTCTTACAGAATGTGTGGGAAAGCTACAGCCAGGAGACAAAGAACATCCGCTTAGTAACAGAACGGATTACTACCTCGACACCCTTAGGAAAGATGACACCTACCCCAGGACGCTAAAGGTCCACGGTCTTGAGAGACTGCCACGCATAAAGGCCAGTCCGAATAGAGCCATGTTATAGAAAGCTCGTATCGCTCCGTTGTGCAAGGACTCCCAAGATAAGCCATTGATTTAAACTTATAATTTTTTAGTGTGATGTTGAAGTTAAAATAATATAAAAAAAAAAAGAAAACTAGTCTCCTAGCTGTAGTCTCGCCCAGAAATTATGATGTAAACTCATGAATTGTAAGAGCACTTGTAAGGATTGATTTGAAACATTTTAACACATAAATAATGTTTTAAGAATGCTTTCCAGAATTTGGGCAATTAGAAATTTGTGAGTGCTCAAGAATGAAGTTGTAAAATTTTCAGTGAAATATATGTGTTTGAAATATCAGATTTGCCTCTGACTGATCCTGTTTCCTGAGACTGAATTAGACTTGAATTTAAAATTGAATTTTGTCTGTCTTGATAACGGTGAATACTATGCAAAAGTTCTGTACATTAGGTGAAGCTCAAGGTATGGTACATGTAGTGTTAAAAAGTACATACTGTAACTATGAAAATGCAAGAACCCTGTGTTTGGGGGGATGATTTTTTGTTCTCGTATGTATATTTTGTGACATTAAATATGGAACCTGATTTATAGCCAGCTGGTATGGTACAAGGCAATTCCAGGGTACCCATGACCCCGGTTGAATATTGTCACATAGGCCCCGCTTGAAACCCCTGTTGGAGGTCATGTAAATGACCTCTGCCTGCTAGTTCGCCTGGGAATGCATGCTGTCTCAGCTTCCACCGGCGACAGGATTCTGTCATCGTGTCAATCTGCAGACAAAGGGTTTTTTCTGTCGCCTCATTATTCTTACAGATTGCTTGGGAGAGCAACAGCCAGGAGACGAAGGCCTTCCGGATAAGCATCCGGTTAGAGACAAAACGGACTACTACTTCGATACCCCTAGGACACGTGGCATCTCCCCATGAACACCATGTGCCACGACCGGCGGTGTGCCACGCCTGGTAGTTAGTCTGGTTAGAGTCGCTGTCAAGATACCAGGGCTCGTAATTACTCTGTTGTTCAAGACCACCACCATAAGAGCTTTGTGTAAAATTATACTTGGTTTTTTTAAGTAGACAGATGAAGTGTGAGTAACAATAAGATGATTTTGTGTAGCTGTACTTTCGTCTCCTCGCTGCTTGTTACGCCCAAAAATAGTATTTTGATGTTTAAAATGTAAAAGAGCACTTATCATTATTATGAAAAGAAAGACACTTTGCTGAATTTTCAAGTAACTTAAGTGTGCTCAAGAAAACTATGTAACTTTTTACTTAAATACAATAAGTTGAATCACAGCCTAAACTCTGTCTAATCCCGGTTTCTGAAAATTTATTTTGTTTGAATTGTCTGTAACTTGACAGTATTAAACTAGACCTAGTATCAATTTTGAGAACTTCCAATTAGTTTCCAATTTATATTATGCATATTATTTAGAATATTGATGGAGATAGACATTTTTCAAAAGATTTTGACAATTTTCTTTTTTTCAATAAGGTTTACTAAATGTGATAGCTTTATTGATCTTTATGAAGTAGGATAAATAGGTACAATATCTTACAAATAATACAAATTCCAATTTTTACTGTTTGGCAGATACTGTAGTAGGATTTGTGAGGGTATTTCCCATACAACCTTGTACTGAAGTACGAAGGTATGCTATTGCATCTTTTTGTACATGCACATCAATATTTTCTCATAACTACTTGTAGTACAACTGTACGGCATATGTATGTTCTTTCCGAATAAGTGTCCGAGTTTGTATGGTACGTAGTACAGCAAACAATCCACGTGTACTGTACTGAAAACTGATTTTACCAATATAGGCACCAGAGAGCAATGAAGTCATAATAAATAAGAATGAAAACAAACTTGCCACTCTTACAGAGGAACAAGTGAATGTAGTAAATCTTACGGTAAATGTCTTGCGTAATAATGCCGTATACATAGTTACATGAAAGAGAGTAATGGTTAGAAAAAGAGTTTTGAGTAGATTTACTTTAAACTTAATGCTCTGTGTTAGCTTTTCACTTCAGCTGGACTGGGAATTTGATGCAGACCATCTTCTGGTTGTTCTGATCCAGCAGCTCCCACTGTACTACGACTGGAATCTGGAGGGGAAGGCAGGAAAGATATTTACTGTATAAATATTAAGTGGAAAGAAATGTCTTTTAGGAAATAGATAACCGTTGTGAAACTACATACATACATATACCAAGGCACTTCCCTCAAATTTTGGGGGGTAGCCGACATCAACAAATGAAACAAAAACAAAAAGGGGACCTCTACTCTCTACGTTCCTCCCAGCCTGACAAGGGACTCAACCGAGTTCAGCTGGTACTGCTAGAGTGCCACAGCCCACCCTCCCCCGTTATCCACCACAGATGAAGCTTCATAACGCTGAATCCCCTACTGCTGCTACCTCCGCGGTCATCTAAGGCACCGGAGGAAGCAGCAGGGCAAGTTGTGAAACTAAGACAGATTAATTTTTTTTATTTTAGGCTTAAGATTCAAATACACTATTTTCCATACTAGGAATATCAGTAATGTAGTGCATAAGCCAAGCATACTTTCTATGTCCCTACTATGTTGATAGTATTTACTTTACTATATTATATATTCGCTCATTGAAATAGGCCATGCAGTCTAGCATGTAGCTTTCATTTTAAGTGAAGATATGTCACACTAAATGTTAAAGAGTCTAACTACTTCCACATAAGTGGCTGTTCTCCGTGGCAATAACTTCCAACATAACTTACTTTACTATATTATATATTCACTCATTGAAATAGGCTATGCAGTCTAGCATGTAGCTTTCGTTTTAAGTGAACATATGTCAAACTATATGTTAGAGTGTCTAATTACTTCCACATAAGTAGCTATTCTCCGTGGCAATAACTTGCAACATATGTCTCTATAGACAAACCAATAATTATCTAGCAGGTACTACCAAGATCTATATACGTATCTTGAAATTGAAATGATTTTAAGCTTTTGCTCAAAACTAGGCAATCGAGTAAATTTCCCTTAAAATCAAATTAGTAACTCTCGAAGATGAGAACGAAATGCATTCTAAGAGTGGCTATATACTCATCTTGCAATGGACATAATTTTAAGCGTTTGCTCATGACTATGCTAATCGAGTAAATTTCTCTTAAAATCAAAATAGTAACTCCCGTAGATGAGAACGAAATGCATTCCAGGAGTGGGATCTGAGTTGAAAAGTTCTGAAGTAATTAGCCCAGGGTATCCAGCTCCTAATGCCTTACCCGCTAACCAAACTCACTCTTATTAGTTACCCATTATGTATCAAGAATTTTTACAACTATTGGTCCATTATAAAATGGTGCTAAAAGGAAGTTAATCACTTTTTATTTGATTTTACACTTGCATTACTTGAATTGTTTTAAATTCATCACTAAAGGGAGGAGAGGGACTTGCTAGTGTACACTAATTTCAAATCAAATTTACCGGGCATGACAACTAAACCAAAAACACACATTACACTACATATAATTCAACCTGCTGTCACACAAAGTGAAAGTGGCCTAAAGAAACTTAGACCTCAAAATAAAACTAACAGTAATAATAATAATTCTCAAATACAGTAAATATTATGTCCAAGTCCTCAACAAACTACATATATTAGTCAAGCTACTATAACATGATTTAGCCTATGTGAAATGTCACATACATTTCAATGAAAAATCCTAAACTAAAATCATTTCAAAACTTTTATATGCTTTCGTAGACCTAGTAACTGTATACAGTAGTATACCATAAAAGCTTTTAGTGTGTCTTTTACAGAAAGGTGCAATGGCTATTATCTGAGGGAACATGAAGTAAATTAATGCAACATAGCAATAACATGGACAATTCCATCTTAGCAAGGTTTACTCTTAACATGGAGTTTGAAATCTTATTACAAAAATCAAAATTAAATTCTAATAATCAGCAGGAGTTCGATATTACTCTACTGTAGTTGTAATGGTTCATAATATTATTATCATTATTACTTGCTAAGATACAACCCGAGATGGAAAGGCAGAATGCTATAAGCCCAAGGGCTCTAATAGGGAAAATAGCCCAGTGCGGAAAGGAAATTAAATAAATAAACTACGAGAAGTAATGAACAATTAAAATAAAATATTTTAAGAATACTAACATTAAAATAAAATATTTTAAGAACAGTAACATTAAAATAAATCTTTCATATATAAACTATAAAAACTTAAAAAAAAAAAGATAAATAAGAAAGAGTAGTGTGCCCAAGTGTACCCTCAAGCAAGAGAACTTTACCCCACGATGTGGAAGACCATGGTACTGAGGCTATGTCATTACCCTATACTAGAGAATAATGGTTTGATTTTGGAGTGTCCTTCTTCTAGAAGATCTCCTTACCATAGCTGAAACTCTAACATCCTTACCAGGAGGAAAGTAACCAGATAGGGTGCACTTTACAAAAATTTAAGAATTTCTTACCGCTGGGTAGCTCTTCAAGACTGGGAGGGAAGCAGTGTAGGTCTGGCTCACATTTGGTGAAAGAGGGCACTGCATGCCAGAGTTAACGCAGCCATTGCTGTTTGGCAGGTTGAATGGGATGGGGATGAAGGACACGATTCCAGTCACCCTGGCTGTTACGGCAGTAATCTGTACATCTGAGATAAAATGGAGAGCATTCTTTGGTGATACAATACAGTAATATGAAAGAAACGGTTATGTGCATTGATTAATTTAAAAAAATTTTACTAGTACAGTATACCATTACTGTATGTTCCAAATTTTATTTAAAAGTAAAATGGCAAAAGATCTTTAATGTGTTTATGAGTAACTTGCTCTACAGAATCTACGTTCTGAATTAGCGCAAAGTCTTGTAGAAATACACAAAATAAAAAAAAATGATTGCTAGACTTCAATTTTATTCTTATAAGTGAAAACTGGAGATGTGTAATGTATTGACGAATACTACTGAAATTATATATTTAAATTGGAGGTTTTACTTATACATATAGTAAAAATACTATTATTACTACAGTAATCATAAATAAGTATTGGACAATGAAGTCATTATAAGGATTGCCCTATGAATGTCAAAAGAACCAATTTAAACTGGAGCGAAGTCAAGTGAAAGTGGTTGATAAGCTATTCAAGACACTATGCACTGAAAGCATTACTTTAGGGTTATTTGCAGCGTCCCTTTGGGGCCCAGTATTCTACTACAGTATACCTCTGTTCTCATTTCTTATTTTCCATCTTGCTGTCCAACCACTTTTAATTTTACTTCATGGTTCAACTTCAGGGTTTTCCGCTATTTGTACCTGGGCCATAGTGGCTTCACAGACCCCAAATTCATAAATACAATCCACTACTATGCAGGTAAAGTTTAATTATGCATTTAGTAAACCCCTACTTTAATAAAAGTAGAGAAAATGAAAACCTCAATGTAAATTTTGTTGTTCTCTGACTAAAACTTCATACTGAAGCCTAACTTAAAACTTTGACAAGAAAACCAGAAAAATCCAACAAAGATCTCAAAGACCGTACAGTATTAGACATTTCGTTAAGTTAAGAGGTTATTCTTTATTGTGTCAATTTCTCATGACTGTCAGTGCATTTAATTTTAGCCTATCTCCTATTCAAATCTCTGGCTGTTTAAAAGTCCTATTTCTAGCTTATTCTTTGCTGTGCCATTCACCAATGGCTGCTTGGGTTCCT
>NC_090737.1:128643053-128649357 GCF_036898095.1 Palaemon carinicauda | reverse complement strand
AATATGACTAGGGGGTTGGCAGTGAGATGGTCCTAAGGGTTTTAGAAGTTGTGGGAAGATCAGGGGTTAGGAGTCCTTCAGGGTGAGGGGGGGGGGGGGGTTGGTGGTTGTGTTTAGGGAAGGGGTGATGTGTTTAGGGTGTCAGTGTGTGAGGTAATGGGGTAATGGAGTGGAACTAAGGGAGGAGAGAAAAGGAGATGTGTGGAGGGGGAGGGGGGTCCTAGTAGAGGGGGAGGGGGGAAGGGCCAGGGGGGGTACCTTCCAAAACCGGCTGATCCAAAGTGTAGCGAATTACTTTTTGGGGGAGTGGCTTTTATTGTTTATTTTTTTTTTTTTTATTATATCACTCGGGGACATCCCGCTGTTTGTGTGATGTCTTTAGAGGGGGGGGGGAGAGGGGGGGTTAGACTCGAGGCATCGTGATTTGTATCGTATATCCTTCGGGGTTAAGAATCGTGGTATCTTGATTTGCATATGTTTCTGGTTGAAGAAGTTTATAACGGTGTCTTGAATCTATTATTCATTATGTATATAAATGCAGTATCTTGATTTTCATATCTTTCTGGTTGAAGAAGTTTATAACGGTATCTTGAATCTATTATTCATTATATATATATATATATATATATATACTATATATATATATATGTATATATATATATATATATGTATATATATATATTATATATATATATATATTATATAAAGGAATAATATATTCAAGATACCGTTATAAACTTCTTCAACCAGAAAGATATGAAAATCAAGATACTACATTTATATATATATTATATATATATATATATATATATATATATATATATATATATATATATATATATGAAGTATCTTGATTTGCATATCTTTCTGGTTGAGGAAACGTATTACAATATCTTGATTTGAATATTTTTCGGATAAAGAATTGTATAATCTTGATATGCAACTTTTTTTTTTGGTTGAAGAAGCATATATGTATATCTTGATTTGAATATTTTTTTGGACAAAGTAACGTAGTATCTTGATTTGCATATATTTTCTGGTGAAGAAGGGTTGTATTACATAGAATTGTGATATGTACGAGTATATACAGTACATATTAAGAAACCTGATGTAGTGATTAATATATCTTGTTTAAATGAAGATGCTCGCAACTAATTTGTTCATCTTGCACGTGATTGATAGAAATTGTCGTACCATAAGAGCGAAGAAACGTGGCCTCTTGACTCCCTTTTATTGACCCTTCGATTTTTTTTTTTTAAACATAGTTTTTACATGAGATATGAATTTATATTTACCATAGATTTTTACCCCATAATTTATATTTTTTTTATCTTTTATTTACTATATTTTTTACATTTATATAAATATTTTTTTTCGGCCAAGTCTGTAAGAAGCGATTAATTGGGTTGGTAGATTTCATTTTATTAAGGAGATACTATTAGGTTTTTGATAGCCTATGTGGTAACGTCCCTCACTGGTGATCGCCGGACTGGGGTTTGAGTCCCTCTTAAATATGTTAGCTCCTTTGGTCGCTGCAACCTCACCTTCCTTGTGAGGTAAGGTGTTTGGGGAGCATATAGGTCTATCTGCTGAGTCATCAGCAGCTATTGCCTGGCCTTCCTTGGTCGTAGCTTTGATGGAAAGGAAGCTTGGGCGGTGATCATATGTATATATTGTCAGTCTCTATGGCATTGTCCTGCTTGATAGGGCAGTGTCACTGTCCCTTGCCTCTGTCATTCATGAGCAGCCTTTAAAGCTAGTCTCTAGGGCATGGTCTTGTTTGATAGGGTAGTGTCACTTTCCCTTGCCTCTGCCATTCATAAGCAGCCTTTAAAGCTAGTCTCTAGGGCATGGTCTTGTTTGATAGGGTAGTGTCACTTTCCCTTGCCTCTGCCATTCATAAGCAGCCTTTAAAGCTAGTCTCTAGGTCATTGTCTTGCTTGATAGGATAGTGTTACTTTCCCTTGCCTCTGCCATTCATGAGCGTCCTTTAAAGCTAGTCTCTAGGTCATTGTCTTGCTTGATAGGATAGTGTTACTTTCCCTTGCCTCTGCCATTCATGAGCGTCCTTTAAAGCTAGTCTCTAGGTCATTGTCTTGCTTGATAGGGTAGTGTTACTTTCCCTTGCCTCTGCCATTCATGAGCGTCCTTTAAAGCTAGTCTCTAGGTCATTGTCTTGCTTGATAGGGTAGTGTCACTTTCCCTTGCCTCTGCCATTCATGAGCGTCCTTTAAAGCTAGTCTCTAGGTCATTGTCTTGCTTGATAGGGTAGTGTCACTTTCCCTTGCCTCTGCCATTCATGAGTGTCCTTTAAAGCTAGTCTCTAGGTCATTGTCTTGCTTGATAGGGTAGTGTCACTTTCCCTTGCCTCTGCCATTCATGAGCGTCCTTTAAAGCTAGTCTCTAGGTCATTGTCTTGTTTGATAGGGTAGTGTCACTTTCCCTTGCCTCTGCCATTCATAAGCAGCCTTTAAAGCTAGTCTCTAGGTCATTGTCTTGCTTGATAGGGTAGTGTCACTTTCCCTTGCCTCTGCCATTCATGAGCAGCTTTAAAGCTAGTCTCTAGGTCATTGTCTTGCTTGATAGGGTAGTGTCACTTTCCCTTGCCTCTGCCATTCATAAGCAGCCTTTAAAGCTAGTCTCTAGGTCATTGTCTTGCTTGATAGGGTAGTGTCACTTTCCCTTGCTTCTGCCATTCATGAGCGTCCTTTAAAGCTAGTCTCTAGGTCATTGTCTTGCTTGATAGGGTAGTGTCACTTTCCCTTGCTTCTGCCATTCATGAGCGTCCTTTAAAGCTAGTCTCTAGGTCATTGTCTTGCTTGATAGGGTAGTGTCACTTTCCCTTGCTTCTGCCATTCATGAGCGTCCTTTAAAGCTAGTCTCTAGGTCATTGTCTTGCTTGATAGGGTAGTGTCACTTTCCCTTGCTTCTGCCATTCATAAGCAGCCTTTAAAGCTAGTCTCTAGGTCATTGTCTTGCTTGATAGGGTAGTGTCACTTTCCCTTGCCTCTGCCATTCATAAGCAGCCTTTAAAGCTAGTCTCTAGGTCATTGTCTTGCTTGATAGGGTAGTGTCACTTTCCCTTGCCTCTGCCATTCATGAGCGTCCTTTAAAGCTAGTCTCTAGGTCATTGTCTTGCTTGATAGGGTAGTGTCACTTTCCCTTGCCTCTGCCATTCATGAGCGTCCTTTAAAGCTAGTCTCTAGGTCATTGTCTTGCTTGATAGGGTAGTGTCACTTTCCCTTGCCTCTGCCATTCATGAGCGTCCTTTAAAGCTAGTCTCTAGGTCATTGTCTTGTTTGATAGGGTAGTGTCACTTTCCCTTGCCTCTGCCATTCATAAGCAGCCTTTAAAGCTAGTCTCTAGGTCATTGTCTTGCTTGATAGGGTAGTGTCACTTTCCCTTGCTTCTGCCATTCATGAGCGTCCTTTAAAGCTAGTCTCTAGGTCATTGTCTTGCTTGATAGGGTAGTGTCACTTTCCCTTGCCTCTGCCATTCATGAGCGTCCTTTAAAGCTAGTCTCTAGGTCATTGTCTTGCTTGATAGGGTAGTGTCACTTTCCCTTGCCTCTGCCATTCATGAGCGTCCTTTAAAGCTAGTCTCTAGGTCATTGTCTTGCTTGATAGGGTAGTGTCACTTTCCCTTGCCTCTGCCATTCATGAGCGTCCCTTTAAAGCTAGTCTCTAGGTCATTGTCTTGTTTGATAGGGTAGTGTCACTTTCCCTTGCCTCTGCCATTCATGATCGTCCTTTAAAGCTAGTCTCTAGGTCATTGTCTTGCTTGATAGGGTAGTGTCACTTTCCCTTGCCTCTGCCATTCATGAGCGTCCTTTAAAGCTAGTCTCTAGGTCATTGTCTTGCTTGATAGGGTAGTGTCACTTTCCCTTGCCTCTGCCATTCATGAGCGTCCTTTAAAGCTAGTCTCTAGGTCATTGTCTTGCTTGATAGGGTAGTGTCACTTTCCCTTGCCTCTGCCATTCATGAGCGTCCTTTAAAGCTAGTCTCTAGGTCATTGTCTTGCTTGATAGGGTAGTGTCACTTTCCCTTGCCTCTGCCATTCATGAGCGTCCTTTAAAGCTAGTCTCTAGGTCATTGTCTTGCTTGATAGGATAGTGTCACTTTCCTTTGCCATTCATTAGCGGCCCTTAAATCTAATCTCTAGGGCATTGTCTTGCTTGATAAGGTAATGTCACTGTCCCTTGCCTCTGCCATTCATGAGCGGCCCTTAAATCTAGTCTCTAGGGCATTGTCTTGATTGATAGGGCAGTGTCACTGTCCCTTGCCTCTTCCATTTATGAGCAGCCTTTAAACCCATTCTCTAGGGCATTGTCTTGCTTGATAAGGCAATGTCACTGTCCCTTGCCTCTGCCATTTATGAGCAGCCTTTAAACCCATTCTCTAGGGCATTGTCTTGCTTGATAGGGCAGTGTCACTTTCCCTTGCCTCTGCCATTCATGAGCAGCCTTTAAAGCCAGTGCCAGTGATAGGGCAGTGTCACTTTCCCTGCCTTTGTCATTCATGAGTAGCTTTTAAACCTTTAAACTTTTAAACCTATAAACCTATTCACCTATTCCATTTTCTCTAACTAGATCGAGGGAACATTGCATCTAGATTCCTACCTCATGCAAGAGACTGCAGGACATTGCAACCCTTACGATGCCATGGGGCGACCATGCAATATTTCTATGCAATATTTCACGTTGCAAGAGTTTTAAAGTGTGTGAGTGGGCCTTTGAACCACAGCTGTTGGCATATTTTGCCTTACGCTTATTAACTCGAAATTAGGTCGTTTGTCAGGTCTCCTCCTCTGCCCATCGCGGCCATTACTTACTGATCTTGTGTCACTTGGAAGTTTCACTGAATTATTTTCTTAATAATATTTGTTGATGGGGAGAGAATGTGGCATTCGGAAGAGAGCGGGGGGGGGGGGAGAGAGAAGGTTAGGCAGCTTGGTGATTGTCATTGGGAGGATTTTGTTATTTCTCTAATAGTTTATTAATTTTTTTTCTTGTATTTTCCCTTTTCTTTTCTTTTCTGTATTTTTCACTCTTTTTCTTTTTTCCGGATTTATACTTCCTTCTTTTCCTGTTTTCGTATTTTTGCTTATTTTTTTCTCTGTATTTTCTCTTCCTTTACTTTTTTTTGTATTTGTTCCTTTTCTTTTTTCCGATTTTTATTTCATTTTTTTTTCTGGACTTTTACTTCCTTTTTTTTTTGTATTTTACTTCCTTTTCAGTTTCCGTATTTTTGCTTCCTTTTCTTTTTTTTCCCGCAATTTTTACTTCCCTTTCTTTTCCTATATTTCCCATCCTTTCCTTTTTCCGTATTTTTACTTCCTTCTCTGATTACGTATTTTCACATCCTATTCTTTCCCGTACCGAGTCATTTCCCCATTAGTGCCCGAGTCCTGTAGCATTCTGTGTTTGCCATTCGGGTTGCAGCTTGGGATTTCATAATCATAAAAATAGCAATTGTGTAAAATTTTAATTTTAATTGTTATTGATTATTAGTGTTATTAATAGAAAATTAATTTATTTCTATTTCACTGTTTTATACAAAGTTTAATCACGTTGGTATTAATTCCATGATCATTAACTTTTTAGCCATGTACTTTTACTTCATTGTGCTATTATTATTATTATTATTATTATTATTATTATTATTATTATTATTACTTGCTAAGCTACAGCCCTAGTTGGAAAAGCAGGATGCAATAAGCCCAGGGACTCCAACAGGGAAAATAGCCTAGTGAGGAAAGGGAACAAGGAAAAATAAAATATTTTAAGAACAATAGCAACATTGAAATAAAGATCAGTATAAAGTAAAAAACTAACAAAACAAGAGAAAGAGTAATAATGAATGATCTTCCCAGCCCCCAACGCATTTAAAAAATTTCTCCCCTTCAAGAATCACTTGATGGCTTCCGGTCTCAAGTCTCTCTATTTCCATCGAATTAGGTTAGTTCTATTAGTGCACCTCACGTGGTGCACTGTAAGCAATACTCCAAGGTCTTCGTAGTGTCACTCCTACCCCGGAGCACCCATTTTGTAGCCTTCTACTTCCCGTTTCGATTTTTCCATATTTCTGTCCAATCTCTCGTAAGTTATTCTTCACGAGCCAAAAACTATGATTCAGATCAAAATCAACCACTTTCAGTTCCTTCGTTTGAATTTTATGCTCAGCGCTAACCTGTAGAGTCTTCAAGAGTCTTTTTTTTCACTAGTTACACCCCTACCAACATCACCACCACTACTAACACCACTATCACTACTAGAACCACAACTACAAACACCCCCACCACTACT
>NC_090737.1:128628053-128635553 GCF_036898095.1 Palaemon carinicauda | reverse complement strand
TAGGTACAAAATGGTGACAAATTGGAATCAGGTCATTCGATAGATGCAAAATAGCGAAATAAACTCGAATTAGGAAATTTTATAGACGCAAAATAGCGACGTAACTTTGAATTAGGCCATTCAATAGACGCAAAATAGGGCATGAGATGGAATCGGGTCATTTGATAGATGCAATATAGCGACATGAACTGGAATTGGGTCAATCAATAGACACAAAATAGCAACATAAATTGGAGTTAGGCCATTCAATAGACGCAAAATAGGGCATGAAATGGAATCAGGTCATTCCATAGATGCAAAATAACGACATAATTTGGAATAAGGCCATTTGGTTGATGCAAAATAACGACATAAATTGAAATTGGGTCATTCGATACACTCAAAATTGCGACATAAAATTAAGTCAGGACATTCGATAGATGCAAAGTAGCGACAAAATGGAATCAGGTCATTTGATAGATGCAAAATAGCGACATAGAATTAAGTCAGGTCATTCGATAGACCCGAAATGACAACATGAATTGGAATCGGATAATTCAATAGACACAAAATAGCGTAAATGTTCGTCTTGGGATGTCCTTTAAGTAGGTCACCCATTCTGACGTCGTCCACCGGCGAGACCCTTACAACCTCCTGTGACCATAAATTACCTTGTCTTGTCATGCGTTGTTTTGCTCGTTTACCCGCGAACAAGAATCATTTAGAGAGAGAGAGAGAGAGAGAGAGAGAGAGAGAGAGAGAGAGAGGGAGAGAGAGAGAGAGATGCTGAAGGAAAAAAAAGGCCATTAAATGCTGCTATTTCTCTTCGATTCACAATAGTGGATTGGGAGACGACACCAAAGGAAGAGATCGGTACCTCTGGTGTTGGGAGGTCAGGGGGCTATGGGGGGGGGGGAGGGGGTTTAGGAGGAGGTTTAGAGGAGAGAAATTATTAGTCTCGATAAAAAAAAACTTCCGAAGAGAGATGAGCTAACTTGTGTCATGTTTCATCCCCCCCAAACAATATCCTGCTGTCCAAGATCATTGCTTCCCCTCTTTTCCTTCAAACCCCACGCCCACCCCATTAGTACTGACATCCCCCCTCTCCCCCATTATTACCCCCAGGTTCCCCCCCCCCCCTTTCTCCATAACCCCCCCATTTGAAACATTTAAGCCTTGAATCCCTAATACGAACTCAATAGAGCAAGTAATCTATTCAACCCCTTTTTTTAATATGACGAATTATGGCAGGCTGGGAGGGGCCAGGAGGCGCTGCTCTTCCTATCTGCTGTTATGACAGGCAAACATCTGGACCCTGGGACGTATTGTCATTATGTATTCATGCAGATGATACCCGGACAATAAAGGTAAACACGGAAGATAGAAGCTGTGTAACCCTTTCACACTCGCGTGAGGTGAGTGAGAGAGTGTGAGAGGAGGGAGGGAGAGGAGGGAGAGTTGGTTGGGGCTGCCCCGCGTAAACATGACCGTGTGTTGGCTTCGTAAGCATCGTAGAGGCCAAGTCGCTCATGTGAGTAATTGATTGCATGTTGGCATCAAAGAGAATGTTTATGCATGTGTTTTTATGTGCATGTACTCTCGGGCAATCGCGTGATGATTAATTGATTGCAGTGAGAGAATGTGTTTGCATCTCTTGATCTCTTTCTATACACATTTTTATGTACAGTATATATGGCTGATACATTTACACAAATTTTATTTTTAGAAAATTTGCTTTTAGATCAATTGTACTTCAGACAAACTGTTCTAGACAAATTGTGTTTTAGTCAAACTCGCCAAATAAATATATGTATATATATACATATATATATATATATATATATATATATATATATATATATATATATATATATACATATATATATATATATATATATATATATATATATATATATACCCAAGATGAATATATTATATTAAAGCTATCTATCTATCTATATATATATATATATATATATATATATATATATATATATATATATATATATATATATATATATATATACTCTCACACACATACATACACAGTATATTCATCTTGGGTATATGATTCTTGCCAGGAAGGTACCCTCAAAGATTGTTATTCCAATTCAACGTAATTTAGGCGGCCTTCTCATATGGAACCAAGTTATAAACAGCAGCAAAAAGCTCTTGAAAATATTTTCTTACATTTATCAGTTATATTTAACAAATAATATCCCATAAAAGTACAAGTTTACTAAGATACTTTAGCATTGATGATTAGAGTGGTTTGAAAAAAATAAAGGTATATATATATATATATATATATATATATATATATATATATATATATATATATGTATATATATATGTGTGTGTATATATATATATATATATATATATATATATATATATATATATATATATATATATACATACACACACATACATACATACATACTACAAGACAATGCGTTTGTTTTTTCTCTTAATGTGCATAAATAATTGTATTCTAGAAGTTCGCAAAGAAAGTCTGAATATTGTCTAATCTTGACTGTAAGTTATTGGTGTTTTTTTAAATAAAGGCATTGATTTAACCAATGAATTATCTTATATAACTATCAAAGTCATAGTTCTCAAACTATTTCTAATTTGGTTTCGGGAGGAAATTCTTGTTTGGTGGTTTCATTTTGCGGCAGTTTCGACACTTTCGCTACACATGTTCAGAATAGGTCAGGAGATTACCCATACTCTCGCTGAATTGTGTAGATACCAAAAGTAGTCAATTGTAATTTCCCAAAAGGTTAAGTATAAAAGAAACTTTATGGTAAGTAGCATCTCTTGTAGGACGTTTAGAAATATACCAATGACTTTAGTCTTGTATAGTGTCATAGCTTGTGTTCCGTGGCCTGCCACTCTTTTTGGTAGAAATCTTCATGCTCACTTTCTGCACTCTTTTCTATGAATTTACACTATCGTCTTTTTTTTTCAACCCGTGTTTAGGTGATAATTATTAGAATGGCCATTGATGCTTTTCCTGACTTTATCACTTTCTTTGTCTTTCTTTTTTAGCCTTTTTTTTTGTAAACCATTTTTACATAACTCTCACATTGTGTTTGTTATTTCTCTCATATAGTTTATTCCTCACTTCTCTCTTTCTTTTTCCCATGTGGGATGCTCTTCCTGTTGGTGCTGTAAGACTTGTGGTATTTTTCTTTTATATCTACACTGTTGAAAATTTGCCGTAAAAATGGTATTAATCCTGGAATGAATGTTGCCAGGCATTTACCGTTTTAGAAACCGATATATTGACGTTAAAGTGTGATATTACGATCCCAACCCGTAAAAGATAATAACTAGGTAGGGTAAAAATTACGATCGCCTGTATAAAACTGAAATACGGCTGAAAAAAGTATATTTTTACGGTATATTTTCGATTAAAATTACGGTTTTTTAACAGTGTAGAGTGTTGCTGTTTTGTTAATAATAAGGAGAATAGTTTTGTTTATTTGTATGTTGTAAGGTCACTTCGGATCTAGGACCATCATTCACTTTCTCATAGCATAAAATGTTTACCTATTCACTAAGGATAGGTGGCTGTAGGCCAAGGATAGTGTCATTAAAGTTTAAACTTATTAAAACCACATCGGATGGTTACTATAGTCCCTCCTCTAGATGAAGAAGTCACTCTCTGTGATCCCACTTCATTCATCAAGGTGAATCTGAGCAGTTGAAGAGTGGGACTTAGTTTTGCAGTTATAGAGGATTGGTTCTTTCACCAAATTCGAGGACGAATAACAAATATTTGATTTCACCTCTCGACATTTTCCGTTGTATAGGTTATAGTATACTTGCTTCACTGGCGTGGTGACCCATTATTATTATTATTATTATTATTATTATTATTATTATTATTATTATTTGCTAAGCTACAACCCTAGTTGGAAAAGCAGGATTAATAAGAGTAAATGACGTTTGGTAGTCGGTCGAGTACAGTGGGCCACCATTTATTGATGAGAGAGAGAGAGAGAGAGAGAGAGAGAGAGAGAGAGAGAGAGAGAGAGAGAGAGAGAGAGAGAGAGAGAGAGAGAGAGAGCAGAAGGTTAAATGAAAATGAAGAGTCGCGTGATCGGTCTTGAGTAAGGACGATTGAGTATAAACACATTGTGCTGGAAATTTATTAAAATCAACAGGCTAATTTTCACCCCTGCCTGAGTAAAACCTTTCTCCCTACCTCTGCAAAGATGAAGTTGTAGATAAGGATAATCATAATTGAATATTTTTCTATATTAATTATATACACACACACGCACACACATATGTATATATATATGTATGTATATATATGTATATATATATATATATATATATTATATATATATATATATATATATATATATATATATATATTTATATATATATATATATATATATATATATATATATATATATATATATATATATATATATATATACCACGTAGGCTATATCATCATCATCAGCCGTTACTAGCCCACTGCAGGATAAAGGCACACACACACACACACACACACACACATATATATATATATATATATATATATATATATATATATATATATATATATATATATATAAACCACGGAGGCTATATCATCATCATCATCAGCCGTTACTAGTCCACTGCAGGATAAAGGCCGCAGGCATGACCTTCCACTTGCATCTGTTTACATTATGGTCTTTCTTTGCTAATTTATACCCTCATTTTTCTTAGTTCGTCAATCTATCGTCTTCTCTTCCTTCCCCTGCTTATTTTAAAATCTCTAGAGACCCATTCTATTATTCTTAATGTCCATATATTGTCTGTCATTCTCATTATACGTCCTGTTCATGTCCATTTCTTTTTCTTACATGTTGTTAGAACATCTTTAACTTTAGTTTGCTCCCGTATTTATGTTGCTCTTTTTCTGTCTCTTATGTATATTCTCATCATTATTATTTTCATAGCTCTTTAAATTCTAACTAGCTTATGTTCTGAGGCTTTAGTAAGGCTCCAAGTTTCTGATGCATAAGTTAAAACTGGTAAGATCATATGATTAAATAGTTTTCTTTTTAGAGGAAGTGGCATTTCGATTTTCATAATGTTTTTTTTTACCAAAAGATCTCCATCCGATGATTATCCTATGTATATATATATATATATATATATATATATATATATATATATATATATATATATACACACACACACATATATATATATATATATATATATATATATATATATATATGCATATTTATATACATATATATATATATATATATATATATATATATATATATATATATATATATATATATATACTTTTCTAACTTGGTGAAAAATTTTGGTTATTAAAAGAATGAAAGAAGATTTTATTGTGGGTAAAACAAATGAATCTTGAAATACAATAACCTCACCTAGTCATACCATCAATACAATATGAATAAGCTAAATAAATAAAAAAAACTCCTCCCCTTTTTAAATTAAATCGTAAACTGCCTCCTCCTCCAAAAGGCAAAGGGCGACCCTTCCCAAACAGTAACAACAACAACAACAATAACAATATTAACGATAAAAAATTTACCAGAATGATACGGAAGCCTCACAAAGGAAGCCTTATAATCCCGTTTACACGAAAACCTGTGGTAGGGAAGGGAGGGGTAGGGTGTGTGTTGGCTGGCGTTAGGTATCCGGCTCACGGGTTCTGACGAAGGGGCCAATCGTTCCAATGATTAATCATCGGGAGGATGGAACGGGGCGGGTTTGGGAACGTTCGCTTTGAAACGTTTTGCCCATATCACGTATAAAAAGAGAAAGAGGAGTCTGGAATGAAAAAAAGAGAAAAAAAACCTCGATGAATTTATATCTCACTGTCATCGCCACAACGAATGAATTAGTTGTGATTTATAGCTCATCTTTGGATTGGATGCAGCTCTGGGGGGTGGGGGGGGGGGTTTAAGGGTGTTGTTGGGTTATCGTCATATGTCGATATATGATGAGTTTCGAATTGTTTGTTGGGGGGGGGGGTGCTTATTTCAATCGTATACAGGAACAGAACATTTATTTCTATGTTTTTTTTTTTTTTTTAAGTCCTGTGGTGTCATTTGTATATGTATCAATCAAAATTTTTCAATCATTATTCATTATTTAATAGATTTGATACCTTGCGTTCTTCATTTATGTATAATTTCCCGTTTCTCTTATTCATCATTCAACTTCCAAAATCTGCTGCCTGATGTCATTCCCTTTCATGGATTTTTTTTTTAGGTGACAAATCTCCCGCGATGGATCCACGGGTGGTCCTTAATTGGATTATAGAATTCCAATAGCGTAACCATCATCGGGCGAATTTTGACCTTTTGATCTGCTGTGAATGACCCTGAACTCTGTGGACACAGGGGCTATGGGAGAGGTGTCGAATTTCTGCTTCATATACCATCATTTTGGCCCACCTTTTAAGTAGTTTTATACATAGCCCACCCATAGAATGTAACATTATAATCTCTCTCTCTCTCTCTCTCTCTCTCTCTCTCTCTCTCTCTCTCTCTCTCTCTCTCTCTCTCTCTCTCTCTATGTCCTTTAGATTTTACTTCATAGGGTTTTGGTCCAGTTACACCTCTTGAGTTGATTGGCCTCCTTGGCATCAGCGCCTGGTAATATGGTTCGATGTTCATATATCCAAAAGGAATATCTCTCTCTCTCTCTCTCTCTCTCTCTCTCTCTCTCTCTCTCTCTCTCTCTCTCTCTCTCTCTCTCTATCTCTCTCTCTCTCTCTCTCTCTCACATGGCATCAATGACCTCTGCTGTTTCGATGCCAGATAATACCTAATATTCAATCAATCTCTCTCTCATATACATCAATCAGAGTAATTCTAACTGATCCGAAGAACATTTTTGAAAAAATAAGACTTAGGTTGGTGAGTAATATATATATACATATATATATATATATATATATATATATATATATATGTGTGTGTGTGTGTGTGTGTGGGTATATATATGTATATATATATAAGTATATATATATATATATATATATATATATATATATATATATATATAAATATATATATATTTATTTACATATGTATAAATATATATATATAAACTATATATGTGTATATATATATATATATATATACATACATACATATATATACATACATACATATATATATATGTGTGTATATATATATATATATATATATGTGTGTGTGTGTGTGTGTGTGTGTATGAACACGTAATGTATGCGTGCCATTTTGGTAACCCAAACTGTTAGCATCCTCATGCTTTTTTTTCTCTTTCTTAGGAAGCCCCCAACATGCTGTATCGAGACATCAGAAACTAGCTCTCCCCGTTGCAAGTACTGTTCAACATCACAAACCTTCTGAGCCACAAAAAGGTAAGAAATAACAGCATTAGAGATTAACTTCTATTAACTCATTAACTCCACATACCTCCAATGGTGGAATTTATTGTTGTGATGAAATATTCGGGTTTAGGAGTCATTTGAG
>NC_090737.1:128610553-128615553 GCF_036898095.1 Palaemon carinicauda | reverse complement strand
ATGCTTACAAAAGCTTAAAGCTTTAGTTTAAGCCATAAATGGATTCATCAGTTCAGGTTTCGAGACAACCTTCATACCTTAGAAGTAATTAGAAAGACAACGAGATACCCTGAAACATAGAAAAGGAGGTTATTTTGGAGGCTGGTGCTACATATAAGAAGCCAACAAGACGAAAGAATTTTATGTTATACTGTTTGACTGATGTGGTAACGTCCCTGACTGGTGAACGCCAGACTGGGGTTCGAGTCCCGCTCAAACCCTTTAGTTTCTTTGTTCGTTGCAACCTCACCATCCTAGTGAGCTAGGGAGGGGGGCTGGGGTTTGGGGGAGCCCATAGTGCTATCTACTGAGTCCTCAGCAGCCATTGCCTGGCCCTCCTTGGTCCTAGCTTGGGTGGAGAGGGGTTTGGGCGCTGATCATATGTATATATGGTCAGTCTCTACGGCATTCTTTTGCTTGATAGGGCAATGTCACTGTAACTTCCTCTGCCATTCATGAGCGGCCTATACACCTTCAAACGTTCCTATCAAGCTGATCATACAAGAGTTATTACAAATGTGCATAAATGTAGGAGATTTTCAAAAGTGCACTTAAAGAGTGCACTGTACTTAAAACTATAGAAGAATAACATATGTCTATATCCTGCTGACAAGACGGAAAATGTATACGGTATACCATACCTCTTAGCTATATGAAGAGTTACAAAAATGTATTGTATATAAATCTGGCAAGGCAGGAGTTATATACTACTGTATATCTATGACAATTATAAACGTATATGTTGAACTGTTAAAAGAAGAGGTTATATAGTATTGTTTATAATTCTAAAAGATATAAAGATTACATATGCATATATCAAGCTAATGTCAAGAAAGACTGATATACTTTATTGTATAATTGAAACTATTACAAGCGTGTGTATATGAAAATGGATAAAGGAGAAAATTGTACATTAATGTATAATAGTAGCAGAGTGAGATGAGAGAATTATATACTTTACTGCCGGCCGTTGAAATACTACCGCCAGAGAGTTATGGGGTCCTTTGACTGGCCAGGCAGTGCTATATTAGATCCTTCTCTCTGGTTACGGTTCTTTCTCTTTGCCTACACATACGCCGAATAGTCGGGCCTAATCTTTACAGATTCTCCTCTGTCCTCATACACCTGACAACACTGAGATTACTAAAAAATACTTCTTCGCTCAAAGAGTTAACTACTGCACTGTATTTGTTCGGTAGCTACTTTCCTCTTGGTAAGGGTAGAAGAGACTCTTTAGCTATGGTAAGCAGCTCTTCTAGGAGATGGACGCTCCAAAATCAAACCTTTGTTCTCTAGTCTTGGGTAGTGCCATAGCCTCTGTACCATGGTCTTCCACTGTCTTGGGTTAGAGTTCTCTTGTTTGAGGGTACACTCAGGCACACTATTCTATCTGATTTCTCTTTCTCTTGTTTTGTTAAAGTTTTTATAGTTTATATAGGAAATATTTATTTTGATGTTACTCTTCTTAAGATATTTGATTTTTCCTTATTTCCTTTCCTCACTAGGCTACTTTCCCTGTTGGGGCGCCTGGGCTTATAGCATTTTGCTTTTTAGGGTTGTAGCTTGGCAAGCAATAATAATAATAATAATAATATCACATGTCACGACGGAAAGATTGCATGTCTTCACAATAGTTAAAAGAGAAAAAGAGATTGCCGGTAGTTTAAAGGTTTAAAGTATGCTCATGAATGGCAAGGGACAGTGATAATGCCCTAGGTAGCAGGACAATACCCTAACTGAACATATATACCTATGATCATCAGCCAAGCCCACCCCTATCCACTCAAGCTAGCACCAGGGAGGGCAAGGTAATGGCTGCTGAGGACTCAGCAGGGAGACCTGTAGGCTCCCCCAAATCCACCCATCCTTAGCTCATAAGGATGGTAAGGCTGCAGACACTACAAGAAACTATCGAGCTTGAGCTGGACTCGAACCCCAATCTGTTAGATCTCTAGTCAGGGACGTTTCCAATAGGCCACTGCAACCCTTACTAAATGTATCTTAGGTTTCTTATTAATCGTAAGAAAATACTCAAATATATTATAGAAATCTCGGAAGCAATGCTAGTCTAAATTAGAATTTGTCATAAAAAGTAAACAATTATATTTTGTCTTATTAACTCAAACTGTAATGAGAGAAATATGTGATGCCTACGTGGTTGCTGTGGAATAATGCGCATGAAAATTATTTTGAGCGTGACTACTATATGTTGGGCGCGATCACACACACACACATATGTATATATATATATATATATATATATATATATATATATATATATATATATATATATATATATATATATATATATATATATTAAAGCCATTAAAGGAAAGGCGAAGAGACTTAACTGAAGGTATTTCATTCGTATATTGACATAAAGAACTCACAGTGAGGTCAATAGACGAAAACTAACTTAGATTAAGTCTTATCACTGAATTTCCGTGGCTTTAATGCATATTTTACGTTTATCACTTTGCCAGCTGTCATAACATATATACACACAGATACCACTCTTTCTTCGTGGTTAAATGGTATCGTCACTGTCATGCCAGCTTCCTGGACCAGGGTTCGATTCCCGGCCTGTCAGAAGCTATTGTCTTTGAGTGGTTCCCCCTTGAGGCTCTGATCCCAAGGTCGATAAGAGAATCCAGACATTAAGGTATTGAAATATATGGCTTATTTGAATATATATATGTATATATATATATATATATATATATATATATATATATATATATATATATATATATCATCGACACAGAGATAAATAAATAACTGATTTAATTTGAACTTTGTAAGCCCTCAATGAAATAGGACCTCTTGAAATCTACACGATTAATCCCTTCCCCTTTCATATTCCCCGAGAGCAGCCATCGAGCAGAATGAAATATTGGGCGAATTATTATTCTGTGCAGTTGATTTCTGCATCGATGAATGCTCTTGTTAATTTTCTGATAAACTATAATGAGGCAGAATCATTTAGCAGTCATTTCCCGCCCTTCAAACGCAAGTGAGCCTCTGCCAAGGGGAAAAATAGATGTTATTAATTAGCCTGTTAACGTTGCTCTAACTCACTTCATTATGTTCGATTTGCTTTGAGGAGGGCTTCCCCAAGGTATATACCTTATTCTATATACCTTGGGCTTCCCAAGGCCAAGCATTTATATCGCTACGGAGGGGGTGCTTTCAGTTCACTTGACGCGGTGTACTGTAAGCAATGCAGCTGCACTTGCTATGTATCCTTTGACTCTACCTTAGTTCCCCTTTCCTTTTTAGCTGTTCAACTTCTCTTACCTTTTACTTCATAGCTCAGCTTCTGTTTTCCAACCTCCTCTAGTTGCATTTGAGTGTTGAATGGTCTTACAGGCTCCAGCGTTTGCCTGTATAGTCCAGATGCATAGATATAATAGAAAATGCAAGCATTCCCACCTGGATTAGTCTTTTGGTACTTCCTTCTAGCCCGCGGGTGGCTCGAATGTAATCGTGCCAGCAAGTCGTGATGGATTACAACGCGGATGAAATCGGATGCATATCTCTCGTCGATAGTCTGGGCCGGACAGATATCCGGCTACTTTTCTGGTCGTTCCGATTCCTATGCGTGTGGGGCCACCTCCCCACCCTCCTTTCCTCCCCGAGGCGAGCTTCATTTGTTTTGTCGAGCAGTTTGTCGCTTGTTTCGGCGCACTGAGGGTATTGTACACTAGCGACATTTATCATAGTGCCTTTGACAGCTCGTTCAATGTTTGTATCCACCCACCCGGACCCAAATGTACCCTACTCCCCCCTCTTTCATGCCCCTTTCCCCTACCCTGTTCCTCCCCCCCCCCCCCTTCCCGCCACTGTGCGTCCTGCAGCTAAATCCAAGAAAATAATAAATGCCCTTATTTATACACCCGAAGCACGCTAGTCTTATTTCACGTCAAATAAACCGGACCGAATGAAATTCCCTTCCTGGGAGGTTTTACTTGGCCCTGATAATTTCCACCGCTGATGCAAAAAGAAAAAAAAAACACGAAAGTATAAATCCAGTAACTATAGAGGATTTGTACTGGAATTAATCCAGCCCCCCATGCTGTGTTTCTGGCAACATTCCACGTAATCTATAAATTCCACAATCTGGGAAAATTTACAAGTTAATAAAGTGTGACACAGCCGGCCAGGGTTCCCCGGTCTCTCTCTCTCTCTCTCTCTCTCTCTCTCTCTCTCTCTCTCTCTCTCTCTCTCTCTCTCTCTTTCAACCGGGTAAAATTTATCACCGGTTTTCGTCCACTTCCCAAAATGAAAAGACAGAATTCCTCGCCTATCTGCGGCCTGGGAGATTTTATGGCCAGTAAAGATTTGGGAAAAAAAAGAAGGCGGCGAAATACGAGAGAACAATGAAGTTTTACGAGATTTTGTCTTTTAGTTTTCACTGAAACCATACTGCCTCGAGCGAGCGGAAGACTGTGCGCACGGACCCGAAATCTCCTCTGAAATTTTTGATCGCATTTCGAAGTGTAATCAAATCGCAGGTCGGTCTGATGGCCATTAAGAAGTTACCGAAAACGATAGTTTCCGCGAGTCGTAATTGCAAGTCATTCGGAGGGATCGTGGGCTTGAGAGAGAGAGAGAGAGAGAGAGAGAGAGAGAGAGAGAGAGAGAGAGAGAGAGAGAGAGGTGGCTTGATCGACGTCGAAACGGTCGAGGATACGGTGGCTTTGTAAGGGAGTTCCGACCTTCGTGGACTTCGAGGGGCCGCTTCATGATTATGAAGGGATTAACGCGTTGCGAAGTGATAATAGTTTTCTGTCTCTTTAGCAGATATGTGATCAATAAGAGGCCCAGGAGAGAGAGAGAGAGAGAGAGAGAGAGAGAGAGAGTGCGTGGTGAGGTTCGATACTTAAATGCGTATTCTAGACTGAAGCTTGAGTTTCAACTACAAATTACGACATCCACTCGACCAGAAAGACCGACAGACA
>NC_090737.1:128600553-128605553 GCF_036898095.1 Palaemon carinicauda | reverse complement strand
ATTATTATTATTATTATAGCTAAGCTACAACCCTAGTGACCGAAATAGATATTTGGATAAGCATCGGATGAATAGCTTTTGGTAAACAAAACGAGATTATGTAAAGTAAAATGCTTCTTTCTCTAAAAAGAAAAGTTGGAAAAGTAGGTTCCAACAGGGAAAAGAATAGCCCAGTGAGGGAAAAAAATAAGGAAATAAGCAAACTACAAGAGAAGTAACGAACAATTAAAATACTCCAAATATAGAAACATAAACATAAAAAGATGATCTCCGGCCCTTCTCTGAATATCCTCACCTGGCGCAAAGGATCCATTACGGAAGCCCTGAGAAAGTTACGACCTGTACAAGGAGCTTGTGGGATCTTTCGTCTTCGGTCTTACGGTTTTATGAGATATTAAGAAAAAAAATCAGCTGCTTAGAAAAGGACATACGAGGATATTAAGATTGGATGAAAGGGGTCTCCTCTCTCTCTCTCTCTCTCTCTCTCTCTCTCTCTCTCTCTCTCTCTCTCCTTCTCTCTCTCTCTCTATATATATATATGTATATGTATATATATATATATATATATATATATATATATATATATATATATGTATATATCTATATATATTTGTATATATACATATATATATATATATATATATATATATATATAGATAGATAGATAGATAGATATATATTTATATATATATTTATATATATATATATATATATATATATATATATATACACATATATCCTTCTCTCTCTCTCTCTCTCTCTCTCTCTCTCTCTCTCTCTCTCTCTCTCTCTCCCTCTCTCTCTCCATTGTAGGTATTGGGATGGAAGTAATGGGAAAATCACATTACATTTTTCATAATAATACTGATTATACTTTTCCCTTAATTAATTTGTATTTTTTTAGCTAATTGACTTTATTTTCTTTTGAATTAAAAAGTCGTCCTAAATCTCCCTTATTTTATTAGATTTTTTCATATTATACTGATTATACCCCCCCTGCTTAATTAATTTGCATTTTTTGTTGCCATTTGTCTTATTTTTCCTGTCGAATAAAATAAAAAATCTAGTTTTTTCCTTAGTTTAGTCAGTCGTGATCAGCTATTTCGTAAAAATCCTTGGGTGAATTAAATCGGATAACGACTGGCTTATTTTTAGTTTTCTTTATCAGTTGGATATTAGTAGAGTTGTCAGTATATAAAACTGGTTTTCTTAGTTTTCTTTATCAGTTGGATATTAGTAGAGTTGTCAGTATATAAAACTGGTTTTCTTAGTTTTCTTTATCAGTTGGATATTAGTAGAGTTGTCAGTATATAAAACTGGTTTTCTTAGTTTTCTTTATCAGTTGGATATTAGTAGAGTTGTCAGTATATAAAAACTGGTTTTCTATCAGGTACCTTGTGAAATTTATTGCTTTTCATAATACAATCTTGTGAGATATTTTTAAATCTTTTTTATAGTTAATATGTGAAGGATCTAATTTAATTTTATTCTTGAAATATTTTGTTTTGATTGTTTATTTTTCTCTTGTAGTTTAATTATTTCCTTGTTTCCTTTCCTCATTGGGCTATTTTCCCTGTTGGAGCCCTTGGCTTAAAGCATCTTGCTTTTCCAACTAGGGTTATTGCCTTGCTTTTAATAATAATAATGATAATAATACTAATGAGAGTATGTATCCTCTCTCTCTCTCTCTCTCTCTCTCTCTCTCTCTCTCTCTCTCTCTCTCTCTCTCTCTCTCTCGTGAAGTATGGGAAGGTCGCTGCCTTATCTTTAATGATTGAGGTTATGTCTTGTACAGATGTTATGACCGAGTTGAAATGTGCGGTAGGATTCTCTCTCTCTCCTCTCTCTCTCTCTCTCTCTCTCTCTCTCTCTCTCTCTCTCTCTCTCTCTCTCTCTCTCTCAAGATATGGCGGGTCACTGCCTTACCCGCTGAAATCTCCGATAAAAGAGCTATGTGTCATTGAAAGGTTCCATGATGCCTTTTGTCAACGAGTCTATTAACCATCGTCGTCAAGTTCCTCCCTTTGTAAAAGCTCTTTCGAAGACGTTTATGTTCTTCCATGGCCTTCACGGGAGACGTTATTCCCGGTGTAATGGATTTCGGGGTTTAGAATAATTTGGAATCCTGGGCGGTCTTCATGAGAATTGGATCTAGATTTCATAGGAACAGAATGCCACTAAGGGTATGGTGAATGGTGGTATTAATTACCAGCGCTGTTATGATGCTAGATAATATTTAATAATTAATCAATCAATCAATTATGAAGCCGTAAATCACCAAGAGGCTTGATCTTACTCTTTGATACCAGATTTCGTTTGGAAAAGAAAACTTGGAAAGGAATAAAGTTATGGATTGTTATGATTCTAGATAATATTTAATAATTAATCAATCAATCAATTATGAAGCAGTAAATCACCAAGAGGCTTGATCTTACTCTTTGATACCAGATTTCGTTTGGAAAAGAAAACTTGGAAAGGGATAAGGTAATGGATTGTTATGGTGCTAGATAATATTTGATAATCAATTAATCAATCAAATTGGTGCGTGGAGCAGTAAATCACAAAAGGCTTTTCGTATGTAAAAGAAAATTTGGATTGGAATGAGGACAATGGATTGTTTTAAATTTTCAGTCATATTAACCCAATTTAAGATACGTGTTGCTACAAGCTTTGAGGTAAAAATGGAATTAAAGGAAGAAAATTTTCCTTCCAAGGTAGGATTCGAACCAGCAGCCTTGAAGGTTGTGGAGAACTGCTCTTAAAATATACCACAAAGTTCTGTCTGGTATTTGTTCTTTTGTTTATTTCTCTTTTTCTTTAAGCAGAACCTGCTAAGACACAAACAGTGATGGCGATGCTTGATATTTAGGGAATTATGAAAGCTTCGTCTTGAAGGAACAAATGTTATTATTGAAGCCATGGAAAACAAACTTGGCAGAAAATCACTGAACTTAATACACCTATTAACCCAAAGTGCCTCGGTTAGATTTCGCTAGACGTCCTCTATCCTGACGGCGTCAATGACCTTAGATGTCAGGATGCCTGAAAACTTTAAATCATTCTTCTTCTTCTCTATCCTGAGCTTTTAAATTAATACTTCTCCTTCCATTTTATCCTACTTCACGCTTCATAGTCCTCAGCCATGTATGTGAAATATAGATGCGCGTGTTTCGCTCTTGACCTAAGACATCGTTCAATCAGCTGTCAATAAGTACAAGAAACTGCTGAGGTCGTATAAAATGGGGGCGGTGGGGCTAGTCACCTTACCCTGTAGAGCTTTGAGGAATTTTACTGTCAGTCTCTGACCATGTTTATAGATATATATATATATATATATATATATATATATATATATATATATATATATATATTATATATATATAAACTATAAATTATATATATATATATATATATATATATGTATATATATATATGTATGTATATATATATAATATATAGATATATATATAATATATATATATATATATATATATATATATATATATATATATATATATATATATATATTTTGATGAAACTGGCCAAACCCCAGATCTGAGGCCTTTTTCCTGCAATGGACTACAAACGGCAAACGGCTGCATTTGTTATGCATATATATATATATATATATATATATATATATATATATATATATATATATATATATATATATATATATATACATGCACTAGCTTATAGCCTACTCTGTAAGGTCAGTAGACCAGGAGCTATCCGCAAAAGTATCAAACGTAAGCCGATTGCTACATCACCCGGTTTATTTATCCTATTCGCCGACGGATTGCAAACCTTCCCCTAAGACTTGCGCCTCCGGAAGTCTGTACCTTCCTGGGTAGATATGCAAGACGACTTCAAGTAATTCTCGAGGGCAAATTATGTCAGTCCACATTTTGTTGATAATCCTAAAAGGAAAAAAAAATGTAATTGATATAGTTTAAAGGTTAATTTCCATTTCTTTCATTCTAATTGTGAGTTTTTTAGGTAGTTGTTTAATACAATATTATCTTAATTGATAATATTAACCATAATATTAATGGAAAAAAATTGATTGTGATATTACATTTTACTCTTTTGTGACTTACAACTTGAAGAAATACTTAGCCTCGTAGTGTCTTGGTCCATTGACATCTCCTCCCTCCGAATATTGGATGCTTACTAAAGCCTTCCTCTCCCGCTATCTTAGTTCAATCTGAGGTCTCCCTGTCTCCCCAACCTGCGATGCTTTGCCAAAGTTACCGGTTGCTCAGTTCTGTGGAGTCTAGGTATTTGTTTATCCTCTGTTGATGGCGATATTCATCTGGGGTAAAATATGAACGCTCTACGAGGTGTAGGAGATCAATTCAGGCTCCTGCAGGAAGGCCCACCTTTTGACTCCCTCTTCAAAAAGCGGCAATAAACTGCTTTAACTTTCTGTACTGTACCGAATAACTTCCGCTTCTTTCCCTTCAGCCGAATAGAAGCCCCGCCCCTTTTCCCTCGCTGTCGACCAATGGGGAGGTCGGCTCCTCCCCCTTGCAACCGGATTGGCTTTGGCGGGTGGGGCCTGATTGATTTCATCGACCAATGGGCGGGGAGAAATGTATTCATGACCGCTCGAACGAACACACTTTAAAAAAGCTTCCCCCGACAACGATAGGCGATGTTTGGTGGTCGTATTATTCATATATCCATAATGGTCCCTCCAGAGAAAAGAGCAGCAGTTGAAAAATGCACTCCTATCAATATATATTTAAAAATATCCCTTGGAGAGAAAAAAAAGAGAGAGTGAGATAGAGAAAGAGAAAGAGAGTAAGAAAAGAGGACGGGCATGAAAGAGATTCACAATTGGAATTGACCGCCACTTAGGGAAATCGTCGGTATTCTGTAAATAGTCCCCTCTCTTTATTGCTCTCTGAAGCCCATATATAGAAATAGGATAAAACCCCCTTCGTTCCCTAAGGAGAGAGAGAGAGAGAGGAGAGAGAGAGAGAGAGAGAGAGAGA
>NC_090737.1:128568053-128595553 GCF_036898095.1 Palaemon carinicauda | reverse complement strand
CTCATAGTGCTTCTTTATTTATTTTTATCAATAAATACCTGATAATTTTTTGTGCCAGTATACCGATAACCCGCCCTTAGAAAGACGTAGATTATGGGAAAGAATTCGTTAGCGGATATTCATGAAATGATGAGCAGACCGTTACATCATTGCTGTGAAATCAGTTTAGTCAGTCAGTTAGTCTATGTCTTCTGTATCTAACGTTTGCTCACGGCTATTACTTCCATTAGAATAAAGAAGGTGACGATGCTGATCAGATAGATCAAGTTGGGTAAGTTATCGGGCAGGTAGAGGTTAGGTTAAGATCGATAGATTAAGAATGGCTTTATTTATAGACTTTCCTATGGAAATGGATTCGCATGTTTACATTAAAAAAAAACGTATGTATATCCTGGTTTATAAACTCTCCTTTAAGTGAGTAAATTGTTGATATTAAATGCAAAATGAAAATAAAAAGCTTAAAGATGCTGAAATAACTGTGTTTCTAACATAAGTCAAGTATTAGGAAGTGATAAGGGTGAGAGATATGGAGGTAGACAAGAGTGTTAAAAGACGTCACCGTAGGTGACATAGTGGATCAGAGTATTTTGAGATGGTTTGGACATGTGGAAAGAATGTATAAAATTAGGTTAGTGAAAAGAATGTCTTGATTCTTAAGGCCTGAATATAGGAGGAGTGGTAGGCATAGAGAGTGACTAATGTTTTAGCAGTTATACTACGAAGAAGGTTCATCAGTTAGTTGGTGAATGCCGCAGCGACTATTATGCGGTCTCTCTTGTAATCACCTGTGTATATATGTGTTTGAGGAGAGAGAGAGAGAGAGAGAGAGAGAGAGAGAGAGAGAGAGAGAGAGAACCCTCCAGCTAGTATATACTGCACGAAAAATATTAATCGCTGCGAAGCATACCTGAATATATTTATACCCTGTGAATGATTACCTTTTTATATTTCATTTTATTCTTTGCAATTTTTTTTATGCACATTGGACATGACTATCGGGTACCTTTTTCATGTTTTGAAGGCTTGGTAGATTGCGAGCGGAAGCCCACTCAATGATATTGTGGTAAAATAGCTTCCATTTCAACTATTCACTCCAAAAGTTAATTTGTGGCTGCTGGGTATACGTAGGGTGGCGTGTGTTCGTGTTTATTTGGGGTGGAAAATTTGTGTATGTGCGTTTGTTTTCAGTTTATGTAGTTGTCTTCAGTTTCTTCTGTATGTGTGTTTGTGTCATTCATTTTTGTTGTGTATTTATATTTGATTCATTGTTAGGTGTGGTGAGTGATGTGTTTATACGCTGATATGATAGGGATCACCAGTTAAGTTTTACATATATATATATATATTATACATATATATATACATATATATATATACATATATATATATATATATACTGTATATATATATGTATATATATATATACAGAGAGAGAGAGAGAGAGAGAGAGAGAGAGAGAGAGAGAGATTACACATACTTAACTCCGAGTTACAATGTTTTCAATAATTATTGATTCAGAATGAGGTCAGTTATGTCTAAGAATTACACACAAAACACACGAATACATACATATATATATATATATATATATGTATATATATATATATATATATACACACATATATATATATATATATGTACAAACACTCATTCATCTATTAAGACCCCGAATCCGAGCCCGACCCACCCCATCCGGTTGCTTATGATATTCATAGAGGAGAGCCGATGCATAGGAGAATAAAAAAAAGCTCTCACTTCCTCCCCCAATTTTTTTGCCTTGGCCCTGCGCGGATGTATTCAGGAGGTGGAGCTAATCATGGAAAACTTTGGACTTGCAGATGCCTAGTTTTGGGAGCCCCGGGACAAAGTTCTGATTAATAATTAGCAAGTTTTATTGCTCTATCTAATAGACCGTCATCTGTTTTGCACACTTAATAATGGCTTCGTGTATATCTCTCTCTCTCTCTCTCTCTCTCTCTCTCTCTCTCTCTCTTCGGTGGAGCCATTCTTTTCTTATCGCTTTTCTTCAGTGGGTGCTTTATATTGTTCTCACATTTTCGTAATAAGTGCTCTCTCTCTCTCTCTCTCTCTCTCTCTCTCTCTCTTCGGTGGAGCCATTCTTTTCTTATAGCCTTTCTTCAGTGGGTGCTTTATATTGCTCTCACCTTTTCGTATTAAGTGCTCTCTCTCTCTCTCTCTCTCTCTCTCTCTCTCTCTCTTCGGTGGAGTCATTCTTTTCTTATCGCTTTTCTTCAGTGGGGGCTTTATTTTGCTCTCACCTTTTCGTATTAAGTGCTCTCTCTCTCTCTCTCTCTCTCTCTCTCTCTCTCTCATTCTTCGGTGGAGCCATTCTTTTCTTATCGCTTTTCTTCAGTGAGTGCTTTATATTGTTCTCACCTTTTCATATCAAGTCTCTCTCTCTCTCTCTCTCTCTCTCTCTCTCTCTTTTCAGTGGAGTCATTCTTTTCTCCTCGCTTTTCTTCAGTGAGTGCTTTATATTGTTCTCACCTTTTCACACTAAGTGCTCTCTCTCTCTCTCTCTCTCTCTCTCTCTCTCTCTCTCTCTCTCTCATTTTCTATAATCTTTTACACATACACTCTTCTCCCTCTCTCTCTGGTTTATCAATGTCCGTATATATGTAATTTGAAGTTATACTTTCAAGCCAAGATTTATCAAAGAATCTTGAAATGATAATATTAATAGTAAAAACATGGTTAATGGAGTCTAATTTACTGGCCTTTAAGATTTATTCCCAATATTAGGCTGTAATTGATATTATTAATAATAGTAATATTACTATGAAAATATCGCGAGTTATGTGATGAAAATTACATGGGTACAATTGAAATTGGAATCCACTTTGATATTTTTATTTTTAGTAATTTTAGAAATATGATAGAGAGGTTTCAAATGCCTTCTCAGCTTTCATAGATAATTTGAATTAGAATGTATATACATTAAAGGCTTTAAAGGTCGCTCATGAATGGCAGAGGCAAGGGACAGTGACATTGCCCTATCGAGCAGGACAGTGCCATAGAGACTGACCGTATATACATATGATCATCAGCAGCAGCAGATTGCCTTGCCTATAGCAAGACACGGGCTCTTGCGTCAGCAGGCCGTAAAATATGATCAGCGCTCAAGCCCCCTCTCCACCCAAGCTAGGACAAAGGAGGGCCAGGCAATGGCTACTGATGACTCAGCAGATAGACCTATAGGCTCCCCCCCCCCTTCTTATCTCATAAAGATGGTGAGGTTGCAGCGACCAAAGAAACTAACGAGTTTGAGCGGGACTCGAACCCCAGTCTGGCGTTTAGCAGTTAGGGACGTTACCACATCGGTCACCACCAAGTGTATTTCCTAATAAGCGATAAAAAAAGATTATAAGCTACTCGGATGAAAATATTGCTTTTAGTTTTATTTTGCAATAATAATAATTTTAAAAATAATAAAAATAATGTTGATAGTTATTATTATAATAGATTCCATGAATTTCGTTTGTAAATATTGACTGGTTAATTATCCGTTGTTAATTGATTAGAGTTTTAATACTGCTTCTCGTAGAGAAATAGATAACTTTCTAATTGGTTATATGATAAGCTTAAGCTAATTGGACGAGATAGCGACGAGTTCCTTGGAGAGCCAACGCTGGGTGCCAAGTTAATTATTGCAGACTGAATTCCATGTATTTCACATTCTCCTGGAACATACATTGGCATTATATGTTCAACGTTTCCTTCTTAGTCTTATGGAAATGTTGATAATAGGTATTACATATTTTTCTATTTTTGTAAGATAAATATCAAGTAAACATTATATATTTTCCTATTTTCGTAAGCTAAATATCAAGTAAACATCACATATTTTCTTATTTTTGTATGCTAAATATCAAGTAAACATTATATTACTTCCTATTTTTGTAAGCTAAATATTAGGTAAACATTACGTATTTTCCTATTTTTGTAAGCTAATTATCAAGAAAAAATTATATATTTTCCTATTTTTGTAAGCTAAATTTCAAGAAAACATTATATCTTTTCCTATGTTTGCAAGCTAAATTTCAAGTAAACATTACATATTTTCTTATTTTTGTAAGCTAAATATCAAGAAAACATTACATACACTGGTGAAAATTTGCATTAAAAAAACCGGCAAATTCCTGGCAATATTTATTCCAGGATTTTTACCGTTTTAAAAGCGGGTATACTGACGTAAAGGAGTGATATTACGATCACCAAGCGTAAGATATAATAACAAAGTATGGTAATATTACGGTCGCATTTATTTCACTGAAGTACGGTTGAGAACAGTATATTTTAACGGAGAATTTCCGATTAAAATTATGGTTTGGTTTTGTACGGTGTATTTCGATATTCGTTAAATTTAGAGCTCCTAAAATGAGAAAAAAAGAATCATGAAAAGTATGAAAGTTTATACAAAATTACATGAAAATGGGAAATATTAAGCAAGAATTGCCCTGAAATTGAGAAATGTTAAGTAAGAATTGTCCTGAAATTAAGAAATGTTCAGTAAGAATTGCCCTGGAATTGAGAAACTACTCTAAATTAGTGTAACATGAGAATAAGTTACCGAAAAAATTCCATCAAGATATTGAAAATAAGTGAGATGTTTCTTAAATAAGGAAAATGAATCATAATTTACGATGATAATAAAAAAAAGAAATTAATCAAGATCTTTGAATATTAACGTAATTAAACAAGAACCCCCCCCCCAAAAAAATAATAAACGAGCGAATAATTAATAATTATAGAGAATATTTGAAATAATGAACCAAATATTTTACAAAATCTTGAATGAAAAGGAAAGAATTGTCCAGAAATTAATATTCATGGATGGGATGTACAAATGAAAAAGAAGCAATTATTGTACAAATAGCTGCAGATTTTTTCAGACAGCAGTAAAACCTTTTTTTCCTCACAAATATATTGCATACCGTAATTTCAAAGTAATTCTACAAAGAAATTACGTAAAAGATATTTACCGTGGTATAATCATCTACTGGAGTGCGGGTATTATTAATATTATTATTATTATTATTATTATTATTATTATTGTTGTTGTTGTTGTTGTTGTTGTTGTTATTATTATTATTGTCATTATTATTATTATTATTATTATTATTTTATTATTATTATTATTATTATTATTATGTTATAAAGGAAAACGCTTTTCACGTGAACAACCTTCCATGATCTATAGTTATGACACAATAACTTTCCATCTATCAATCCATCATAAATCCACAAGATAGAATACCAATAAACAAAAGGGATAATTGAAAGGCCTAAATGAATTAACCATCACACCTAATACATAATTAAGAATAAATTAGAAAAGAATAATGTAAAAAACGTTTAATTGAGCCTATGGAAGCCGTAATGGAACAAGAATATTCTGTTTATGAATTAGGAGTGATACGATGTGTGTGTGGTGGAAATTGTGAGGCAGGCTTATCGTAGCCGGAGGAGATGAACTTGATGATTCAATTATTAATACTCTCTCTCTCTCTCTCTCTCTCTCTCTCTCTCTCTCTCTATTATTATTATTATTATTATTATTATTGGAAATTATTCTCTCTCTTTCTCCCTCATTATTATTATTATTATTGGATCTCTCCCTCTCTCTCTCTCTCTCTCTCTCTCTCTCTCTCTCTCCATGAGTTGGCGAAACAGGAGCTCGACCGTCTGATAACAGAGGTCACTAGTAACGTCAACCAATGTGACGGGAAAATATTCGCAGACATATTGAAACAATATGATCCAATAAACTGGAGCAAATCTGCGGAATACATCAGCAAAATAATAGAAGAAATTCCAAAGAAAATCCAAGTGTTAAAGAGACTTATAAAGAAAGTCTACATCAGTCAACACATTCCATCAAAGAACAATAAGAAGTCCAATATGGTGAATATGCTGATTGATGCAATGGGAAAAAGAATGCCAAAATGGTGTAATACATGTAAGATATGGTATTCCATTAATAATCCTCAACAATTGATTAGAAAATGTGATGCCTGTCATGTCCCAACACATCCCACATGTGCTGAAATACAGCAAAAAATAAAAAATAAAGACACAAAGGTATTCTGCTCAACATGCTTAGTCTGGATAGAAAATATAATTAAGTCGAGACTAAATCTGCAAATAGTTGAAGATAAAGAAGAGGAAGAAGAAGAAATAGAAGAAGAAGAAGAAGAAAAAGAAGAAGAAGAGAACAATGAACAGGATATGTGTAAGGATGCAGAAGAAATCATTGATATAACCTATGATGCCATCCAACAACATACTTATGAAGAAATAAATTACCAGATGGAAACAAATAATAGACCCAAGAGAATCTACCCGGACCTACACAATTTTAGGGAAGAGCAAGAACAAGAAAAAATAGAAAAGAAGGATATAGTCTGCAATATGCTGAAAAGAGGGAATTGCAGATTTGGCGAAAGATGCTACTACAAGCATCCAAAGATATGCCATAATTATGAAATATATGGTAAATGTGCGTATTTAGACGGATATGGAGACGAATGCAGAGATCTCCATCCAAAAATATGCAAAAACCTAAAAGAAGGAAAAGGATGCATTTACAACAAAAAATGTCGATATATGCATCCTGCAACCATGAATGAAAGTAAGAAAACTCAGCAAACTGAAAAGAAAAATGAAAGCAAAAAAGAAACAAAAAAAGAAACAAAAAAGCAGGCCGTGTATATACCGCGCTTTGAACCAAGAGCCCCAAGATATGAGGCCTTTCAACCCAAACCGGCACCTTTAGAGCCCAACTACAAAGAATGCATCTATAATGCCAGGGGTTGGTGCAGATATGGGGACAGTTGCAGGTATACACACACAAATAAATATGAAGGCGAAAGAGCAAATATAATAGAAAAGTTGGATTTTTTAATGGCAGAATTCCGGGAAATGAAGAAAAGAACATCATATCAGAACAGGAAGGAAGCATGGGAGAATCCATATTATTACCAATATTAAATAATGGGGATGAAACACAAACCATAATAGTAATGAATGCACAGGGTTTAGTCACGAGTAACTCTAAAAGGAAAATAGAGTTCTTAGAAGAACTAACCCAAATTGAAAAAATAGATATATTAAATATAAGTGAAACATGGTATTCCCAAGAGACTGGCAGTGATGACCAGATAAAGGGTTTCCAAACTTATAGATCAGACAGAAAAAATAGGAATCAAGGGGGAACCGCAATATATGGAAGAGACATAAATCAAGGAAAAGTATGTGAAAAATACAGCAACACAGAATGTGAATTGATTGCGGTAGAATTTGAATTTGAAAAACTAATGAATATTGTAGTTTACAGACCCCCAAACACTAAGGAGTTTGACATAATAATAGAAAAAATAGATGATATATGTAGAAACCATAAAGACTGGAATATACTCCTATCCGGAGATTTTAACTTTCCTTTCGTGGATTGGAAAGAACGGATAGAAGAAAGTGGTTGTATGTATACATATAAAAAAGATAGTAATAGTAGCGCAGAAGATAAGAGGCAATTTGAAAAGCTTCAAGATATGCTATTAGAACATAATATGCAACAAATAAACCACATTCCAACAAGAAAGGAAAATGTCCTAGATCTAGTATTTGTGAATGAGGTGAATTATGTTAAAGAAATAATAGTGTATAACACGGGAATTTCAGATCACAATGTCATAGAATTGATAGTTCATTCCAAAGCAAGTGATCACAGAATTAATAAAAGCACAAAACTTTGGGAAGGATATGGAAAATATAACTTTTACAGTAAGAATATAAAATGGTCAGAAATAAATGAAGAACTGAATAAAGAATGGAAAAATGTATTTATAAGTGATAATATACAGGTAAATACGGATATACTGTACAAAATACTGGAGAAAATTGTTGAAAAATATGTACCGAAAAAAAACAATAAACAAAAGACGTGCATACCAAGAGACAGAAGGATCTTATTTCAGAAAATTAAAAAGTGGAAGAAAAATCTTGCAAAAGAAAAAAATGTGTGGAAAATGAGGGAAATAAAATGTAAGATAGAAAATGCAGAACAAAAGATTATACAGTCGAAAGAAAATGAAAAAAGGGACTTAGAAGAAAGGACACTTCAAAATATAAAAAGAAACCCCAAAGTACTTTACTCCTATGCAAAAAAGATGAATAAAAGGAGAATAGAAATAGGCCCTCTAAGAATTGAAGGACGGCTAACGAATGAAAAAAAGGAAATATGCAACATATTAGCAGAAAAATATAAGAGTGAGTTCACGCCAAGAATTGCGAATGAGAATAATGAAACAGAAATGAGAGAAGAAAATGTTGAATATCTAACGGATATAGATATTAATGAAGCAGATATTGTCACGGCTATAAACGAAATTAAAAATGGATCGGCAGCCGGACCAGATGGAGTTCCAGCGATTTTGTTAAAAAAAACTGCAAACACTATCGCGAAGCCACTTGCAATACTGCTAAGACAGAGTATAGATATGAGCGAGATATATGTTAAACATAAATTAGCTTATATAACCCCTATCTTTAAAAGTGGATCAAGACTAGAGGCAAGCAATTATAGACCTGTTAGTCTAACATCACATATTATGAAAGTGTATGAGAGGGTAATAAAAAAGAAAATAATGAACCATTTGGTCAAAAATAATTTGTTTAATATGGGTCAACACGGTTTCGTACCTGGAAAAAGTACACAGACCCAACTGATAGCTCACTATGAAAACATATACAATAATATGATAAATGAAAAAGACACAGATGTGATCTATCTAGATTTTGCAAAAGCCTTTGACAAGGTAGACCATAACATATTGGAGAAAAAAATGAGAAAGCATAATATTGTGGGAAAGATAGGAAAATGGGTAAAAGAATTCCTGCAAAACAGAAAACAGATAGTGGTTGCAAATGACGAGAAATCAGATGAAGCCCAGGTAATATCTGGTGTGCCCCAAGGTACGGTATTAGCTGCACTGCTATTTGTTATTATGATCTCAGACATAGACTGTGATGTTGAAAACTCCGTAGTGAGAAGTTTCGCCGATGACACAAGAATAAGTAGAGAAATTACTTGTGATGAAGATAGGAACTCACTACAAAGAGATCTAAACAAAATATATGAATGGGCGGAGATAAATAGGATGATATTTAACTCCGATAAATTCGAATCAATAAATTATGGAAACAGAGAAGGAATGGTGTATGCATACAAGGGACCTAATAATGAGACAATCACAAACAAGGAAGCAATTAAAGACCTTGGTGTAATTTTAAATAGGAATATGTTATGTAACGATCAAATAGCAACACTGTTGGCTAAATGTAAAGCAAAAATGGGAATGTTATTCAGACACTTTAAAACAAGAAAAGCTGAACACATGATTATGCTTTACAAAACTTATGTGCGTAGTACACTCGAGTACTGCAATGTGATATGGTACCCACACTACCAAAAGGATATTGCGCAAATAGAGAGTGTACAAAGGTCCTATACTGCTAGAATAGAAGAAGTTAAGGACCTTGATTACTGGGAAAGACTGCAATTTTTAAAACTATACAGTCTAGAAAGGAGAAGAGAACGCTACATGATAATACAAGCATGGAAGCAAATAGAAGGAATTGCTGAAAACATCATGGAGCTTAAAGTATCAGAAAGAGCAAGCCGAGGTAGATTAATAGTACCAAAAAGCATTCCAGGTAAACTGAGAAAGGCGCACAGGACATTAATCCACTACGCACCAGCATCGATAATGCAGCGACTATTTAATGTGCTGCCAGCTCATCTAAGAAACATATCAGGAGTGAGCGTAGATGCATTTAAAAATCAGCTCGATAAATACCTAAGATGCATCCCAGACCATCCAAGACTGGAAGATGCAAAATACACCGGAAGATGTATTAGCAACTCTCTGGTGGATATACGAGGTGCCTCACACTGAGGGACCTGGGGGAACCCAAACAAAAAAAAAAAAAAAAAAAAAAAAAAAAAAAAAATAAGGTAAGGCTCTCTCTCTCTCTCTCTCTCTCTCTCTCTCTCTCTCTCTCGGGAATATATTCTGGGAATATATCCCGTCACGAGTCTGGAAAAGGTATTTATCACTAAGGGAAATATATTTGAATGATTCAAACCTCTCTCTCTCTCTCTCTCTCTCTCTCTCTCTCTCTCCCCTTCTTCTTCTTCTTATTGGGAATATATTCAGGATATGTATTCGTCACTACTTTGGGAAGGAAAAAATATTAATAAGGGAAATATATTTCATGAAAATTATAGAAATACATCACGGCAGACGGAACTACAGATTGATTAAAAATCAAATGATGATAATTACTTGACCTTTGAATGCAATCATTGTAATTCTCCCTAAAAAGAGGAAATATTTTATTCAGTGAAATGTCAATGATGCATTTGTAATTCTAAGTATTACGATATTCGCTAAAACTTATTTACGGCTTCTAGTATGAAAAGCTAATTAACCGTTAATTGTGAATGAACTTTTACCCTGTATTGATCGCTTCAGGGTTAACTTTACTGAGTAATAATTATCTTCAATAGTAATGGTAATAATGATTAAGGTGATAATGTGATAATGATGATGATGATAATGCAGTAATGGTGGTGAAGATTATGATGATGATGATAATGATGATGATTATTATTATTATTATTATTATTATTATTATTATTATATTGATTCTTATAAGCTCAAAATGACTTCTGAAGGCTACCAGCGCATGGCCTCATGACCTAATTTCCATGATCCAATCCAATCATTCTTATAAAAATTTAGATAGGCCATTAACGTTTATTGCAGACTTACATGAAATAAAATAGTAATGAGGTGGGGGGGGGGAATTGTTCTTATGATCCAAGGACATCTATACCATTTACACTCTGATGTTCCAAGAGCGGCTTAGTGATCTGAATTATATATTAATATGTAAATAGGCTTACGCACATTTCCCGCTTCTGTAGTTGAATGTTTTATAACATGTTTACTGCAGTTGTGGCCGTGTCTTTATCTTCAGTTGGTTGCTTGACGGGTTAGAATAATATTCTCTCTCTCTCTCCTCTCTCTCTCTCTCTCTCCTCTCTCTCTCAGCCTCCTAGCGGAAGTGGTAACGCGTTTACCTCGTAACCGAACAGGTCAGGGTGTACGGTCCACGATAGGCTATGGGTTCGTTTCTTAAAATTCGTTTCTTAAAATTCAATGACCTTTGTTGACCTAAGGAGTAAATAATTTAACTGGTTGTTAGTTGAATGTAGATGGCTTACTACTGAGATTGAGTGTGAAAAACTTATGATTGGTAACGGAAAAATTATTATTATTATTATTATTATTATTATTATTATTATTAGCTAAGCTACAACCCAAGTTGGAAAAGCAGGATGCTATACGGTCTTTAAGGGCTCCAACAGGTAAATTAGCCCAGTGAGGAAAGGAAATAAGGAAAAAATAGCTTATAGAATAGTGAGGCGGAATTTACCCTTAAGAAACATGACTCTAACCCAAGACAGTGGAAGACCATGGTACAGAGGCTATGGCACTACCCAAGCCTAGGGAACAATGACTTGATTTTGGAGTGTCCTTCTAGATGAGCTGAAGGGTCTATTCTACCCTTACCGAGAGCAAAAGTATCCACTGAACAATTACAGTGCTGTAGTTAACCCCTTAAGCATTAAGAAGAACTGGTTAGCAATCTCAGTGTTGTCAAGTGTATGGGGACAGAGGAGACCAAGTAAAGAATAAGCCAGACTATTCGATGTATGTGTAGGCAAAGGAGAAATGAGCCGTAACCAGAGAGAAGGATCTAATGTAGTAGTGTCTGGGCAGTCAAAGGACCTAATGAAATTTTTTGGTTATCTAAGTGTTGTCACTTGTCAGGTGAAGGAGGTAATAGATGGATGTGGAAAAAATATGCTAGACTATTCGGTATATGTGTAGGTAAAGTAAAGATGAGCCGTAACCAGAGAGGGATTCTTCGTGAAACCATTCATAAGATATTTCTCTCTCTCTCTCTCTCTCTCTCTCTCTCTCTCTCTCTCTCTCTCTCTCTCTCTCTCTCTGTTTTGAGATAGAGACGTTTTTAGTGAATTTGGAGGTAATGGAGTGAGATTTGTTGCAATTTTAAAGCCAGCCTACTCTTATCTCTTCATTGCCCTGGTTTTTTTTTTTTTTTTTTTTTTTTTTTTTTGCAAGCTTTAATAGCAATAGTTTAACTTTAGGTACGAATATAATTGCCCCGGAATGGGATTTCCTTTTTTTTTCTTTTTTTTTTTTTTTGGAGGGGGGTTAGTTAATAGATTTTGTATTGATGATCAATGGTTATGAAACTACTAAGAGCGGGGGAAGGGGAAAAATAAAATAACGGGGAGGGGGGGTTAAGGAGAGGAGGAGGGACAGAGAGTAATCAAGAAAAAGGGGGAGAGATAAAGGAAGGGGTTTGATAATAAAAGATTCAGAGCATTCTTAGATAAAGTAAAGAGAATCGGCTGGTCGAACCCCCTAGATATGAAAAAGTCATGCATAAATGTAGCTACTTATATGTGTTTAGAAAAACATCATTGTAACCAGAGTATCGTTAATCATATTCATAACCCAACTTATATATTCTCATGCCGACTTTTAATCTATACATTCATACATGCATACGTACATACATATCTATATTTATCTATATACATTTTCTTGCGCATACACAAACATATATATTGGTGTGTGCGTATGTTTTTATACACACACACACACACCATATATGTATGTGTGTATGTATGTACAGTATGTGTGTATATATATGTGTATATGTAGAGATAATATAGAAATATACATGCATGTGTCTTATGTGCGTATGAGTAACCCTCACATACTATACGTACGTATGCTCTACTCTGTTGAAGAATCTCATATGATGAATATCGATATACATTCAATTTGCAATGACAGCACCTCTATCTGGAATGAACGCTTTAATAAACTTTCACAAAGCCATTAAACCCGACTTCCCCCCCCCCCCCCCCCTACGCATCGAACCAAACGCCACGGGAGGCAATATTTTCCCGAATGTGAATTTCGAAAGAACGCAAGATCACGTCGGCATGTTATTTTGATCTCTTCAACTGACGCGCGTATGCAGTGATACTTTCCACAGGTAAAATATATCGCGGGATTAAATTGCCCCCGACTGATCTCTCGCTTGATTGGCAGCTGCATATTTTTCCGCAACTAATTGTGCTCTGCTTTCTGCATTTATCGTCCGTTTGCATGGACGCCTCGACGCTGCTGAGCTGAAGTTTTGATGGGAGTTAGATCGGGATGTGGTTTGGCGTGCAGTCATACACACACAGTCACTCACACACACACACACACAAGTACACATCATAAGAAGTTGACTTCCCATCTGGGATCTTGGGCTTTTTGGATAAAGCCACTGTTTTGATACCTGTCACTCGAACGTATAATTTTGTCATTTACTAACATAATCGTACACATAATCACACATGCATATATCATCAGCGTCATCATCATCATCGTCATCACCTCCGCCTACGCCTGTTGACGCAAATAGCCTATATATATATATATATATATATATATATATATATATATATATATATATATGTTTGTGTGTGTGTGCATATATAGTTATGTATACATGTTTATATATATGTATCTAAATATATATATATATATATATATATATATATATATATATATATATATATATATATATATATGTGTGTGTGTGTGTGTGTGTATATATATGTGTGTGTATGTGTGTGTGTCAGAGAGAGAGAGAGAGAGAGAGAGAGAGAGAGAGAGAGAGAGAGAGAGAGAGAGAGAACACAGGAGAAATTAAAGTTACATTTATATACGTATTTTCACCTGGGGGGGGGAGTTCCCGCTCTAGAACCTGTTACTCCAGTTTTCAGTAAGTATCAATGGGATGTTACTGCTATTCCTACGCCATGCATAGATATGCATTGGGCTTTTCAGTGGTCAGCTTTCCAATTAGATTCATTGAAAGCTCAATTTACCTAACTTTATCTTGGCAGGATAGTACAACTTGTTATGAAATCAAGTCACTTTTCGTGTTTCTTTTATGCATTTTGTGTAATTGCGTTTAGGGAGTGTTAAAATTTATTTAGATTTATATACGAAATAACAGAATTCACATTTAATTACCTAAAAGCTTTATATTTTGTGTGCATGTAGATTTGTATTAAGTTGCACATTCACGTATGTCATTTATTTACAAGTTTATTAAGTATATGCTAATTTTTTTTCATGTACAATTTATTGAGTTACAAAATATATCATACCTTCCCGTTGGTGCCTGTCATATCATTTTCTGGAAGGAGAACAATTAACACATCTTCCTTGCTCTTAAGATTATAGGCCATCAACATTCCTTAATTTACTTAAATTTCAAATATTTTAATATGCAAAGGATTGATGACGTTTGATAAGAAGGCATACTCTAAGTGCATTTTATGTTAGAATGTTTTGATTAAAAAAGCAATACAGATAACTAAAGGGAGGTAGAGGGCTTAAAATGTTTAATTTAAAACGTGAAAAATTAGAGAGAAAATTGAATTCAGTACGCGGTGTGTACGTGAAGTGTCAGGGATGCAATGTTGACGTTATGAATGATATTTTGATAGCAATTTAAAGGTTTTATGATTATCCAAAGCCTGTTAAAATCCATATAAAGGAGAGTGACTGATTTGATATTAAAAAATAACTAGTGTCTGAGGTAATAAAATGATATAAATGGAATGAGAAATGGTTGGTGGTTACAGGTGATCCTGTGCTGATTGGTGATGGTGAAAAGAAACTGCGGAAACTCGTGAAAAGTTTTGGAAAGTTTTACAATAAAGAAATTTAAAAGTAATTATGGACAAGAGTAAGGGCTTGAGGGTAAATAGGAAGCAGATGCAGCAGTGAATTTTAGGGTAGAAAATTGAAGTATTTGGAATATATAGGTATCTGTGAGTTAATGTAATTAATTTTAGTAGGATAATAGAAGAGTTTCAGAAAAGATGAAATAAGGAAGGTAGTAGGGTATGTGCAAGAGAAAGGAAGAGACTTTGAAGTTTGGATAAGGACGTTGAATGACAGAAAAAAAAAGATATAACCTGTGAAGATGAAATGTTTTGTTTGTAGGTGGAGAGAAAAGCGTAAGAAAAGTAGTATGGTAGAATTTGAAAGGTCTCTCATGAATGGCAGAGGCAAGGAACAGTGATATTACCTTATAAAGCAGGAAAATGCACTAGGGGCCTAGAAACTGACCATATATACATATAATTAGTACCCAATCCCTCTCTCTACCCTATATAGGACCAAGGAGGGCCAGATAATGGCTGCTGATGACTTAGCAGATAGACCAATAGGCTCCCCCAAATCCTCCCCCCCCCCCATCCTTAGGTCACAAGGATGGTGAGTTACAGCGACCAGAGGAACTAACGAGTTTGAGCGGAACTCGAACCCTAGTCTGACGATCACCAGTCAGGAACGGTACCACGTAGGCCACTGCAACAAATAAGTTAGCCTGGGTTAATATTCTAATTCAAAGAAAGGTATTATTTTACACACACACTACATATATATATATGTATTATATATATATATATATATATATATATATATATTTATATGTATGTATATATGTGGATATATAAATATATATATATATATATATATATATATATATATATATGTGTGTGTGTGTGTGTGTGTGTGTGTGTGTGCGTGTGCGTGTATGTGTGTGATAAAATGCTCTTTTTCGCAACCAACAGATGATTCTGGAGATGTTTAAACTGTTCTCAATACTTATTAAGATCAAATCGCTATCCATGCCATTCTCTACTATGGTAACGACACACCCTAATTGTCACTAGACACTGTGTACATAATTACCTTTGTAAGGTCAATGGAGGCTTTATAGCAGATCATTCAGGTCACGGGCCCAAGTTGTTTTCCGAACATTAGATTGAACTCTGTGTGTGTGGCTAGGTTAGAAGAACCAGCTTTGAACCACAAATAAAACATTTTTGTCTGTGAAAGGTGATATCTTTTGTGTTGATATTTGCTTTTTATTTTACGATATCTTCTTGATAATCTACATTTATGTTTTATTCAATTATTCATCTAGCGAAAGCTGTACTAATATCAGTATGTTTTGCAACATCGTTACACACATTGCCATGACTCCACTGTTACAAATAACGCATCTTAATATGCAAAGTTTTCCCACTTACGAAAAAAAAGTGAAATGTCTAATTTCCCATGAATGGTCGTCATTGACTCTTGATTTATTGACACGCCATGTAATTGAATTGCATCATTGCTGTAGCAAAAGGATACATAATTAGGCTGTAAATTAATATCGCTCGGTAACTAGTTTCGGGGGAGATCGTACGGTAATTGCTTGCATATTTGTTAGTATATACACTCGGTCATATCTGTTGATTACGGGGAACCAATTTGCAGTTCAGAAATCATATCCAGACCGGAACAAAAAAAAATGTTCGTTATTAATACCCTGGCCGAGGACGTCGGTAGAGGCCAGAACCCCACGCTTTGCAGATCCATTTTCACACCTATGGTTCCATTGAAGCATATCACTATCTGCCCCCATCCACCCCAACCTGGCTCTCGGGGTGCTCTCACTCTCTCTCTCTTTCTCTTTCTCTCTCTCTCTCTCTCTCTCTTTTCCATCCCTCGCCTCGTTTCGAATATTCCGCCTGAGTGACGTCATTACCCACAAGGCCGCGTGCGAGTGACATATGAGTGAGGAATTGCGCACGCCGCTCAGAACCCGCTATTCATGTAATAGCTTTTCACAATTTCCCAGGCTAAAAAATAACATTGGCTACGGTTGTCCCTGTTTTTCCTCCGGCGGGAGAGAAAGGAGAACTCCGGCGGGACTATGGTACCCTTACCCTCCTAGGGGGGGATTATAAAGATGCCGTTGGGACGTTCATAGGCGACACTAACGGTCGGACATATTACTTATTGGCAGATTTTTATCGGTCTGGCATTCCGGTGAGAAGCTCTTGCATTGTGTGGATGACTCCGAAGACATCCCGACGTGTTTTACTAATATTTTTCTCAATAATATCAAGCTTATTGAAGTATATTAATATGCTTTTATAAAAGTTCAGTGCCTAATTATGTATTCAAGTTGAATGGTTCACTCAAGTTGATTATTAATCATGTATTTTCCCAAGAATAACAATATACATATTGAAATATATTACTATTCTTTAATTATCAAACTAAAATCTTCATTATGAATAAACCTTAAGCAAGCGCAAAGATTCACTGTTGAAATATATTTCCATTCTTTACAAACCCAGTAAAGAACTCTAACGTATTTCCATCATATTTACCTTGTTAGGCGTAATCACAATAAATAACATTTAACACCACCCCTTCCTTCGAGACTTCCCCCCACAGGGCAAGCGACCTAGGGATTCTGACCTTTAATCCCCTCTGCCCTAAAGTCTAATACGCGTTCTCCTTCAATGCTCACGGGGCGCCCTTCGACCCGTTGTTGTTATAAGCGAGTAATTGCGTATTGATACAGGGCGTGTAATCGCCGGGGAAGTTTTCGGATGGCAGAGAGGAAGAAGGAAGAGAAGTGGACCATAGATTTCTTATTGATTGTGCCCGATTCTCTTCCCACATAGCTTCTTGGTGTTTGTGGGAGAGAGGGAGGGGGAGGGGGAGCGGGGGGGGGGAGTCCTTCTAGGGGGGATAAGGTCATTTGCAGGTCTAATGACTCCTGGCTGTTTGTTGCGTCGTAATTGCCATCTGACGTCGTTTGACGATTGAATAATGGCGGCTTCTGGAATGACGCATTGTTTACGCTTGGCGTCATGTATTATTATTAGTGTTGGATGGGATGCGAATATAGCAGTTGGCATAAAGTAGGCTATATACATGTATCAACTACTTAGGGATAGTTAGGATAATGCATGGTTATTGTCAGTAACAAGAAATTGGTATATGTATGTATATATATATATACTATATATATATATATATATATATATATATATATATGTATATGTATATATACATACACTAGTGTACGCGACCCGACAAAATTACTTTAAAATGTAGATAGATATGCACAAACATGCACACACATCCTGCCTCATCAGTGTATGACTACTCCCTCTCCCCCTTTCGAGGGACGGGGAGATCTGAGCGTGGCCGTAAATATATATATATTATATATATATATATATATATATATATATATATATATATATATATATATATATATATATACTGTATATATATGTATATATATATATACACACATTATATATATATATTTATATATATATATATATATATAATATAATATATATATATATATAGCCAAACACTTGCTCTTTAATATATAGGGGAGATATAAATTTATAAACATACGTATAGACCTTTAAAGACACATTTATAAGGAATACGTTGCTAGCCTGCCATTCCCCCTTTTCTTGACCGCCGAATATGTAGGGTCACATTTTACATCGTCAGATTTACATCGTCAGCGGAAATCCAAATTACCTTTACCTAGGGAAGGTCATAAACTCAAAAGGATATTGTATGTGATAAGTGCATCTATTCTATCCTGAATTCAAATGTATGCTGTAGGGTTTTTGTATATATAATTGACACTGGCACCCACTCTGTCATCAAGAGAGGCGGCTGAGTGGTTAAATTCCCTTTTTTATGGGTATAAAAAGATAGGTTCGAATCGGGGCATAGGGAGAATTATTTTGCATGCATAAAAGCTTTTCGGTGTAGAGTTATTCTATGTTGAATGGGATTCGTTATTAAAGGGTATTACAGGTTTAAGCTTTGAGAGTAGGACTAAATAAATATGGATGGAAATATATATATACATATATATATATATATATATATATATATATGTATATATATATATACTGTATATATATATATAATATATATATATATATATATATATATATATATATATATCCGGTAATTCTCAGCTCTCCCCTTTCCTTTGGTAGGAGGAAATAGTATCGTCTTACCCTGATGAGAGGGGTTTGCGTATGTGTGCATATTTAACTCTATATTTAAGCGTCTTTTTGACGGGTCGCGTATACTATTATATATATATATATATATAATATATATATATATATTATAGATATATATATATAGTATGTGTGTTCGTATATATGTATGTGAGCATGATGATAATAATAGAGAGGACAAGATAGAATCTCATAGGTCTCTCTCTCTCTCTCCCTTTCTTTCTCTCTTGTGGTACTTATGCGATCTTTGGTCTGTGTGTGCAGTGGCCTTTTACCTGCGTGATGCGAGGGGCAGGGCAGGGCCGTCGTCAGGTATTTGAAAACCTTTTAGTGGTGGGCAAATGGCCATTGTAGTCCCCTAATAGCTGATTGAAAACCATTTAGTAGCCTCTGGTACCCAAATCTACACCAGGTGCCCTTAAGTAAACACCACCTCCCACTGTTTGTGTAAGTGAACTCTCTCTCTCTCTCTCTCTCCTCCTCTCCTCTCTCTCTCCTTCTCTCACCTCTCCTCCTCTCTCTCTCTCTCTCTCTCCTCTCTCTCGTAGTTTTTGAAGAAATATTAGGCTTTCCAGAGCAATAGTGATTTTGGTTTATTCAAGTTGTTTTTTTCGTTGTACCGAACTTCGATTGTGATTCTAACATATGAGCACATTTTCAATATCTGGAATTCTCATTCCTCCCTCTATGTTCCCTGTTTTTATTTTTTTATTTTTCCTTTAATGCAAAGACTAGTGTATCACTCCCTTATGTGAAATCTCTCTATTTCTTAATGAACTGCCAGCCCCGACGGGCGCATATTAACCTGAATTAATTGCTGAATTGAAATTTGATTAATATTTATTTATTAGAAAAAATGTGGTTCATATTAACCTGAATTAATTGTTGAATTGAAATTTAATTAATATTTATTTACTAGAAAAAATTTGTTTTGTTTACTTGTTTGTTTGTGTGTAAGTACTTGCGTAGCAAAGATTATTGATGTGTTGATGACAAACATTCATTCTGAGGAGGTCATCCTTAACTAGTAGTGGAAGTGATGGGTCATGATGAGTCCGTCAACATTTTAGATTAAACTGTGAGAGAGAGAGAGAGAGGAGAGAGAGAGAGAGAGAGAAGGAGAGAGAGAGAGAGAGAGAGAGAGAGAGAGAGTTCAGTATATCAAATAGCATTTAGTTTTACTTTTTTTATTTTGCTGTAAGATACAAATATGTGAAAAATACTTTTATTGCGAAAATGAACGAAAATGTGTATTTTATTTTTTATATATTGGCGTAAGATATAGATATATAAAAGATACCTTTATTGTGAAATAAACGAGTGTACTCAATTTTTTTTTATATTGCCGCAAGATATAAATGTATAAAAAAATACCTTTATTACGAAATGAACGATATAGATATATAAAAAGATACCTTTATTGCGAAAATGAACGAGTGTCCACTCAATTTTTTTATATTGGCGCAAGATATAAATGTATAAATTATAAAAAAAATACTTTATTACGAAATGAACGAAAATGTTTACTCTAAATCTGGGAAAATGATAGAAAGTAAAGTAGTGATAGCAATAAAAATGAGCCTTTATGATAATAAAGAAACGCAGTCAATAGATTATGCAATAATATTTCGGCTATTTCTTTTAATACTATCCCTTTTATGAGAGGAGATACCTTAACGCGGTGAAAAGTGTTTGTGTATCGCCACGATCAACAAAGCTGTACTAGTCAGGGGCACTCGTACAAGGTTGGTTTGTTATGAGCGATCAGACCAAACTCTCCCACCATCACCAATCCTCAATAGCCAGCTTGTTGATAAAATGGCCAAACTCCGGTCATGAATAAGTATATTTTTGAGACCTTTGTCCTGCAGTGAGCTAGTAACGGCTGCATTTGTCGTCGTTGTAATAATATGTCCATTTGAGATAATGACTTTATACATAAACCACTAGATTTATTTATTAATGAGAATTTGTAAGAGTGATTTGTTAGAAATATGAATGTTTATATAAAAATTACAGCCTAAAATAAATTTGACTTTTTGCAGTCTTCAGCTGAAAAGGGTCATTTGTTGGAAGATTAAATAATTGCTTGACTAATGACGTTAATCACCGGAAGAAAGTTTCCATTTGAAAGAAGCATTATTCGTTACTATTAATTGTTGTTTTTTACTGATTGTTTGTTTGATGATGGTTAATTAGATATACTTCTATTTATGATGATAGTCAATTAGATATACTTCTATTTATGATGGTAGTTAATTAGATATACTTCTATTTATGATGATAGTCAATTAGATATACTTCTATTTATGATGATAGTTAATTAGATATACTTCTATTTTTGATGATAGTCAATTAGATATACTTCTATTTATGATGATAGTTAATTAGATATACTTCTATTTATGATGATAGTTAATTAGATATACTTCTATTTATGATGATAGTTAATTAGATATACTTCTATCTATGATGATAGTTAATTAGATATACTTCTATTTATGATGATAGTCAATTAGATATACTTCTATTTATGATGATAGTCAATTAGATATACTTCTATTTATGATGATAGTCAATTAGATATACTTCTATCTATGATGATAGTTAATTAGATATACTTCTATTTATGATGATAGCTAATTAGATATACTTCTATCTATGATGATAGCTAATTATATATACTTCTATTTATGATGATAGCTAATTAGATATACTTCTATCTATGATGATAGCTAATTATATATACTTCTATTTATGATGATAGCTAATTAGATAAACTTCTATTTATGATGATAGTTAATTAGATATACTTCTATTTATGATGATAGCTAATTAGATATACTTCTATTTATGATGATAGCTAATTAGATAAACTTCTATTTATGATGATAGTTAATTAGATATACTTCTATTTATGATGATAGTCAATTAGATATAATTCTATTTATGATGATAGTCAATTAGATATACTTCTATTTATGATGATAGTCAATTAGATATACTTCTATTTATGATGATAGGTCAATTAGATATACTTCTATTTATGATGATAGTCAATTAGATATAATTCTATTTATGATGATAGTCAATTAGATATAATTCTATTTATGATGATAGTCAATTAGATATAATTCTATTTATGATGATAGTCAATTAGATATACTTCTATTTATGATGATAGTCAATTAGATATACTTCTATTTATGATGTAGTCAATTAGATATACTTCTATTTATGATGGTAGTCAATTAGATATACTTCTATTTATGATGATAGTCAATTAGATATACTTCTATTTATGATGGTAGTCATTAGATATACTTCTATGATGATAGTCAATTAGATACACTTCTATTATGATGATAGTTAATTAGATATACATCTATTTTTGATGATAGTTAATTATATATGCTTCTCGTTATGATGGTAATTAATTAGATATACTTCCATTTTTTTATAATTTCTTATTATTGGTTATATATAGCTTACAACTTTTACATATTTCATAATGCATTATTGAATAAGAATTTATTTGCTAGTTTTATTTGTCTACTTTTATCATTATTTGTTTATCTGTATAATACGAACTTTATTTACTGTTTACTTACAACTCATAACAATATATTCACTATACCGTTATTTATTTTAGATATAATAAATTTTTTACTTTGTATCCAATTTACGTTTTGCATTTAAAACGTTATGAAATGAGTGATTTCTTTGTGCCATATTTAACTTAACCCTTTTTACCCCCCAAGCTATGTTGAACTTTCAAGCACATTTTGCTATATTTTTTTTTTAATTGCTCTAACAGCCTTATTTTTGTCATAGAGAGGTCAGGTTGGTCTCATTCTTTTGGAAAATGCCTGAAGTTTCTCATAAAGTTGTCAAAAATATGCAAAAACATGTAAATAACTGTATTTTGCAAGGACGTACCGGTACGTCCATTGGGGGTGAGTTACATTAAATTTAATGTAGAGAGGGGCATTGCATATTCCAGTCTTCAGTTTGTACTCCCCAATAGCCTCCTTTCTGAATCAATGTGAGGGGAAAAGGCTCAAAAGGCTTATTACAATGTGTTCGTAATGACACTAGTATACGATATATTAATATTATTATTATTAGTAGTAGTAGTAGTAGTAGTAGTAGTAGTAGTAGTAGTTAGCTAAGCTACATCCCTAGTTGGAAAAGCAAGATGCTATAAGTCCAAGGGCTCCAACGGGGGAAAATAGCCCAGCGAGGAAAGAAAACAAGTAAATAGATAAATTACAAAAGTAATGTACAATTAGAAAAAATATTTAAAAAACATCAACTACATTAAAACAGATCTTTTATATCTAAACTATAAAAACTTCGAAGAAAAAGAAGATAAATAAGATAGAACAGTGTGCCCGAGTGTACCCTCAAACAAAAAAAGGTTGTATTCGATATAATACAGCCGTTTACAATATGTGGTAAACCACTTACTTACGTCGTGATTAACTTAGAGTATATTGAATAATTGATAAGAATCTTTTATTTTTGTTTTCTTATTATTTCTTATTATAGTTAATAGACATAGTTCATTTTATTCGTAGACATTACATTGTTAATGCATTGCATGACTGAGGCTCGGAAAATCATTTCGTCTTGATTATGATTTCAATAATGATTATGATTAATATTGTTGTTAGAATTAATTTAAAGTAGAATGTAACTTTTTGCTGAAATTATCTTTTGGTTGTTATTAATCTTTTTGTACGTACGGCATTATTATTATTATTATTACAGTCTTATTATTACTATTATTATTATTGTTATTGTTGTTGTTGTTGTTGTTGTTTATTATTATTATTATTATTATTATTTGGCGCTTTATCTTTTTGTGCGTGTGGTATTATTATTATTATTATTATTATTATTATTATTATTATTATTATTAAAATAGAACTGTCTTATGGGAGCACAGATAAACCGAATGGCGGTCCCAGCAGAATAGAAAATATAGGAGAAATTGTTATAAAAATCAGATATTAAAGAATATAAAATAAGTAGTATGAAATTTTTTTTTTTTAATTGAAACGAATGAGAATAAAATACTTGATGCTGAAAATCTTTTGATATTTCCTTGAAGAAGTTCCTGTGAATAGTTCTACATCGATTAGACCGGCTGTTTTCACTTGTGACTGGCCGAGAGAAGGTTGTGACTCAAAGGCAGGATGAAAGCAATTGAGTAAACTTTATTACAGAACACTCGTTTATATATACATAAACCCCAGGCAAAAAGGGCATACAAAACATAACAGGCAATTTCATGTTCAACCGGAAAGCTCACCGGTTAACAGTTAACAGTGAGAGAAACAGACATGTTATTTCAGGTTCTTTTTAGTGCGAGGGGAGAGCGAAGATAAGAGCATAATACATACAAAAAATGAAATGTCGTTACTATGTATGATCGTGTGACACACGGTTGGTACACACTCTTAATATGAAGTTTTTACCCTAATTATTTTTATTCTAATCATAAACTTTTTACTATATAAACTTTTTACTCTGAATATAAAGATTTTATGCTGAATATGAAGTTTTTACCCCTTAATATAGTTTTTAAAGTGAATATGAAATATTTATTTTAAATGTAAAGATTTTTACTAAAAATATAAAAGTTTTTGCCTGATATAAAATTTATATTCTGAATATGAAATTTTTACTCTGAATATGAAATTTTTACCCTGAATATGAAATGTTTACTCTGAATAGGAAATTTTTGCTCTAAATATAAAGTTTTTATACTAAATATAAAGTTCTGGAGGGTTAGTTCCCATCGATTGGACCCAAGGTTTTTAAAAGGGAAAGAAACTTGAATACAATTAATTATATCAAAGACTTATTATAGAACTTATTATGCAATGAATCCACTCTCTAAAACCAAGATAATACATTCAAATGTAATATAAGAAATATAGATTATTATCATTATTATTTTTTTACCAACATCTTGAAAAACCTAGAATTACCTCCCGTTATGCTATCAACAAGTGGTGGGGTAGGTGGGGGTCTAGGAGGGGGGCGGGGGGGGGGGGGGGGGTAGTAGAAGAGTGGGCTACTCCGAGGGCTGGGGGGAAAGTTGGGGGTGATGTTAGCTGGTATTTGCCCCCCCCCCCCTCCCCCCACCTTCTCCTCTTAAGTACTGTTAGCTTGTCTCGCTACTCATGAGTCCAGCCCACACATATCACGTTAAAGGGCCTACTGAAGGTGAGCCTATTCTACTTTGAAGATTTTTTTTTTTTTTTATAGGGCTATGGAAAAGAAATTAGCGTTGTTTATATGACTTGAATATTTAGTTATCTAGATGTATATGTGTGCATATTTAATTCTTACGGTAATGTTTTACATTATATGTTTGTTATTATTATTGTTGTTATTGTTGTCATCGTTGTTTGTTAGTTCAATTGCTCAATTTCTTTAGATAATTCACGTGTCCAGAATTTTACATAAAAAAAAAAAAAAAAAAAATCGTATTTGAAAACTAACCAAAAATCTTAGAGGCAAAGGACTAGGTGGAGATATTCAAAGTGTCATGGTTAATAGTTGAGTATCTCTCTCTCTCTCTCTCTCTCTTCTCTCATCTCTCTCTCTCTCTCTCTCTCTTCACGAATGCTATGAACGGGTCTTCCCAGTAAGTTTTATGATCATATAAAGCTTTACTTTCATAATCTACCTAACTAAAATTCCAGTGGTAGTACTTTGTCTTTCCTTTTAGCCCTCACGTGTTAGGGTAAATAGCTTAATGTCACATACATACGCCTTTGGCTTGTGCCTATTCAAAGTTGCAGTATATGGAATCGGTAAGCTGTATGCAATTATTCCAGAACAATAATAATCTACAATAAAAAAATTGCCTATAATAAAACTTTCCTGACAATACAAAAGACTGTACGCATCTAATCAGATTTAATTACTGTGATAAAGTCTTTAGTGGTCAAACCATTGTTCTCTAGTCTTGGGTAGCATCATATCCTCTGTGTTAGAGTTCTCTTGCTTGAGGGTACACTCGGTCACACTATTCTATCTAATTTCTCTTCCTCTTGTTTTGTCAAAGTTTTTATAGTTTATATATAGGAAATATATAATTTGGTGTTGTTGCTGTTATTGACACGTTTTATTTTTCCTTGTTTCTTTTCCTCACTGGGCTATTTTTCCCTGTTGGGGCCCCTGGGCTTATAGCATTCTGCTTTACCAACAAGGGTTGCAGCTTAGCAAGTAATAATAATAATAATAATAATAATAATAATAATAATAATATTTTTCCTTGTTTCTTTTCCTCACTGGGCTATTTTCCCTGTTGGAACCCCTGTGGTTATAGCATTCTGCTTTTCCAACAAGGGTTGTAGCTTAGCAAGTAATAATAATAATAATAATAATAATAATAATAATAATAATAATAATAAAAACGGGAAAGTAAAATTGAACGTCATAGAGAATGAATATGACGGCAACTTCCGTATTTCCCATTCCGCCCCTCATCCAGGAACTGACCAGACCAAACATCGCCTAACTCCGTCATTCGTTCAGTAGTTCATCAACTTTCCTCTTCCACTGAAATATGATTGGTTGCTGAGCTCGAAATTGAGCATCGAATGCTGAAAAGCCAAGGTTGTTTACAGAATCAGATTTTCCTAATGGGGATGAATTTAAGAAATTATATTTCTTAATTATAATCAAGCGGAAATAAAAGATAATTAATTTAAGAAGTTTTATTTCTTGATTAAAATCACGCGGAAATTAAAGATAATTAATTTAAGCAATTATATTTCTTGATTATAATCACGCGGAAATAAAAGATAATTTTTTTAAGAAATTATATTTCTTGATTATAATCACGCGGAAATAAAAGATAATTTTTTTAAGAAATTATATTTCTTGATTATAATCACGCGGAAATAAAAGATAATTTTTTAAAGAAATTATATTTCTTGATTATAATCACGCGGAAAGAAAAGGTAATTAATTTAAGCAATTATATTTCTTGATTATAATCACGTGGAAATAAAAGGTAATTAATTTAAGAAATTATATTTCTTGATTAAAATCACGCGGAAACAAAAGGTAATTAATTTAAGCAATTATATTTCTTGATTATAATCACGCGGAAATAAAAGGTAATTAATTTAAGCAATTATATTTGAAAGGTTTAGGTAATAATCCCTCGAAATAAGATGTAAATAAAAGGTTATCATTAGAAGGTGATTAATTTAAGAAATTATATTTGAAAGGTTTAGATAATAATCACTTGGTATAAGATGGAAATAAAAGGTATTTAATTTAAGAAATTATATTTGAAAGGTTTAGATAATAATCACTTGGTATAAGATGGAAATAAAAAGGTAATTAATTTAAGAAATTA
>NC_090737.1:128550553-128555553 GCF_036898095.1 Palaemon carinicauda | reverse complement strand
GTTCTTTGATTATCATCTGACTTATCATTTCTTGATTTTTTTCTTTTTGCTATTCAGATGACATTAATAATTAATCTCTCTCTCTCTCTCTCTCTGTCTCTCTCTCTCTCTCTCTCTCTCTCTCTCTCTCTCTCTCTCTCCCCATAATGCTTGTCGCGTACAGATATTTGATGCTTATGCTTTTCAAGAGCATCCGGTAAAGGGGGGGGGGGGGAAGGGGGCGTAAACTGGAGTTCCCTTTGAATGTGTTTGAACGTTTGGCGGTACAAATTTAATTGCGTTAGGTAAGTGGACTGTGCTCTCTCTCTCTCTCTCTCTCTCTCTCTCTCTCTCTCTCTCTCTTTACTGCTGTTCTTATCGTTTCTTTAATAATTAGTCTCTCTCTCTCTCTCTCTCTCTCTCTCTCTCTATATATATATATATATATGTATATATATTATATATATATATATACACACACATATATATATATATATATATATTCAAATATATATATATATATATATATATGATATATATATATTGTGTGTGTACTGTATATATACATATATATGTATGTATGTGTGTATATAAGTAGATGCTTATCTATATATAGGCTATATATGTATATACTGTATGTATTATATGTACATATGCATGCACATATATGTGTTTGGAAGTCCGTATCTATTACCTTTCCCCCAACGAGTCTCTGGGTCAGTTCATTTTGGGAGGCCATCGACCTTGGACTGCTTCCTGAAAAAGCTAGCGTTCTTTTAACATAGAGTCAATTGTGTACATGGTAGTTATCTTCCTGGCGTATCCCATCTAGTGTACACATGAGCATTTGGTTAGCAACATCATCCCAAAAGACCTGATGTTAACCGGAATGATGAATGAAATGTAAGTTTGTAAATTTGTTTTCTGATATACATGTTATTTATTTTTTATATCTATTGTTCGAGTAATGTATTTTATATGATATACTAGAGTTGCATATATCTTTTCTTACTCTCTTCCTCCCAAAGACATTCCTTAAATAAAACGATTCTTTGAGGCCAGTAGCTCGTTTTTTGTATTTGGTGCCGATACTTTAAATTCGAACCATTTAGGAAGAAATCTAAATATTAGGGAAAATAAGTGTTTATTTTTCCTGTGTTTTTCTCTTATCCTTATTCATTTGGCATATTTGAATTGTAACTAAGAATTTAGTAATGAAACCCCCTGTAGAATAGGAAAGATCCCGTCTTGACATTCCATAGCACTCCACAAATAGTGATGGAAGCTGTTTAAACGCTTCTATAATTTTGGCTGTGCAATCATATGGCTATAAAGTATGCATAGCCTATGAAATATCGGTTTATAATCAATTTGACTGTTTATAGGTATTATTTATGTGTCACACAAATCAAACTTAGACTGGTGTCGTTGACTATTAAGTGTCACACGAACAGGAATGTGAGTAGATGTCGATTAATTTATATGTGTCAAACACGTAGGAATACAAGCTAGTGTCAATGCCTTTTGTGTTACACAAGCAAGAATGCAAGTTGGTGTCAAGGCGTTTATGTGTCACACAAGCAAGATTGCAAATTGGTGTTAATGACTGTTAAGGGGTCACAGAAGCAAGAATGCAAATTGGTGTTAGTGACTGTTAGGGGTCACAGAGGCAAGAATGCAAATTGGTGTCAATGACTTTTAGGGGTCATACAATCAAGAAGGGAAATTGGTGTCAATGACGTTTAGGGGTCACACAAGCAAGAAGGCAAATGGTGTCATTTACTTTTAAGAGTCACACTAGTATGAATGTGAGCTGGTGTAAAAAATCTTAGGCGTCACATGTGTTGGAGTCAGAATTGGTGTCAATAATTCGTATGTCTCACATGAGCTGAAATATATGCTATTAAATGACTTTTTGGTGTCACACGAGCAGCAATACAAGTGGTATCAGTAACTTAGATGTCACAGTTACAGAAATGCAAACAGAAGCCGATGATGTTTAGGTATCACATCAGCAGGAGTGCAAGCTGGTGCCAATGATTTCTAGAAGTCACATAAGCAAAAATGTGATCTGGTGTAGATGAGTTTTAGTTTCTCATGAGCAAGAATACAAAGATACGAAACATTTCCTCCTGACGTAGTTGAAAATCACCCATAAATGAAAGGATTTTGACAACATATATGTGTCATATGAGCACTTTAAACCGCAAGGTGATTGAATCCTTTAGTAAATTGGTTTCATTTTGAATATGAGCAGACTTCTTGTCCAAGATGTCAAAGGTACGAGAATATTACACTTCCAAAGTAGTTTGAAGGAGAGTTAAGAATTTATTTTACTGTGATAAATTCGTTTTATGCCATTCAACTGACCTTTTCAGAAAAGAAGCGTATTTAGAGTAGAAATTCAAGAAATAGAATTAATTGTAAATTAAAAGCTAGCAGGAATAAGGCGAAAATATTTCCATGTTCCTTAAAACATATGTTTAAAGTTCACCATTTTTACATATTTTTAATATAATGTATAATATTATAGCATCTAAGTTAGTTAAGTGCAGATAATCATCAAATAAGCGTTCACACCGGATCTGACATTAACCTATAAATATTTCATATTCATCCTCACGTTCATTTTTGGGGGGTCTTCATATTGTGATATTGGACTCCATAGGGACCTTTTTTATTTGTCAGTTATAGTTCATAATTTCTATGATTTACTTCTGTGTGGCAACTGTTTTTAATCGCCGCGTCTCTGGTTTCTTCACAAAATTCTCCAAGTGTTAACATCTTATGAGTTTTTGTGATTAAATCTTGGTGCCGTATTATTATTATTATTATTATTATTATTATTAATTATTATTATAGTTGGGAAGCAAGATGCTATAAGCCCAAGGACTCCAATAGGGAAAAATAGCCAGTGAGGAATTGAAACAAGGAAATAAATAAACTACAAGAGAGATAGTAAATGATCAAAATACAAAATTTTAAGAAAGTATGCGGAGCAATCTTTCTTTAGAGACATCTTGATTCATTATTCATATGTACTTCCGAGTATAGGTATGAATATGTAATTCTCATTCTCATTATTGCATTATGGACCAAAACTTTATTTCACAATAAAAAAGATTCTGATAGGTATGTCAGTGTAGGTCAGTAATGATGGCAGTGGTCCTGTACTTGGAGATATATCCATTGTTTACTACCTGCTTGAATAAACCTTGTAACTTTAATAATTGATAAAATTGGGGAAGATCTTAACAAAACTGCTTGAATAAACCTTGTAACTTTAATAATTGATAAAATTGGGGAAGATCTTATCAAAACTGCTCGAATAAACCTTGTAACTTTATAATTGATAAAATTGGGGAAGATCTTATCAAAACTGCTCGAATAAACCTTGTAACTTTAATAATTGATAAAATTGGGAAGATCTTATCAAAAACTGCTCGAATAAACCTTGTAACTTTAATAATTGATAAAATTGGGGAAGATCTTATCAAAACTGCTCGAATAAACCTTGTAACTTCTCCAATAATTGATAAAATTGAGGAGATCTTATCAAAACAATAACATGGAACTAATCTTGTCGGTACCTAGTTATATAAAAGAAACTTTAACGTGTTCATATTAAGATAAATTGTTATGAAAGCTACATTTTGAACAACTCATCAAATAAAGATGGCAAAAGTTGGCTAACTCTGTAAGAGTCCAGCTTGTCGGATTGGGTAGTTAGCTCTCCTTTGATAATAATAATAATGATAATAATAATAATATAATAATAATAATAATTGATAATAATAATAATAAAGTTGCCAAAGGGTTTCCCAATTAACAGTCCACAATCAACAAAAATATCAGAACATTTCAGAAACAACGATATTAAACTGGCAGAGACCAATACTCGCCTTGCGGAATCCCATTAAAGGCAATGGATGTAATGTTTATAGGAGGGAGGAGGAGGTCACAAAGAAAGGATGCAATAACCATTGGGCTAATCGCCCTCTCTTTATCTGCTGGAATAACTGGACCCTAGATATACACAACTCTCTCTCTCTCTCTCTCTCTCTCTCTCTCCTCTCTCCGTTATGGAGTTTACCCCGCCAGAAGAAATATTTCGAATAGCTCAATTAACCACTTCCCTTTCTGTAATTGGGTCTCTCTCTCCTCTCTCTCTCTCTCTCTCTCTCTCTCTCTCTCTCTCTAAGAGTTTGGTTTTTAATTTCTCTTATGTTTTCAGATTCATGATCATCGTTCATCTTTATTTGTGTCCTCTCTCTCTCTCTCTCTCTCTCTCTCCATCTCTCTCAGTCTCTTCCCTTTGCCGGGAGAGATTTTTTTTTGTGTGTCTTTTTCACGAATCTGCAAATTCCATTTTCAAGGCGACTGAATTCCCCCATCCCCTTAAAAACAAATCATTTGCTGTATTTCCAATTCAATAAGTCCGCCCTGATATCGTCGTTGGCAGTCTGGTTTGCTCTAATAAAAACTTTCCATCAAGTTTATATCACAGATATCAAAACATAAAACCCGACATAGTCCCCTGCTTGTGACAGTCGGAGAGTTATTTCAACCAGATAAATCCGGCCCCGTGAGAATAACCTGTCAGGACGAACATGCAGAGTCTATGGCCTCTATGTCACGGGGCCCCAGGGTCCGTTTTTCCCGGCCTCTCCGGCCGTGTGGGTTGCTGCTGTAATGCTCCGTCCATCACATTTTCACAATATTTCTTGAAAGGCGATGATTCTCCTTATAGTAACGATCATTTCTCTTTTTACATCGCTCGCGCCGGACAATTACTCGTCGTTTTGTTCCATGTTATGGGAAAAGAAAACCTTCGGTCGTATCATCATTTTCATTTCTTTTTTTTTTCGTTAGTTTTCGACCGAGGCTCTTCAGGGGTTTTTCCTCGTTTCGATACTGGGCATAAACAAGGCCTGCTTTAAGGCCCAACGCAAAAATCGAGGACGGCGGCAGGGCCGGATAAAAGCTGGCATGGGATCCGTGTAAATCGGACCAGAGGCGAG
>NC_090737.1:128515256-128542756 GCF_036898095.1 Palaemon carinicauda | reverse complement strand
GATAGTCAATTAGATATAACTTCTATTTATGATGATAGTTAATTAGATTTACTTCTACTTATGATGATAGTTAATTAGATATACTTCTATTTATGATGATAGTTAATTAGATATACTTCTATTTAGGATGATAGTCTATTAGATATACTTCTATTTATGATGATAGTTAATTAGATATACTTCTATTTATGATGCTAGTTAATTAGATATACTTCTATTTATGATGATAGTCAATTAGACATACTTCTCTTTGTGATTATAGTTAATTAGATATACTTCTATTTATGATGATAGTTAATTAGATATACTTCTATTTATGCTCATAGTCAATTAGATATACTTCTATTTATGATGATAGTCAATTAGATATACTTCTATTTATGATGATAGTTAATTAGATATACTTCTATTCATGATGGTAGTTAATTAGATATACTTCTATTTATGATGATAGTTAATTAGATATACTTCTATTTATGCTCATAGTCAATTAGATATACTTCTATTTATGATGATAGTCAATCAGATATACTTCTATTCATGATGATAGTTAATTAGATATACTTCTATTTATGATCATAGTCAATTAGATATACTTCTATTTATGATGATAGTCAATTAGATATACTTCTATTTATGATGATAGTTAATTAGATATACTTCTATTCATGATGGTAGTTAATTAGATATACTTCTATTTATGATGATAGTCAATTAGATATACTTCTATTTATGATGATAGTCAATTAGATATACTTCTATTTATGAGGATAGTTAATTAGATATACTTCTATTTATTATGGTAGTCAATTAGATATACTTCTATTTATGAGGATAGTTAATTAGATATACTTCTATTTATTATGGTAGTTAATTAGATATACTTCTATTTATGATGATAGTCAATTAGATATACTTCTATTTATGATGCTAGTTAATTAGATATACTTCTATTTATGATGATAGTTAATTAGATATACTTCTATTTATGATGATAGCTAATTAGATATACTTCTATTTATTATGATAGTCAATTAGATATACTTCTATTTATGATGATAGCTAATTAGATATACTTCTATTTATGATGATAGTCAATTAGATATACTTCTATTTATGATGGTAGTCAATTAGATATACTTCTATTTATGATGATAGTTAATTAGACATACTTCTATTTATGATGGTAGTCAATTAGGTATGCTTCTCTTTATGATGATAGTTAATTAGATATACTTCTATTTTTTTAAATTTTATTATTATTGGTTGTATATAGCTTACAACTCTTACATATTCCATAATGCATTAGAGAATAAGAATTTATTTACTAATGATTTATTTGTCTATTTCGCATTTTTATTTGTTGATTTGGTATAATATGTCTTTCACTTGGGTTACTTACAACCTACTGTATAACAATATATTCAATATGCCGTTATTTATATTAGATATTCTTATAATGATTTTTATTTGCATATCCCATTTACGTATTACTTTTAAAACGTTATCAAATTAGTTCTTACTGTGTGTCATATTTAACTTAACGTCATCAACTTTAGTGTAGAGAGGGGCATTGCTTATTCCAGTCTTCAGTTGTACTCCCCAATAGCCTCCTTTATGAAATAATGTGGGGGGGAAAAGGCTTAAAAGGCTTATTAACAGTGTGTTTGTATGACACCAGTATACGATATATTATTATTATTATTATTATTATTAGTAGTAGTAGTAGTAGTAGTAGTAGTAGTAGTAGTAGTAGTAGCTAAGCTACATCCCTAGTTGGAAAAGCAAGATGCTATAAGCCCAAGGGCTCCAACGGGGGAAAATAGCTTATTGAGGAAAGGAAACAGGGAAATAGATAAATTACAAAAGTAATGGACAATTAGAATACAATATCTTAAGAACTGTAACAACATTAAAACAGATCTTTCATATATAAACTATAAAAACTTCGAAGAAAAAGAAGATAAATAAAATAGAATAGTGCCCGAGTGTACCCTTAAACAAAAAAGGTTGTATTCGATATAATACATCCGTTTACAATTTGTGGTGAACCACTTACAAAGTATATTGAATGATTGATAAGAATCTTTTATTTTAGTTTTATACATTATTTCTTATCATAGTTAATTGACATAATTCGTTTTATTCGTAGACATTACATTGATAATGCATTAATGCATGACTGAGGCTCGGAAAATCATTTCATCTTGATTATGATTTGATAATGGTTTATGATTAATATTGTTATTAGAATTGATTTAAATTAGAATGTAACTTTGGTTGAAATTATCTTTCGTTGTTATTAATCTTTTTGTACGTATGGCATTATTATTATTATTATTATTATTATTATTATTGTTATTTTTATTGTTGTTGTTGTTGTTGTTTTTGTTGTCGTTTTTATTATTATTATTTGGTGCTTTATATTTTTGTGCGTACGGCATTATTATTATTATTATTATTATTATTATTATTATTATTATTATTATTATTATTATTATTAAAATAGAACTGTCGGGGGGAGCACAGATAAACGAATGGCGGCCACAGCAGAATAGAAATATAGGAGAGAAATTGTTATAAAAATCGGATATCAAAGAATATAAAGTAAGTAGTATGAAAATTTTTTTTTTAATTTAAACGAATGAGAAGGTATTGAATCAATGAACGTCGTGGAATAAAATACTTGATGCTGAAAATCTTTTGATATTTCTTAAAGAAGTTCCTGTGAATAGGGCTACTTCGATTAGACCCGCTGTTTTCACTTGTGACGGGCCGAGAGGAGGTTGGGACTCAAAGGCAGGATGAAGGCAACTTAGTAAACTTTATTACAGAACACTCGTTTATATATATTTAAAGTGACGGGCCCAAGAGAAGGTTGTGACTCAAAGGCAGGATGAAAGCAACTGAGTAAACTTTATTACAGAACACTCGTTTATATATACTTAAAGTGACGGGCCAAGAGAAGGTTGTGACTCAAAGGCAGGATGAAAGCAACTGAGTAAACTTTATTACAGAACACTCGTTTATATATACTTAATGTGACGGGCCAAGAGAAGGTTGTGACTCAAAGTCAGGATGAAAGCAACTGAGTAAACTTTATTACAGAACACTCGTTTATATATACTTAAAGTGACGGGCCAAGAGAAGGTTGTGACTCAAAGGCAGGATAAAAGCAAGTGAGTAAACTTTATTACAGAACCCTCGTTTATATATACATAAACCCCAGGCAAAAAGGGCATACAAAACATAACAGGCAATTTCATGTTCAACCGAATAGCTCACCGGTTAACAGTTAACGGTGAGAAAAACAGACGTGTTATTTCAGGTTCTTAGTGCGAGGGGAGAGCGAAGATACAAGCATAATACATAGGCTACACCAAATGAAATGTCGTTACTATGTACGATCGTGTGACACACGGTTTGTACACACCCTTAATATAAAGTTTTTACCCTAAATATTTTTATTCTAATAAAGTTTTTACTATGTAAACTTTTTATTCTGAATATAAAGATTTTACGCTGAATATGAAATTTTCCCCTTAATGTAGTTTTAAAGTGGATATGGAATATTTACTCTAAATGTAAAGTTTTTACTAAAAATATAAAAGTTTTGCCCTGAATATAAAATTTATATTCTGAATATGAAATTTTTACTCTGAATATGAAATTTTACTCTGAATATGAAATTTTTACCCTGACTATAAAGTTTTTATACTAAATATAAAGTTCTGGAGGATTAGTTTCCATCGATTGGACCCAAGGTTTTTAAATGGGAAAGAAACTTGAATACAGTTAATTATATCAAAGACATAATATAGAACTTGTTATGCAATGAATCCACTCGCTAAAACCAAGATAATACATTCATATGTAATAAAAGAAATTTAGATTATTATTATTATTATTATTTTTTTACCAACATCTTGAAAAACACAGAATTACCTCCCGCTATGCAATCAACAAGTGTGGGGGTAGGTGGGGGGTAGTAGTAGAGTGGGCTACTCCGGGAGTTGGGGGAAATTGGGGGGTGATGTTAGTTGGTATTTGCCCTCCCCCCTCCCCCCCTCCCCCTTCTCCTCTTAAGTACTGTTAGCTTGTCTCGCTACTCATGAGTCCAGCCCACACATATCACGTTAAAGGGCCTACTGAAGGTGAGCCTATTCTACTTTGAAGATTTTCTTTTTTTTTCTTTTTTTCATAGGAATTTTGAAACGAAATTAGCATTGTTTACTTGACTTGAATATTTAAATTTTTTAAATCTTGTTAATGTATTACTTGGTATGTGTTTTTTTTTTACGTTAATGTATTACAATTTGTATGTTTATTATTATTATTATTATTATTATTATTATTATTATTATTATTATTATTATTATTGTTGTTGTTGTTGTCTTTGTTGTTTGCTAGTTCAGTTGCTCGAATTTTTTTTTAGATAATTAACGTATCCGAAATTTTGCAAAAAAGAAAAAAAATAAATAAATAAATGAAAGTAACCAAAAATCTTTTCTAGATCGTTCCTTTTTGTTAATATACTATTATGGACAAATAACTAGAGTTGAGATATTCAAAGTGTTATGGTTACTAGTGGAGCGGCTCGCTCTCTCTCTCTCTCTCTCTCTCTCTCTCTCTCTCTCTCCTCTCTCTCCTCTCCTCTCTCTCATCTCTCTCTCTCTCTTACTTCACGAATGCTGTGAACTATATAATTTTTTTCTCTTTCATACTCTACTTAATAAAGAATTTTCCCTCACTTTATAGGGTAAATAGCTTGATGTCTCACAGAGATAGATGATATACATACATACATATATATATATGAATAAATATACATATATACATACATACATACAGTATATGGAATCGGTAAGCTGTATGCAATTATTCAAGAACAATAATAATCTACAATAAAACATTGACTATAATAAAACTCTCCTGACTATACAAAAGACTCTACAAATCTAACCACGTTTAATTTAAATCTAACCACGTTTAATTACTGTGATAAAGTCTTTAGTGGTCAAACCCTTGTTTTCTAGTCTTGGGTAGTGCCATAGCCTCTGTACCATGGTCTTCCACTGTCTTGGGTTAGAGTTCTCTTGCTTGAGGGGTACATTCGGGCACACTTATATCTAATTTCTCTTCTTGTTTTGTTAAATTTGGTATAGTTTATATATAGGAAAATATATATATTTTGGTGTTGTTGTTGTTCTTGAAATGTTTTATTTTTCCTTGTTTCTTTTCCTCACTGGGTTATTTTCCCTGTTGGGGCCCCTGGGCTTATAGCATTCTGCTTTTCCAACTAGGATTGCGGCTTAGTAAGTAATAATAATAATGATAACAATAATAATAATAATAATAATAATAATAATATTTTTTTCTTGTTTCTTTTCCTCACTAGGCTATTTTCCCTGTTGGGACCCCCTGTGCTTATAGCATTCTGCTTTTCCAACTAGGGTTGTAGTTTAGCAAGTAATAATAATAATAATAATAATGATAATAATAATAATAATAATAATAATAATAATAATAAATAATAATAACGGGAAAATAAAAACTGAACGTCATAGAGAATGAATATGACGGCAACTTCTGGATTTCTCATTCCGCCCCTCATCCAGGAACTGACCTGACCAAACATCGCCTAACTCCGTCATTCATTCAGTAGTTCATCAACTTTCCTCTTCCACTGAAATATGATTGGTTGCTGAGCTCGATATTGAGCATCGAGAATTAATTTAAGAAATTATATTTCTTGATTTTAATCACGCGGAAATAAAATGTAATTAATTTAAGCAATTATATTTCTTGATTATAATCACGCGGAAATAAAAGGTAATTAATTTAAGCAATTATATTTCTTGATTATAATCACGCAGAAATAAAAGATAATTAATTTAAGCAATTATATTTCTTGATTAAAATCAAGCGGAAATATAAGATAATCAATTCAAGCAATTATATTTCTTGATTATAATCACGCGGAAATAAAAGGTAATTGATTTAAGAAATTATATTTCTTGATTATAATCACGCGGAAATAAAAGGTAATTGATTTAAGAAATTATATTTCTTGATTATAATCACGCGGAAATAAAAGGTAATTGATTTAAGAAATTATATTTCTTGATTATAATCACGCGGAAATAAAAGGTAATTAATTTAAGCAATTATATTTCTTGATTATAATCACGCGGAAATAAAAGATAATTATTTTAAGAAATTTTATTTCTTGATTATAATCAAGCGGAATTAAAAAGGTAATTAATTTCAGCAATTATATTTGAAAGGTTTAGATAATAATCCCTCGAAATAAGGTGTAAATAAAAGGTAATTAATTTAAGAAATTATATTTGAAAAGTTTAGATAACAATCCCCTCCTAATAATAATAAAAAAAAAGGTAATTAATTAAAGAAATTATATTTGAAAAGTTTAGATACATCATCACTTGGAATAAGATGGAAATAAAAGCTTAGAAATCTAAGAAATTATATTTGGAATATATAAAAGCTTCATCACTCGGAATAAGATGGAAATAAAAGGTAATTAATTCAAGAAATTATATTTGGAATATATAAAAGCTTCATCACTCGGAATAAGATGGAAATAAAAGGTAATTAATTCAAGAAATTATATTTGGAATATATAAAAGCTTCAACACTCGGAATAAGATGGAAATAAAAGGTAATTAATTCAAGAAATTATATTTGGAATATATAAAAGCTTCAACACTCGGAATAAGATGGAAATAAAAGGTAATTAATTCAAGAAATTATATTTGGAATATATAAAAGCTTTCATCACTCGGAATAAGATGGAAATAAAAGGTAATTAATTCAAGAAATTATATTTGGAATATATAAAAGCTTCATCACTTGGAATAAGATGGAAATAAGAGCTAATCTCAAGAATATAAGAATTATCATATTGCGTTATTGTTTTAATTTAATGTGGATTCTGCCATTATGATTATTGAATTCTTATATCCTTTACTGTTAGAAAAAAACCATAATTTTAATCGGAAATTCTCCGTGATAAATATACAGTTCTCAGCCGTATTTCAGTAAAATACAGGCGACGCAATTTTACCTTACTTTGTTATCTTTTACGGGTTGGTAACTAATATCACTCCTTTACGTCAATCTACCCGTTTTCAAACGGTAAAAAACTTGAAATAAATGTTGCCAGGTATTTGCCGTTTTTTTATATACAAATTTTCAATTGTTGTTATCCAATACTTAGAGATTTATACCAAATAAAGTACATTTCAAACACATAAGAATTGTATAATTTAGATTTTACATTGTTGAATACCTTAAATGATCTCAATTTGATAGAACCAAGGTTATCATGGCACCTGAGTAGAACAGATCACGATAAAAATTCATTACTGGAAAGAATCGGAACGTACTATTCAATTAACCCAAGGAGAACAGCCCCGAGCACAGCCATTGAATTGACAGTTAATCATCGTACCTAATGCAGTTGCAGGGAATAGCAATAGGGCTTTGGGTAGTGGGGGGGGGGGGGGGTGGTGGGGTTAGGGTATACGAGGTTATCGTACGCGAGAGCCAACTATTATTATTTATTATTATTATTTTTTTTTCCCCTTAGTAGGGGGTTAAGAGCGAGGCAAGAGGAAAGATCGGCGAACTGATGTTTTCAGGAGAGTGTTGGTGACATTAGCAGCCTGCAGGGATGGAAGGTGAGGGGGAAAAGATGAGGCGTTTAGGGGGGGATGGGGATTTAGGGGAAGATGTGGGGGGGAGGGGGTGGGATGATTCCTCCGCGGGGGACACGTGACACGAGGAAGGGGAGATAATGTAAAGAGAGAGAGAGAGATAGAGAGAGACCACAGAGGAAAAAGCGAGTATGAAATGGAAGTATGAGTTGTGAATGTTAATGAGAGGAAAAGAGAGAGAGAGAGAGAGAGAGAGAGAGAGAGAGAGAGAGAGCAGAGGAAAAAGCTAGTATGAAATAGAAGTATGAATTGTGAATGTTAAGGAGAGAGGGAGAGAGAGAGAGAGAGAGAGAGAGAGAGAGAGAGAGTATGAAATAGAAGTATGAATTGTGAATGGTAAGGAGAGAGAGAGAGAGAGAGAGAGAGAGAGAGAGAGAGAGTTAAATGACTCGAACGGAAGCAATTGAAGCCCCTTCCTTAATAGGTATCGGTTGACGTCCGTCAGCTGTTAATTATGTATCTTGTCGTTAATCAACTATGGATGGCCGCAGCCAAGTTGGAGGAAGGAATGGGGTGGTTAGTTTTATTAGATTGGCAATAATGTCGCAATTTTTGTAATGTTTCAATGGAATATATCACTATGCAAATATATTTGTGTCTCCATGTTTTTTTCTAAATGTTGGGATATTTTTTTTCATGTCAGAGAGATTTTATCAAATATGGAGATTTTTTCAATGGAGGAAGACTTATTATGGTGGAATTTTATATATATATATATATATATATATATATGTATATATATATATATATATATAAAATTTTAATGGAAAGACAATTTTGTAATGGTGAGAATTTTTTTTTTCATAGTGTATAGATTTTTCTTTTAATGGGCAAGTTTTTTTTATTTAATGTGGACATTTCTATTTAATAATTGAGAATTTTATTTTGATCGGTAATTTTATTTTCTAATGGTGAGGCTTTTTTTGTTTTTGTTTTTTGGCAATAGCCGATACATATTTTGCTACTGGTAAGGAGATTTTTTTTTCTGTGTTGATGAGTAAGTTTTTATATCAATTATAAGATTTTTTTGAATTGGGAATTTTTTTTAAATTGTGAATTGCATTTTAAATGGCATGGATTTATTAGAATGGATAAAGGATCACTGATCATTTCAACGGAAAGAGGTTACTTCGTGTAAGAATTATAGCTTATTAAACGAGATAACTCAAGTACGAATTCTGTAATTCTCTTGTTTAAGTAGTGAAGGAGATTATATATTTATATAATATATATATATATATATATATATATATAATATTTGTATATATATGATAAATTTTACACATTTTGACGTGTTTTTCATATTCAAATAAGCCATGTATTTTAATACCTTAATGTCTGGATTCTCTTACCGACTTCGGATCAGAGCCCCAAGGCGGAACCACTCAAAGACAATAGCTTCTGACGGCCGGGAATCGAACCGTGATCCAAGAAGCTTGCAAGACAGTGACGATACCATTTAGCCATGTGTGTGCGTGTGTATGTTTGTTTGTGTGTGGAGTGCTGATGCAAGCCTCATGTTCTTCACCTCTTTAGGTGCAACACATTGCTATGGGCTGTTTGGGTTAATTGTACGAAGGATTTAAGCTGATAAAGTCTGTATGATTTCATCATATTCGGGAATAGAAAGTTGGTCTACTTTCTATATAGAATATTGTTATTACAGCTATATTACTGGAGTCAGTACTTGGATGGGTGACCAAGAACAGAGAGAGAGAGAGAGAGAGAGAGAGAGAAGAGAGAGAGAGAGAGAGAATTTTAACCCACATCCTGATTACATTATTGAGAGAGAGAGAGAGGAGAGAGAGAGAAGAGAGAGAGAGAGAGAGAGAGAGAGAGAGAGAGAATTTAAAACCACAACCTAATTACATTATTATTACAAACCAGATGTGTTTTGATTTTAGTATTAATTCCTTTCCATTATCGTTGTAGAAGAAATGAAGTAGAATTTGGAAACATTATTCCAGAAAAAAACCTAAATGAAGTGAATTAATAAAAATGAATAAGAACGGTAAATATTAACATACACCTCCATACCTACAGCTGTCATTGTAATATTTTCGTTAAAGCCAGCCATAAGTAAACATATAAAAACAAATTTTTTTTTTTCAATCTTGATGGCTGACGTGTGTCGTGTAGTTTAGAGATGACGCGATGTTGGTTGTTTTTTTGATTTTTGTTTTTTTTGTTTTTTGTTTACCTGGCTGGTTGATGTAGTTTGTGTTGTCTTTTATGGGTTCAGTAAGTTTTGAAATTTGGATGTCATGCCATCTCTTGAAATAATGTCGGAAAATAGATAGATTTCTCTCTCTCTCTCTCTCTCTCTCTCTCTCTCTCTCTCTCTCTCTGACACACACTTGTATATAATTATATATATATATATATATATATATATATATGTGTGTGTGTGTGTGTATAGAATAGTGTACGCGACCGTCAAAAATGACTGCTGAATATTTAGATAGATATGCACCACACCCACATACTTCCCCCTCTCCCCAGGATACTACCACTCCCCTACTCGGGGAGAGCTGAACGGGACCGTAAAGAAGTATATGTTTATATACAGTATGTATATATATATATATATATATATACAGTTTATATATATATATATATATATATATATATATACATATATATACAGTTTATATATATATATATATATATATAGTCATACACTTGATCCTTATTAAATAGAGAATTAAGATAGGCAAGTACCGGGCATGAAATGCTTTTCTGTTGATATGCTGTGTGTGTAAGTATTGAAGTCACATGTATTTGTATTCAGCCCTTGAATCTCAAGATAGATAAATTTCTATCAAAACGTTCTGCAAAAGTTATATCATACTTATCACATAATATTCAGTTTTGACTAACGGAACCAGATGGGCCGTATAATTTATCATGTAAATTTTTTCCATTTTTGTGGTACTTCTGGGGATTTCTGTGGTACTTCTGGGGATTTCTGTGGTACTTCTGGGATTTCTGTGCTACTTCTGGAGATTTTTATGGTACCTCTGGGATTTATTAACTAATTGATGCATATTTTTTCCTTTCTGTGTACTTCTGGGGATTTCTGTGGTACGTTTGGGGATTTCTATGGTACTTCTGTGTATTTTTGTGTGTACTTTTAGGGATTTTATTGAGTAAATGATGCATATTTGACTATTATTATAATTATTATTATTATTATTATTATTATTATTATTATTATTATTATTATTTTACATAATAGTTTATATATAACAAGAAGAAAATAAATACATTAATCCCACTTGAGGGTGAAATGATGGATGAAATGAAATGGAAATAAAATCTGCCTCAATTTATTTTGCTATTTTTTATTAATGACTTACAGTTATTCGATACGAAACCTCAGTTATATTTTCGAAGCGAAATGGCTCGCATGCAATCTTCTCCTTGTAATCTATTGTGTAATACAACTTCGAGTAATGGGGTCTGGGAGATGTTCCTCGGCTGACAGGGATGTCTGCGAAAAACAACATGAATTTAATAGAAGCCTCCCTTTTGGTGGTAGATTAAGTTTTATTTCATCTTTCGGTTTACTTAATTATTTTTTTATGGTTTTTTATCATTGACTTTTATTTTATTGTGAGAAGGGAATGAATTAATGTTTGATATTTTCGTAAATGAGATTTTTTAAAAATATTACCATCGGGTGTTAATTAATGTTTTATTTTATTTGCAGTAAATATTTCTAGATATTTTTTTGTAAATGAGGATTTTATAAATGTTACTATCTGGTGTTTATGGAGTTATCATTGACTTTTATTTTATTTTGAGAAGGGATGGAATTAATGTTTTATTTTATTTGCCGTAAATATTTTTTTTTAAATGAGGATTTTAAAAATATCATCATTTAGTGTTATGGAGTTACCATTGACTTTATTTTATTGTGAGAAGGGAAGGAATTAATGTTTTATTTGCCGTAAATATTTTAGATATTTTTTTTTTTTTTGTAAATAAGGATTTTAAAATTATTACCATCTGGGCGTTTATGGCATTGTCATTTACTTATTTTATCGTGAGAATGGAAGGAAATTAATGTTTTATTTGCCGTAAATTTTTTTTTTTTTTTTTTTTTTTTTTTTGTAAATGGGGATTTTAAAAATATTACCATCTGGTTTTATAGATTGATGTTAAGGATAAAACAGGTGCCTTTATGTAGCCCAGACTAGAATAAGACAAAAAGAAGGCAAATAATTAAAAGGGTTCAAGCTCATATTAAATGATTGATTTAGGAAACATAGAAACAGAAAAAGACTTTCAAAGTTTAAAGGGTGAGGAAATGTTCCATTATAACCAAAGATGATATGAACTCTTTCAAAACTCCCATTTTAGATCATCCCGTTTGATATAGACAGATTAGGATTGCTATATTTCAAGAAAGTTTAAAATGGTATTTGTGATTGTATATCCGACATGTATAAGCCTATGAACACACACACCACAGATTGCAAATAAAGTACAGAAGGAAGAGAAGACGAAGAACTGACGAGCTAAGAAAACTTGCGGGTATAGACTGGTATAGAACGACCAAAAAAAACCAGACACGTGTGGAAGGGCATGTTTGAGGCCTTTGTCCTGCAGTGGACTAGCAACGGCTGAAGATATATATATTATATATATATATATCATATATGTATATATATATATATATATATTACATATACATATATATATATATACATAGACATATATATATATATATATATACATATACAAATATATGTATACGTGTTTGTGTGTCTGTATATATATATATATATTATATATCACTTTTATTCGTAGAGAAAAAATATGTGCAATATGAGTCATTAAATGTGCAAATTAATTCAATCCACAGTGAACTGATGAGCAAATATATTAAGTATAGTAATAATGATTTTCTTATTATTGAAGGGACCGATCCCTAATTACAAGAAGGAAAAATGAATAAGAGGATAATTCTAATCTTTTCTGATTACTTTTATATCTTTGTTATTTCAATCTGTGTTTCATTGACATTTTTTTTCTTTTTATTATTTGGCATTATATGCTCCTTATTCTTTTTTTATTGAAGTTTTTATGGGTTCACGTCAATGTGCATATCTTTTGAATGATAATATATAATCATGCATTTTTATGAATATCCATAAATTCAAAAACCTTCATGAGATAGCTTATCGGATTGACCTTCCATAAAGTATTCTTTTCATCTTATGTATCAAGTGCGCTTTTTAGTTGTGTTGTGAGGCTATGAGTTCTGCATGTCCTCGTGTCTGTCCCTTTTTGCCATTACAACTTCTTTTGTATTGTTGATAGGATATTCAATTAATCTCCTTATAGATGCAAACCATTATGTATATAAGATTTGAAAGGAAATCGTATATATGTCCATGTTTCTATACGTTGTATCTTTTATTATATAAGGGTTTTGCTTAAAAATGAAACGTTGGGTCCAAAGTCCGTAGACTTTTTACATATCTATAACCTTAGTATTGACATTTGAGACTTCCTCTTTGGCTTACTCCACTTTATGAAGCACATTTTGGCGACGAGAAGGTAGTGAACTTGTAACTTGAATCAAGTCTGGGGAGAAAATTGCCTAAGTTATTTGGCTTTGCAAATCGTCGTAATGTCTTTAACTCTCCTTCAGGCATAGTACTTCTATAGACAAGTAGAACGCATATGGGTTAGGGATCTGTATTATATCATCAGTGGTTACATAATGCGTGTTATTATGCTTAATTTACATATGGGTATTAACTTCCAAGAAGGGGTTCACAGAATTAAAATATTTATATAAAAAAGAAAAAAATATTTTAAAATTCGAATATAAGGAAAAGTACAAGATACGCAATGTGTGTTTGCATGTAAAGTATGTATTTACCTTACTGTTATAAAAAGCATATTTACAAAAGAATTTATCTAGATCTACAGATCATGAATTTATAAGTATACGCCTATATTTTTATGTACGCTATTTATGTACGCTTACTTACGGTATATAATTTGATTTATGACGGAACTCTGCTATGAGACAGAATGAGTAAAGTCATATGGTAAGAGAGAGAAAAGAGGCTCTGGAGGGAGGGAGGAGGGACATAGGGAGAATGAAGGGACAACAAGGGGAAGGGACGGTAGTGTCACTAACAGCTGTGAGGGCGGCATGTCTCACTCTCCTCCCCCCCCCCCCCCTCCTCTTCATTCTTACCTACTGTACCCATCTACCCTCCCTACCCTACCAAACCCAGTGTCGCATCCCAGTCCCTCTTCAAGATGATGACAACACTTACCCCCCGAAAATACCCCCTCCCCCCTCCCTCCACATGGCTGAATGACCTTATCCTCCCCTTCCTATAACCCCCCCCCCCCATCGCATCGTCTACAGCTTCCATCTATCTCTTCTTCGGCAATTCTTTTATTGGGGAGATAAGCAGTTTCCTGGACCCAGCTGGCTTTTTTTTTTCTTTTTCTTTTTTTTCTTAGGCGTTTCCTCTGTATTTTAGTAGAGCCTTTTATATCAAGTATGAATGATATGCTGTTTTGTCAAAGAAATTCAAGGATTTTATAATATAAAAACAGAGTTTTTACAAAAATGTTCCTCAAAATAATTAATGTAAATTTCACATTGTTATATTTACAACAAAACTTCAGTGTGTGAACGTTAATTAAGAGTACTTCGTAATGTACTTCAAGTAATTTATTGTACTGTATTTTTAAATAACATCAAACAAATTGCTTATAGAGGCTTAGGACTCGTATGAAGAATTTATCCTTTACATGTTTGATTTTTTTCACTAAGAAGACTGTTATGTATCGTACATGAAAACATTCCTTGAAGATATTTCATTGCACTACATGTAACGTTACACGAAACACGGTTTGTAAAAGGCAGAAATTCATTGAGAGTTATGCTGGCAATGCAGAGTGGTGTTGTAAGAAACATTCAATAAGTAGGTCCACTGATTGCTGACGAAAGTATTGTTGCGTGAATTTTTTAGAAAAGGTTTTCGTCAATGGTATGTAATATTACAAGTTCTGCAATTCCCGAGAGAGAGGAGAGAGAGAGAGAGAGAGAGAGATGAGAGAATGATTCAATGTTGAGAATTCTGGTGAGTATATTGTGAACATGAGAGAGAGAGAGAGAGAGAGAGAGAGAGAGAGAATGATTCAATGTTGAAAATTCTGGTGAGTATATTGTGAATCATGTTCTATTCACACACACACACACGCACACACACACACACACACACACACACATATATATATATAAATATATATATGCGTAAAAATCACAGGAAAACGTGATGCTCAGATGCAGAAGAACCACAGGGAAAATGAAAATACAGAATATACACTTGAGTCCTGACTAGTTTCGTGATCCTCTGAGGAAGTATCACGAAACTAGTCAGGACTTTATTGTATATTTCGTATTTTCATTTTCCATGTGGTTCTTCTGCATATATATATATGTATGTATATATGTATATATGTATTATATATATATATATATTTATATGTGTATATAAGTTTATATCCTTATATGTTTACATATATATATATATATATATATATATATACATATATATACTGTATATATATATACAGACAAAACTATCTGAAGTTCAAAATTGTTGCAAATGCTTTTCTGTTGGACAAGTTGACATATAGGTGCCGTATCTTGGTTTATATATGATAAATCTATTATAAGTTGTTACTGAATTGATATATTTAAGAAAAAAAATTATTACTCATATATCTTTAGTTTTCTGTATCCTTTTCCTACTTTCCCTGTTGGAAGCCCTTGGACTGATATATTATTGACTGGGAATAATATATGTATTATATATGTATATATACATTAGCTATATATGTATAATCTATGCATACATATCTATATGTATAGACAGTATCAATATATGAAAGTCTTTATCTTAGTAATATATACAGTATATATATATATATACTAGTATATATATAGATATATATATATATATATATATATATGTATACACACATACACATACTCATTATATATAATTATTTACACAACGACAACAAATGCAGCTGTTTTTATTTCTAATGCAAGACAAAGGCATCAGACAGGTCAATTTATGTCTGGGCTTTGGCTAGTTTTCATCACCACGCTATCCACTGTGGATTGATAATGATGGGAGACTTAGTCTGATCACTCAAAGTAAACCAACATTACTGGTTGACCTGGGATAGTACACCTTTGGTGATCATGGTGGATATATAGTTTATATTGGAGATATTTATTTTGATGTTGTTACTCTTCCTGAAAATAATTTTGTTTCCTTTTTTTCCTTTCCTCACTGGGTTATTTACCTGTTGAATCCCCTAGGCTTATAGCATCCTGCTTTTCCAACTTGGGTTGTAGCTTGGCAAGTAAATAATAATAATAATTATAACGCACAGAGCCTTTCACCAGGTTAAGGTATCCCCACTCAGAAAGGTATATATATATATATATATATGTATATATATTATATATATATATATGTGTGTGTGTGTATATGTAAATATATGTATATATATATGTATCTATATATATATATATATACATATATATAATATATATATGTGAGAGAGAGAGAGAGAGAGAGAGAGAGAGAGAGAGAGAGATGGCTTTACACGGTCGAGACGAGGATGACCTCAACGAGAGCCTCCTCCCCTTTTTGATGATGAATTGGTGGCATATGTTTTGAAGCGGCAGTGATCACTCTCGTCTGTTATCGCCCACTGTCCTTTCATAAAATCAAATTTGATTTAAAGAATACTAATTATCATCTTATTACATTTATAAATATAAAAAGAGAGCTTTTAAGATGAATGATTTCATTTAGTTAACTACAGTCAATTTCATGGGTATCTTCTCCGGGGGATAAATATACTCAGGTATCGGCAGTATTGTCTTGGGTAATACTGAAATATTCATGAGATCTAAGTGTTGGCAAATGGAATTGCAATTGCAATAGAACTCAACTTGGCCATTGACAAATATATAGGAAAAATATCCTTTGGCTCTATGCTTGCCAAAATTGTACATTTTTGGTTTGAAAATTTAAAAAAGAATTTTTATTGCTTTCATTTCCTTAATTACGTTTTTAATGAATTGCCAAAAATCAAGTCTTCATGTCCGAAATTGTGGAACATATTTAAGTACTTAGTTCACTGTAAAGGTTAAAGGTATCCAGCGTTAGTTTCAGTTTCATGTGAAAAGATACTCACCAGAACGTCAGCTGGGCAAGCCCAACCCCCCACTGTGGTTCCCAAATTCAGCAGAAAGCTCCCAAATAAACAGCTTTAAACTTGCTGTCTTAGGTGTCCATCTGCCTAGCGAATGCAAGGTGAATGCATTATCGCTTTACTAGCAAGTCTATTTTTCACCTCTGATAAGAAAAATACTTAATCACAAAATATTAATAGATGGATATTCAAATCATATGTATGTAATATACATTCCTAGATAACAAACAAGAATATTTACATATACGTATATATATATATATATATATATAATATATATAATATAAATATTCATGTGGAAATAATGCCAGTTTATTGTACTAAGTGAACATGTTATTTATTTTTATATCTTATGTTCGAGTTATGTATTGTATATGTTATACTGAGTTGCATATATCTTTTCTTACTCTCTTCCTTCCAAAGATATTCCTTAAAGAAAACGATTCTCTGGACCAGTAGTTCATTTTTCCTATTTGGTGGCGATACTCGAAATTCGAACGACAGTTCTCAATATTAGGGAAAATAAGTGTTTATTTTTTCTATGTTTTTCTCTTATCATCATTTATTTGGCTTATTTGTAACTGTTATTTTGTAATTTATCCCACAGAGTAGGAAAAATCCCGTCTTGACATTCCATAGCACTCCACAAATAGTGATAGAAGCTGTTTAACCCTACTATAATTTTGACTATGGAATCATATGGGTATAAAATATGTATAGCCTATCCTATGATACCTTAGGCTAGAATTAATATGACTTTTTATAGGTATTATTTAGGTGTCGCACGAATCAGCCTTAAGTTGGTATCGATGACTATTAGGTGTTACACGAACTGGAATGTGAGTAGATGATGAATTTTAGGTGTCAAATGAGCTAATGTTGATGACTTTTATGTGTTAAACTTGAAGGAATACAAGCTAGTGCCAATGACTTTTGTGTCACACAAGCAAGAATGCAAATTGGCGTCAATAACTTTTAAGGGTCACACAAGCATGGATGTGAGCTGGTGTAAAAAATTTTAGATGTCACATGAATTGGACTCAGAATTGGTGTCAATAATTTTTAGGTCTCACATGACCTGAAATATATGCTGTTATAGGACTTTTAGGTGTTACACGAGCAGAAATTCAAGTGGTATCTGTGACTTAGGTGTCAGACAAGCAGAAATGCAAGTGGTAGCATTGACTTAGGTGTCACACGAGCAGAAATGCAAGTGGTAGCAGTGACTTAGGTGTCACACGAGCAGCAATGCAAGTGGTATCAGTAACTTAGGAGTAACACGAGGAGAAATTCAAGTGGTATCTGTGACTTAGGTGTCAGACGAGCAGAAATGCAAGTGGTAGCAGTGACTTAGATGTCACACGAGCAGCAATGCAAGTGGCATCAGTGACTGGGGTGTTACACGAGCAGAAATTCAAGTGGTATCTGTGACTTAGGTGTCAGGCGAGCAGAAATGCAAGTGGTATCAGTGACTGGGGTGTTACATGAGCAGAAATTCATGTGTATATGGTGTCAGGTGAGCAGCAATGCAAGTGGTATCAGTGACTGAGGTGTTACACGAGGAGAAATTCAAGTGTATAAGGTGTGACACGTGCAGCAATGCAAGTGGTATCTGACTGAGGTGTTACACGAGTGTGACACGAGCAGCAATGCAAGTGGTATCAGTGACTGAGGTGTTACATGAGCAGAAATTCATGTGTATATGGTGTCAGGTGAGCAGCAATGCAAGTGGTATCAGTGACTGAGGTGTTACACGAGGAGAAATTCAAGTGTACAAGGTGTGACACGTGCAGCAATGCAAGTGGTATCTGACTGAGGTGTTACACGAGTGTGACACGAGCAGAAATGCAAGTGGTATCAGTGACTGAGGTGTTACATGAGCAGAAATTCATGTGTATATGGTGTCAGGTGAGCAGCAATGCAAGTGGTATCAGTGACTGAGGTGTTACACGAGGAGAAATTCAAGTGTATAAGGTGTGACACGTGCAGCAATGCAAGTGGTATCTGACTGAGGTGTTACACGAGTGTGACACGAGCAGCAATGCAAGTGGTATCAGTGACTGAGGTGTTACACGAGGAGAAATTCAAGTGTATAAGGTGTCACACGAGCAGCAATGCAAGTGGTATCAGTGACTGAGGTGTTACATGAGCAGAAATTCAAGCTGTATCAGTGACATAGGTGTCAGATGAGCAGCAATGCAAGTGGTATCAGTGACTTAGGTGTCACACGAGTAGCAATGCAAGTGGCATCTGTGACTTAGGTGTCGGACGAGCAGAAATGCAAGTGGTATCAATGACTTAGGTGTCAGACGAGCAGCAATGCAAGTGGTATCAGTGACAGGTGTTACACGAGCAGAAATTCAAGTGGTGTCTGACTTAGGTGTCAGGCGAGAAGAAATGCAAGTGGTATCAGTGACCGAGGTGTTACACGAGCAGAAATTTAAGTGGTATATGTGACTTAGGTGTCACACGAGCAGCAATGCAAGTGGTATCAGTGACTGAGGTGTTACTCGAGCAGAAATTCAAGTGGTATCTGTGACTTAGGTGTCACACGAGCAGAAATGCAAGCGGTATCAGTGACTTAGGTGTCACATGAGGAGAAATTCAAGTGGTATCATTAACCGAGGTGTCACACGAGTAGCAATGCAAGTGGTATCTGTGACTTAGGTGTCAGACAAGCAGAAATTCAAGCGGTATCAGTGACTTAGGTGTCACACGAGTAGCAATGCAAGTGGTGTCTGTGACTTAGGTGTCAGACGAGCAGAAATGCAAGTGGTATCAGTGACATAAGTGTCACATGAGCAGAAATGCAAGCGGTATCAGTGACTTAGGTGTCACACGAGTAGCAATGCAAGTGGCATCTGTGACTTAGGTGTCGGACGAGCAGAAATGCAAGTGGTATCAGTGACATAAGTGTCACATGAGCAGAAATGCAAGCGGTATCAGTGACTTAGGTGTCACACGAGTAGCAATGCAAGTGGCATCTGTGACTTAGGTGTCTGACGAGCAGAAATGCAAGTGGTATCAATGACTTAGGTGTCAGACGAGCAGCAATGCAAGTGGTATCAGTGACAGGTGTTACACGAGCAGAAATTCAAGTGGTGTCTGACTTAGGTGTCAGGCGAGCAGAAATGCAAGTGGTATCAGTGACCGAGGTGTTACACGAGCAGAAATTTAAGTGGTATATGTGACTTAGGTGTCACACGAGCAGCAATGCAAGTGGTATCAGTGACTGAGGTGTTACACGAGCAGAAATTCAAGTGGTATCTGTGACTTAGGTGTCACACGAGCAGAAATGCAAGCGGTATCAGTGACTTAGGTGTCACATGAGGAGAAATTCAAGTGGTATCATTAACCGAGGTGTCACATGAGTAGCAATGCAAGTGGTATCTGTGACTTAGGTGTCAGACAAGCAGAAATTCAAGCGGTATCAGTGACTTAGGTGTCACACGAGTAGCAATGCAAGTGGTGTCTGTGACTTAGGTGTCAGACGAGCAGAAATGCAAGTGGTATCAGTGACATAAGTGTCACATGAGCAGAAATGCAAGCGGTATCAGTGACTTAGTTGTCACACGAGCTGAAATGCAAATGGTATCGGTGACTTGGGTGTCACACGAGCAGAAATGCAAGTGGTATCGTTGACTAAGGTGTCACACAAGCAGCAATGAAAGTGGTATCAGTGGATTTTAGGTGTCACACGTGCAGAAATGCAAGCTAGTGTCAATGATTTCTAGTAGTCACATAAGCAAAATTGTGATCTGGTGTAGATGAGTTTTAGTTTCACTTGAGCAAGAGTACAAAAAATAAAAACATTTCCTCCTGACTTAGTTGAATATCACCCATAAATGAAGGGATTTTGACAACATATGTGTGTCATATGAGCACTTTAAAACACAAGGTGATTGAATCCTTTTGTAAATTAGTTTCATTTTGAATATGAGCAGATTTCTTGTCCAAGATATCAAAGATACGAGAATTTTACACTTCCAAAGTAGTTTGAAGGAGAGTTAAGAATATTTATTTTACTGTGATAAATTTCGTTTTTATGCCATTCACTGACCTTTTCAGAAAGAAGCACATTTAGAGTAGAAATTCAGGAAATCAAATTAATTGTAGATTAAAAGTAGCAGGAATAAGGCCAGAATATTTCAAATTTTAATAGAACTTATGTTTAAAGCTCGCCATTTTTACATATTTTTAATATAATGTATAATATTATAGCATCTAAGTTAGTTAAGTATAGATAATCATCAAATAAGCGTTCACCGGATCTGACATTAACCTATAAATATTTCATATTCATCCTCGAGTTCGTTTATGGAGGTCTTCATATTGTGATATTGGACTCCATAAGGGACCCTTTTATTTGTCAGTTATAGTTCATAATTTCCATGATTTACTTTTGTGTCCCAACTGTTTTTAATCGACGTGTGTCTGGTTTCTTCACAAAATTCCCAAGTGTTAACATCTTATGAGTTTTTGGAGCTAAGTCTTGGTGCCGTATTATTATTATTATTATTATTATTATTATTATTATTATTATTATTATTATTATTATTATTGTTTTTGTTGTTTTTATTGTTATTATTTTTGTTTATTTGTTTTTGTTATTATTATTATTATTATTATTATTATTATTATTATTATTATTATTATTACAGCCAAGCTATAACACTAGTTGGAAAAGCAAGATGCTATAAGACCAAGGGCTCCAACAGAGAAAAATAGCCCAGTGAGGAATTGAAACAAGGAAATAAACTACAAGAGAGGTAATAAACAATCAAAATACTATCTTTTAAGAAAATATGCTGAGCAATCTTTCTTTTAGAGACATCTTGATTCGGTATTCATATGTTCTTCAGAGTATAGGCATGAATATGTAATTCTCATTCTCATTATTGCATTGTTTACTCCCTACTTGAATAAACCTTGTAACTTTTAACTATTGTAATGACTTCTTAACTTTTATGGTTTTAATTGAATTCTCTCTTATTTTTCTATATAATAAATGCTATCGGCGTCAATGACCATAGATGTCAGGATGCCAGAAAACCTTCAGTCAATCAATCAATCAATAATTGATAAAATTGGGGAAGATCTTATCAAAACATTAACATGGAACTACTCTTGGCGGTACTTAGTTTTATAAAAAGAAACTTTAAACGTGTTCATATTAAGAAAAGTTGTTATGAAAGCTACATTTTTGAACAACTCATCAAATAAAGATGGTTCTAATTTTCTCAAATATAAAATGACTGACGGGTAGGTGGCAAAAATTAGCCTAACTCTGTAAGAGTCCAGCTTGTCGAATTTGGTAGCTAAATCTCCTTTTGATAATAATAATAATAATAATAATAATAATAATAATAATAATAATAATAATAATAATAATAATAATAATAATAATAATAATAAAGTTGGCAAAGGGTTTCCCAATTAACAGTCTACAATGAACGAAAATATCAGAACATTTCAGAAACAGTGATGTTAAGCTGCAGAGGACCAATACTCGCCTTGCGGAATCCCATTAAAGGCAATGGAAGTAAATGTTTATAGGAGGGAGGAGGAGGTCACAAAGAAAGGATGCAATAACCATTGGGCTAATCGCCCTCTCTTTATCTGCTGGAATAACTGGACCCTAGATATACACAGCTCTCTCTCTCTCTCTCTCTCTCTCTCTCTCTCCTTTATGGAGTTTACCCCGCCAGAAGAAATATTTCGAATAGCTCAATTAACCACTTCCCTTTCTGTAATTGGGTCTCTCTCTCTCTCTCTCTCTCTCTCTCTCTCTCTCTCTCTAAGAGTTTTGGTTTTTAATTTCTCTTTTGTTTCCAGATCCAGGATCATCGTTCATCTTTATTTTTGTCCTCTCTCTCTCTCTTTCTCTCTCTCTCTCTCTCTCTCTCTCTCTCTCTCTCTCTCTCTCTCAGTCTCTTCCCTTTGCCGGGAGAGATTTTTTTGTGTGTCTTTTTCACGAATCTGCAAATTCCATTTTCAAGGCGACTGAATTCCCCCCATCCCCTTAAAAACAAATCATTTGCTGTATTTCCAATTCAATAAGTCGCCCTGATATCGTCGTTGGCAGTCTGGTTTGCTCTAATAAAAACTTTCCATTCAAGTTTATATCACAGATATCAAAACATAAAACCCGACATAGTCCCCTGCTTGTGACAGTCGGAGAGTTATTTCAACCAGATAAATCCGGCCCCGTGAGAATAACTGTCAGGACGAACATGCCCGGTCTATGGCCTCTACGTCACGGGGCCCCAGGGTCGTTTTTTCCCGGCCTCTCCGGCCGTGTGGGTTGCTGCTGTAATGCTCCGTCCATCACATTTTCACAATATTTCTTGAAAGGCGATGATTCTCCTTATAGTAACGATCATTTCTCTTTTTACATCGCTCGCGCCGGACAATTACTCGTCGTTTTGTTCCATGTTATGGGAAAAGAAAACCTTCGGTCGTATCTTCATTTTCATTCCCTATTTTTTTCGTTAGCTTTCGACCGAGGCTCTTCAGGGGTTTTCCTCGTTTCGATACTGGGCATAAACAAGGCCTGCTTTAAGGCCCAACGCAAAAATCGAGGACGGCGGCAGGGCCGGATAAAAGCTGGCATGGGATCCGTGTAAATCGGACCAGAGGCGAGGCCCGCTGGAGACGATAATCTGTGAAAAACTTCTCTCTTTTGGGGGAGAAAAACTTCCATCATATTTTCAATATCCAATCGTTCCTGATGGAGGCCCCTATTGACGGCAATATGATTTGGTAAGAAGTCGCTCTCTGGCTGATGCCTGGGCCCTCTGGCCTGAGGCGAGCCTGAGCGTGTGCGTGTGACTGTATGTGTGTGCAAGTACGCTCGCGTGAGTCCGCGCACACAACGTGTACACCCGTGAGCGGAAATGTGATGCTGTGCTAAGTCTTCATTTGTGTACATCTCTTGAATGCGTCAGCCGAGAGGCGCTTTATTCGCGAGCATTGTTTATTATGTATCTGTAACGCTTCGCTCTTCGAATGTTGGTGTTTATCGGCCGCCCATGAGACTCTGTCAATTTTGTGTTTGTCATAAAGGTATTTTAGAGGCTCCGATGTTTATGCTTTTTTACTGACGTCAGGGAGGTTTTTTTTGTGTCGTTTTCCCGTTTCTGTTGATGTTGCCCGTCTGTCTGGCTCATTTATCATATTTTATACATGTTTAGGTAGTGCTAAGACTGATACATTGGGGTGTTTATTATTATTATTATTATTATTATTATTATTATTATTATTATTATTATTATTATTATAACAAAATATCAATAATAGTAATAATTATTATTATATTTGTCACTGTAATTAGCATCCTCGTATTTATATATATATATATATATATATATATATATATATATATATATATATATATATATATATATATATATATATATATATATATATATATATATATATATATATATATATATATATATATATATGTATATATATTATATATATATATATATTTATAAATTTGTTTTAGTCAATTATTACGTTGCTTGTATGGAGATAAGATGTATTATTATTATTATTATTATTATTATTATTATTATTATTGTTATTATTATTATTATTATTATTATTATTATTATTATTTTTATTGTTGTTTTTATTATTGTTGTTGTTGTTGTTGTTGTTGTTGTTGTTTATACCCAAGATTAAATTGAATGGATCCAATTCCCCTTCTGAGATTCAAGGGAACTTTGACATGAGAAGCATGAAGTTTAATTATGGGAAATAAAAAACAAAGTATATTTGATGAATCAAAGATGGAAAGAACGAAAACACATTACATAATAGTAGAATGTACAAATTTATAAGAATGATTTCTTTTTCAAGAAATGGTGTTAGGGGAGGGATGAAAGAGAGAAAAAAATAAATGTATATTTAAATTGATCTGCAAAATAATATAAAGTACCGAACGTTTATTTTGCATTTTCTTGTTTAATATTTAAAAAAAGGTTATATAATCCAAAATGTGTATTGCGTACTGAAAGAAATATATAAATAAATTATTTTTCTTGGTAGTAGTATATTGTAGATTTTCTCATTATCGTGTTGTACAGTTGGCTTCTTTAATTCTGGTACACTTCATAGGAAGCAAAGGGGATATCAGTGTACTGGAATTAATGTAGCCAACTGTATCATCCTGTTACCTTTTTTTCTATTCCTTTCATTTCCAATTCTTTGCTTTACGATTTTTTTCTTCCCAATGCAACTTCCTGGTTTATCTCCCGGGGTCCTCCCCCCCTTGAGTTATGCCTGTGCTCTGATTGGCCTCCTAGACCCAACGCCAACCATATGACCCAAAATTTATAGATGATTTCTTGAAATTTTGATGATAGGAACTTCAATTTAGATTCATTTAGATTCAACTCTAAATACTTCACAAAAATGGATTATAAGTGATGAAGTATAACATTACCTTAGTCTTATATAATAAAACAGAATCTTAGTAAATACAGCTTATGATAATCAAACAGAGGCTTGAGTTGGTGCAGAGACCTACCGTAGAGGTGCCATATGCCTTTACCTGACCAATGTCTACATTTTTGGGTAGCGATGTTACTAAAAATGTATTTCATCTAAATGAATGACCCTTATCAAGTGTTATTATTGATTATTGTTATTGCTTCCAGTTAGTAAATCTTGCTTGATGTCTTCTTGAACGTATTGTCGGTTTCTTGCCATATTGATATGATCTTAATCCCATCACCGTTCGAGGTCGGTTGCTGAAGTCATTGAAGCTTGCAATTATCTTTCAATAAGGGGGGGGGGGGGTTCGTTGAAGTTTTCATATTGGGAATGGGTCGGTTTTCGTTGAAGCTTGCATTTTGAGGGGGGTGGAATTCCTTGAAGCTTCCAATTTTTTTTTTTTTTTTTTTTTTTTTTTTTTTTTTTTTTGTGGGTGAGGGAATTTGTTGAAACTTTTCTTTTTTTTTTTTCTTTTTTGTGCGGCGTTTGTTTGAAACAACCCTTTTGGGGTGTGTGTGTATGTTGAAACTTGCATTTTAAGGGGTAATTTAATTGAAGCTTGCATTATTTGGGGGTGGGCGAGTTTGTTGAAGCTTGCAATTTTGTCTTTGGGGGGAGGTTCAATGAAGCTTGCATTCGTTGAGAATTGCATTTTTTGAAGGGTGGGGTTAGTTGAAGCTTACATTTTTTGTTGGAGGAAACCCCTTTCGTTGAAGATCGCATTTTAACGGTGGGAAGGGGGGGGGGGGGGGGGGTTTGTTGCTGTTCGTTCTTTCCTACAATCTCCTTCATCCACATTATAACGAACTCTTGGTCGGATACAAAAAGGTCGTTGTTTAATGATAGAAATTTCATTAAATTAATTAGTTTCTTGACCTATTTCTGCACTATTGGCCAGAGCTATTAATGCTCGACCTTCTGAAAGTGATTGATTGATTGAGGGCTTTAGATTATCATAGATAAAATTGTGGTCATCGATTCCCTTTCAAACTGAAATCCTTACTTAAAAATGCTGAAATGTAATTATGCGGAGATGTTTATTTATTTGTTTAACTTTTTATTCATTTAGGCAAACATCAGAGGAACCAAATGCAGTCGTAGAATAAGCGTTATTATTGTTTTTTTTTCCTTTTTTAAATAATTATATGAGTTATATGAACTCAAAGCATATGAAAAAGCAGACAAAAAAAAAAATAAAAAAATGAAACTGTGGGTCAAATTAAACTTAATTAGCTCCGCTAAGGAGGTTATGGTATCAACTCTGTTGTTTGTTTGTCACCAGGTAACTATACGGATGAATTTTGATGAACATTTCAGGATATGTCAGAAATGGGCTAACTTAGAAGTGATTAGATTTTGACGGTGATCCGGATCACCATCCCAATCCAGATTTTTTAGTATAACCTTAGTAGAAAGATTGTGGTGGCTGGATGGTAGCGTTATTGCCTGGTGATTGCCCGACCGGGGTTTGAGTCCCGCTCAAACTCGTTCGTTCCTTTGGTTGCTGCAACCTCACCATCCTCGTGAGCTGAGGGTAGGGGGTTTGGGGGAGCCAATAGGCCTATCTATTGAGTCGTCAGCAGCCATTTACTGGTCATCCTTGGTCCTAGCTTGGATGGAGAGGGGCTTGGGTGCTGATCATATGTAATATCGTCAGTCTCTAGGGCATTGTCCTCCTTGATAGGGCAATGTCACTGTCCCTTGCCTCTGCCATTCATGAGTGGCCTTTGAACTTTTAATAGCCTACAGTAGATTCATTTACGGCCAACACATGAAAGAGGGAAAGCTTGGTCCGTAGACTTAAGTAAAATGTTGACAACCTTCATTGGCGGAGGTCTGAAAACTTTGCTCTTTTCCAAAGTTAGAATTTCACTTTTTTCCTATTCTCGCTATGGACTTTAGGATATGACCGTACTCTTTGCCTGAACTTAAGCCCCTCTGCATTTTCTATTTTTTATTCTTATATTATTTCTTTGTATT